>NC_062557.1:22911246-23247746 GCF_016906955.1 Phacochoerus africanus
GGGTGCTAAATATTCTAGGGCTTGCAGGGATCCAGGAATTCTGGGTCCTGTGTCAGGAAGCAGATCTCCCAGACTCCGGTGGCTGTGGTGGCAGAGGCTCTAGTTGCAAACGATTTGAAGTTTGGGGATGACGTTCTGGGGCCCTGGGGCAGACTGGAAAAGTCTGGGCAGACAACCAGGGGAAGACGGAAGGAATGAGGGCCCCTCGCAGGGGTCCAGTCACATCCCCCCAAATGAGTGGGAGCCTGTCTTATTTTTTCTTTCATTCAATTTTTTTTTCAGGGAAGAAAAAAAAAAAACAACACATATCTGTGGCGTTCTGTGTCCTTCAGACAATTGCACTGTCTGTGTCTGTGTCTGTCTGTGTGGCTGTCTGCTCATCTCTCTCAGATTTGGAGCTGACAGAACTCATATCAGAGGGCTGAGCGCAGGGACATCTGTGTGCGGAATGACTGTGCCTACTCGAACCTGCCAATCGCTCCTGGCACGAGCTGGGTAACAAATGCCTGTTACCTCGGAATGCTGGCGGGTGGGGGTGGGGTGGGGTGGGGGAGGGCGCCTGGCACCACCAGGCTGCCAAGCCCTGCCAAAGCCCCCTCCTGCCCTCAGCGGGTCCCGCCTCCTTCCCCGAGTTGGGGGTCCACGAAATTGGATTGTTCATTAATTAGCAGCGATTAGAAAATTGGGGTGTCTCAGCCTCGGCCGACCGGTCTCCTTGGCCTCCCTAAGCTCGCGCCCCGCTCCCCTCTGGTCCTCCCTCTGCGCTCTCCAGATTAACTCCGGGGTTGCTACCGAGGGCAGGCAGGCGGCCAGTTGCGGGGGTGGGGGGGCTCACGGAATGCAAGGAAAAGGGGGTCTCTGGAGGGAAGAATTCCGCCGAAGTTGCCAGGAGGAGTTTCGGTCGCGAAGTGTGAGGTTCTGGGTGCAGGGTGTGCATAGACGCGGCTGGGCGGTGGGGTGGGGCAGGGAGACGGGAGATCGCGGACCGAGACAGAGGCGAGAGCGAGGGGGCTGAGGAGATGCTGCAGAAGGGAAGGCGCGAGAGAAGGCAGGCGGCCCGGCAGCGCCGACTCGGTCCCCTCCGCGCCGGGAGCCTCCGAGGCTCAGCCCCAAGCCGCCGCCGCCACCCAGCCGGCCTCCGCCGCCCCTTGGCCGGGGTCTTGGGGCCGCGCTTCCGGATCCATCAGCTCGTTCTGCTGTCGGAGGTGGGGGAGGGGAGGGCGCCACGCCACAGCCGGTGCCAGCTGCGGGGGGGGGGGAGAGGTTATTGCGAGGAGGGGCGGAGAGCACATCTAAAATTCCGAGACATCTGTTCACCCAGGGAGGAGACACCGGGGCGCAAGAAGCCTGGGCGCCCCCACCCCGCCGGCTCGGGGCCCGCGGTTCCAGGGGCGGGACTCCCGACACCACCCCTCCGCCCCCGCCCCAGGCCAAGCCCCTACCCGCAACCACCCACACCAGCCTGCTGGGGAGGTGGAGGCAGAGGACGCTCCAGCTTGGGTTGGGGGGCTGCTGTCCTACTGGTGGGTCCCTCAGAAGAGGAGAATCGGGGCCCAGGGGGAGGGGTGTGGGGAGCGGAGATCCTGCAAAAGGAGGAGGTGGAGGGATGACGGTCAGAGTAGATCTCCCCAGAGCCCTACCCCCCCCCCCCGGCCCCCGCTGATGCACACTCAGATACAAACGTTCCCAGTCCTATAAACACCCATAACTGGCCCCCTTCACACTCAATCACTTATTTATTCCAGCAGTTTCACAGATACTTGGTCTGTGCTGGGCCTGAGCTAGAAAGTGGGGACATACCTCTTACCCACCAGAAACTGTGAGCACATTCAGCTCCCCGAGTGCACAGGCCGGCACCCTGCCCTGCCACGCACACAGATTCTGTCCTTCGTGGGAGGGGGACCTGGAGGGAAGAGGTTCCAGGGGCAGCTTCATCCTCATTATAAGCAGCTTCCCCAGGGGAACCGAGGACTGGATCTAGGAGACCTAGTGGGGGGCTCTGGACCCACCTCCAGCCGCTTGTCACCTTCTTACCTACTCTGTAGTGGTGGGAGCCTCTGCCCCCAGGTTTTCCCCGAACAAGTGCCAACCCCATTTCCCATCAAGCCTTGATGACCACCTCTCTCTTTTCCTGCCTTGGCCTGGCACCTGCCCCTCCACCAGGGCCGCCCTTGCTGGGCCGACAGAGGCCAGGCCTCTCAGCTGGGAAGTGTCCATGTGGTTGCTACTTAAAAACTGATTTATGAGGCCGCGGCGGCTGCGGAGGCTTGGCCTGCGGTCCTGGTAGTAATCAAGGGCATATGCCCATCTTGCCTGGCACTGCCCAGCTTGTGAGCCCAGCCCTGGCCTCTGCTCTCCTGCTGGGAAGGGAGAGGCAAAAAGGTACTAACTCTTCTTTCTCTTCAAGCCGTCTCCTCCTCCACTCTCTTCCTTTTCCTCCTCCTCCTCTTTTCCTCCTTCCTCTCTCCCTCCTCCCTTCATCCCTCCTCCTTCCCTCCCTCCCTTCCTCTTCCTTCTCTCCCAAGTGGCACGGACCAGCCTGTGTGCCGGGCTGGCGCTCACAGCTGCAGCCCATCTGCTATGATTGAATGGTGACAGTGATGAGACAGGAGCTGGGGGGGGGGAATGGGAGGACATGGGGGCTGCCCTGCCACCCCTCACCCCTCCTTGTGCTGACGCCCCCACAGGTTCCCTTGACCTCCAGAATGAGGCCATTCATTTGGCCTGTGAAGGGTGGGGAAACCCCACCCCTCTAAGTAGTGAGGGAATTCCTTTCCTCCCAAAGAGATTCCTGAGAAGAAAGAAGGGGACGAGGAAGAAGCAGAGGGGAAGTTAGAAAAAAGGCAAAGGGATTGCGGTTGGGAGAGCAGTCTGGAAGAAATGACCCACGTGTTCACGCCCTTACAGGCTTGAATGGGGCTGGGGGACCAGCGCTGAACAGGGGGGGTGGGCATGCCAAGGCTCCAGGCTGGGCAGAGAGATGCTGATGTAGGTCCAGGGTCCAGATTTTTTTGGGAATCCAGGAAGATGTCCTTAATGGCCCCTGGTGAATACCCGGTTCCTTAGACCATGAAGTTCCCCCTCTGTACCCCAGGAAACCTCCTGGCTCCTCCTCTTCAGGAGTAAACTTGAAAAGCTGGGAAACCACAGTCCTGCACAGTGCCTAAAGGTTGGACCTGAGTGTGGCAAGAAGGTCTAGTTAAACAGGAAAGTTTCCTCTCTGATCCTAGTACAAGACCAAGATAAAAGGACAGTGACAGCAGGGAAACTAACATATACTTGGGGCTTATTGTGTATCAGTAACTGACTTAAGCACTGTACATAAGCCAATAATCATCTCAACCACCCTACGAGGGATTCTCATTACACCTGTACTACAGATGAGGACATGGGGACACATGTGCCCAGCTTATATCCTAGGCTTGGCTGCTTCTCTCTCTCTCTCTTTCTCTTTCTCTCTCTCTCTCTCTCTTTTTTTTTTTTTTTAAGGCTGCACCCATGGCATATGGAGGTTCCCAGGCTAGGAGTCAAATCAGAGCTACAGCTGCCGGCCTACACCACAGCTCACAGCAACGCCGGATCTTTCACCCACTGAATGAGGCCAGGGATCGAACCCGCAACCTCATGGTTCCTAGTCGGATTGTTTCTGCTGCGCCATGACGGGAACTCCTGGCTTCTTCTCTCTTGATAGGAAAGAAAACAAGAATAATTAGGAGGTCCAAAAAATAGGCAATCCACTATCCTTTATTTTCCACTTACACTTCTCCTTCTGTTTCTCTTCTTTCTCTGCCTGCTCCTCACCCTCATTCAAGTAAGTGAATGCCCACACCTGTGGCTTTCTCTTTCTGCTGCTGTCCACATGCAAATAGGTGGTAATACCCCCCCCCCCCAAGAGGCATTCTACCTGTGTGGAAACCACACAAGCAGATTTTATTGCCTCTCCCCTGCCCCCAGCCCCTGCCACCCTCACATCCATAGTCCTGGTCCATGGGGTCTTCTGCCTGAAGTTCTGGGTGAGGATGCTATTGTGAAGAGCTGTAGGACCAGGCTGGACTTTCAGTCTTATTGGGCCCCGAAGGGAAGCAATTTGCTCCACCTGGCGTACTTCCCTTGCTCTTTCCCTAGACACTGGAGCTCGTCTGGGTCACTCGGCCCTCTCTCACTATTCCTGCCACCTGCATCTCCTCCCTCCTCCTTCCTGTTTCTCCCATCTCTTTCCTCTTCTTTCATCCTTCTGTCCATCTTCATAATTCTTTCTTCTCTCCTTTCCTCTTTTTTTTTTTTCTCTCTCATCTTCCTCTTCATCCCCTCTTGCCTAGTTACATGATAAGCCTTTTGGTCCTTGAACTCTCCCCTCCCAATCAGGAAAGTGGGCATTACTCGCATTCCGTAAATTTCATAACTAAGAGGCTGCTGGTGGGAGATCCATTCCTACTAGGCAATCCAGCCTGAGGGAAGTTTTTATCTCAAGAGAGGGAGATAGGAACCCATAATCCAATCTTGTGGATAAGCATTAAGCAGTCACTAAATCCCTGCAATCCCCAGAACAAATCCAGATCAACATTGTTGTCCACTTGCCCAACACAAATTGGGATAAGAAATCAGGTGGGGAGCTATTTGCAGGGTCATTTATAGGGACTCCCTGATGTCCTTCTCTTTCCCCTACTATTTTAAGGGCAAGAAGGCATCCTGAAAAGTACAACTGGAAGTCAACAGAAGCAATGCGTCTAGAATCCCTCACCTGCCATTGTGGTCTTACCAAACTCTTAGCATTCTTGTCCTTGAAGGACAAATATATATAAATCCTTGAGTCTGATACTGCATGTGGTGAGGGATGGGGGGCTGGGGTTACATTCTTTCATCATCTTCCTCTCCTAGTCCCAGTGTTTGGTTCTCTTGGTATCTTCTAATCTCTGCCTCTGTCTCTGTCTTTATCTTTCTCTCTCCTTTATCTACGGATTTCTCCCTCTCTTCTTTTCTCTCTCATCCATTCCTTCTTTCTTGTCCATCACCTATCCCAATTCTCCTTCCATCTCTTCCTGCCTCATCCTTCTGTGAAGTCTGTCTGGTTTCAGCACCACGGACAGAGACACTGGGTGGGTTTGCCTGACCTGCACCGCGGGTGGAGCCTAGCCGGTCTACTTCTGCCAGATCTGCACAAGTGGTGATTGCCCACGACTTTCTTTGGGCATGTGTGAAAGTGTGTGTATGAGTGTGTATATGAGTGTACCCAAGCCTGTGTGAACGCCTGTGTCTATGCCTCTCTGGGGCACACGTCTGTGGGCGTCTCTGGGTGCATCTGTGTTTGTATCTGTCTGTGCTGTGTCCCCGCCTGCTCCTTGTGTCCCTGGCTGAGAAAGGGGACGGGATGGGGACGCTCCGTTCTAGAGGTGGGGGAGGCAGCGGGTGGCTCAGTATCTCAGCCGGGCCTGGGGGCGTCATCCTTGCCCAGACGTGCGCCAGGCACCATGTGGCATGTGTGCCAGCCGGCACAGGCTGAGGGCATTCTGCCCAGCATGGGGGGAAGTGGGGGGGGGGGCGATGCAGGGAGCTGAAGCCAGGCAAGAAGAGGTGGGGAAATGAGCGCAGAACTCAAGTCTGGGGCCAGGCCCTTTCTATCCTGCACGAACTCCACTCACAGGCGCAGGCATGAAGAAATGTACATGTTATGTGCCTTTGCGAGGGCTCCGACCACCAGATAACCACCTCACACACACATAACCTGAGGGAAATGCGTGGGAGTTAGGCCTATTCTGGCTTGTGCATGTGTGCAAATCACCTGGGCCTTCGTGTACCAGTTCCTGCACAAAGGCACACTCACATACACACACACCTGAGGCAGTCTCAGGGGGTGGGGGAGGCAAGAACCACCCCTTTTGTGTCACAGAACAGGACTCCCTCATCATGTGGGTGGGTGCCTCCCTCCAGTGATACCAGGCAAGCACTTTAAGGGTCGGGTCAACTCTTCCCTCCCTAACAAATGGGCTCATTTCCTTCGCACGCTGCGGACCCTGGGGTTGTCATCAGGGGGGCCTGCCCTCTGCACCCAGATAAGCCTGGGAGGAGAAGCTGTTTCTGTGCTTCATCTGGGCAGTGGCGGGGGGCGGCATCCAAATGGCTCCTCCCTTCCATCACTCATGCAGTTCTCACCCCCCACCCCCACCCCCAGGAAGCCCTCATCCCCTTCACAGAGTCTGGTGTACTGGAGACAGTCTTAGATGTCTCATCCCAACTTCAATACTAACTGGTTGTGTGATCCTGGGCAGGTTATTTCTCAGTGGGATTTAAATATGGCCATTCAGAGTTCCCTGGTGGCTCCTCGGGTTAAGGAACTGGCATTGTCACTGCTATGGCTCTGGTCACTGCTATGGATCTGGTTATTGCTGTGTTGTGGGTTCAATCCCTGGCTGGGGAACTTCCATAAGCCACGGGTATGGCTTAAATGAATAAACGAATATGACAATTCATGTAAAGGGCTTAGCTTCAGAGAGGTGTCATTAAGTGGTCACTGTTAGCTTTATTATAGTAAAACTGTGAAAAGAATGGTGAGCCAGATTGGATGAAATCAGGTAGTTAAAGTTTTCAGCACAGCCACTGACCCACAGTGGGTGCTCAATGCATTCAACTAGAGTTTAAATTTTCTTTTTCAAATAGAGTATAAATTTGGTGGTAGAATTTCAGGAATTTAGGCAGTTAAAGGGTGTTGAGAAGTATCATATTCTCTCTCCAAACTCGACAGGCATGCACTCCCAAGTGCAGCAAGATGGAGGTTAGATGTGACAAAAGCGGACAGGCAAGATAGGAAGCAACAGAGAGGGGTGGTGAGAGGGACCTCACTTGTGGTGGGGCATCCAGATCTCTGTCCTTCAGAGAATTTCAAAATCTTCTAGAGGGTCTCTCTTCCGAGTGCGACCTCTTTGTCCACATGTCTTCCCTCTTGTTTCTTGTCCTGGCTTCCCCATCAATAAATGGCAGCACCAGGTTAGTTGCTGAAGCCAGAAAACTGGGAGCCATCCTCAGGTTGGCCCTACTTCTTTTTCTTTTTCTTTGTAGGGCTGCACCGCCGCATATGGAGGTTCCCAGGCTAGGGGTTGAATCAGAGCTGCAGTTGCCAGCCTACACCACAGCCACAGCAACGCAGGATCCAAGCCATGTGTGTGACCTACACCACAGCTCATGGCAATGCTGGGATTGAACCCGCCACCTCATGGGTACTAGGTGGATTCATTTCCACTGCGCCACAATGGGAACTCCAAGTTCTCCCTACTTCTCACTCTCCATATAGACTCTCACCAAGAACTACTGATGTACCCCAAGTCCAGACTCTTCTCTCCTTCCTCAATGCTTGCCCCCTAAGCCGGGTCATATCACCTCTCCTCTGAGTCTCTGCTCTAGCCTCCCACCTTGCCCCCCTGCAATCCATTCTCCCACAGCAGCTCGGGTCATCTTTTAAAAACAGAAGCTGGGCCTTTCCCTGCTCCTCCTTCTCTCTTCTTTTCATTTTCGGCCACCCCAGGGCATAAGGAGTTCCCAGATCGTATCCAAGCCGTTGTTGTGACCTACCCCGTTGGTAACACCAGGTCCCTTAACCCACTGTGCCAGGTCAGGGATCGAACCTGTGAAAATCCCTGACCTGGCAGGAGAGATGCTGCCGATCCTGTTGTGCCACAGCAGGAATTCCAGAGACGTTTTCCTCTTGTCTTAAAACTCACAGAGGCTTTCTTAGCACATAGAATAAAATCCAAACTCCTGACCAGGTGGGTCTGGTCCCTGCTTCCTCTCCAGTGTCATCTTCTGATGCTCCCTCCATGCTCCACCCTCATTGGCTCTTTTCCACTCTGCAAACACTGGAAAGATCACCTTTCCACTCTAGGGATTGGGCTGCTTTCTTTTTCCTTTTCTTTTTTGTCTTTTTGCCATTTCTCGGGCTGCTCCCGTGGCATATGGAGGTTCCCAGGCTAGGGGTTGAATCAGAGCTGTAGCTGCCGGCCTACACCAGGGCCACAGCAATGCCAGATCCGGGGCATGTCTGCGACCTACACCACAGCTCACGGCAATGCCGCATCCTTAACCCACTGAGAAAGGTCAGGAATCGAACCCTCAACCTCATGGTTCCTAGTCGGATTCACTAACCACTGAGCCACGACGGGAACTCCTGGGCGGCTTTCTTGACCCAACCAATCTCTTTCCCTTCCTCTCACTCTTTTGATAGCTGGCTCCTTTTTACCCTTCAAGGCTCAGTTTGTCCCCCCCACCCTTAGGAGAAACATTTTCTGATGCCTTTATCCAAAGCAATCCCCTGATTATTCTCTAACTCAGTGCCCTGTTATTTGCTCGGCAGCACTTAACCGTTGACTTGGATTTTGTCTGCCTTTCCTGCTCATCGGTAAGCTCTCTGAGGGCAGGGACTGTAGTATGGTACTGTCCCCACGGTAAACTCTGGGCCCAGCATGGATTAGGTACTTGGCCAATGTGTGTGAATGGCTGAATCGATGAGTGCTTTGACATCTTAGAAGAAAGAAGGAAGGGTAAGCAGGTCCTGGAGCTTGGGCTCCAACCTGCCCCATTAGGGGTCTGTCTCATCTCTCTTTCTTCCTCTCAGGGGGCCTGTCTGCTGGCAGCCTCCTAATTATATTTTACTTGACTATAAATCTTTTCGTTAAATGTAATTGAAAAATACACCTTTCGAATCATCGCATTAACCTAGCATCCACTCTGAGGCGGTAATTAAAGGCTTCCTAGAATCTCCCACTGGCTGGGGGAGAACTGGCTCAGTGATCATCCTCTGCCAGTCGCTGATGTGTTGGCATCTGTTGAGGAAACTGATGCTGCAGGACGCCCTCCTGCCCCCAGACAAGGTGGGGACACAGGACACGCACCGCCCACAGTTCAGGTTCAGGGGTTGAGTAGGTCTCGCCTCCCTTCTCTCCACTGCAGGACTCAGACAGCTGGGAGCAATGCTCAGACCCCAACCCAGCACTCCCTCTGGGGCCTGAGGTCTGTAATATTCCCCCTCCTCATTCTCTCCTGGACTCCTGGCTCAGAGCTCTTTCAAGGGGAAGGTCAGGAAGAAAGGGGAGAGAGAAGGAACAAACACTTTCCCAGCACCTTAAATGAATCAGATCTGCCCCAATACGTCTTCACTGCTCCCTGAAGGCAGGCTGAGGAAACTGATGCTGTAAGTAAGACGCTCAGCAATATGGTGGGGTTACCACCCCAATGAAAAAGCCAGGCTCTACGAATCTAACTCATAAAACTGCCTCCTGGTACAAAACTTCTCTGGTATCCACGAGGATGCGGGTTTGATGATCCCTGGCCTCGCTCAGTGGGTTAAGGATCTGGTGTTGCCGTGAGCTGCGGTGTAGCTCGCAGACTTGGCTTGGATCCTGAGTTGCTGTGGCTGTGGTGTAGGCTGGCAGCTGCAGCTGTGATTCGACCCCTAGCCTGGGAAAGTCTATAAGCCACACAGACAGCCCTAAAAAGCAGAACCAACCAACCAAACAAACAAAAAAACTGAAAGCCTCCTTTCAGTGTTCTGGTTCTGCCCTTGGTGACTGGTGCCATCAGGCCCCTCTCCCTTTCTAGGACTCTAGGTTCCTCAACTGTTCTGGTTTCCTAAGCCCCAAACTCTGGAGTCATCCCTGACAAGGCTCGTTTACGTCCTGCACCTGATTCAAAAGCAAAGCTGTCTGTTTTGCCTTCACAATCAATCCAGAACCTGAGCACATCTCACCCCTCCACTGCAGGATGAGTCCACCCGGGTCCAAGCCGCCGTCTCCTCTCTCCTGCGAGACCACAGCCTCTGTTCTCGGTCTCCTTCAGTCTATTTTTGGCACAGCAGCCAGAGTGATTGATTGATTGATATTTCTAATTGAAATACAGTTGCATACAATATTATGTTAGTTTCAAAGAGTAACTTTTTACAAAAAATATCAGCTTTATGAAGATATAATTCCCGGAATGGAATTCCCATTGTGGCTCAGCGGGTTAAGAATCCAACTGGTATCCATGAAGATGCGGGTTCCAACCCTGGCCTCGCTCAGTGGGTTAAGGATCTGACGTTGCCGTGAGCTGTGGTGTAGGTCGCAAACATGGCTCAGATCCTGCATTGCTGTGGCTGTGGCGTAGGCTGGCAGCTGCAGCTCCGATTGGACTCCCTAGGCTGGGAACTTCCATATACTGCAGGTATAGCCCTAAAAAGAAAAAAAAAAAAAAAGATAATTCCTTTATTTAAGGTATACAAGTCAATTTTTTTTAGTATACTGATAGAGCTGTGTGACCATCAACACAGTAAATTTTTAACGTTTCACCACCCCCCCAAAGAAACCCATGCTCATTAGCAGTCACTCTTCATTCCCCCGCCACCAGGCAGTCCCTAGGCAACCAAAATAAAACATCACCTTCTCTACGAAGCTGTTCCCGTTACTCCATCCAAAACTGCCCTCCCCTCCCTCTCTTCCTTCTTCGCTTTATTTATTTATTTATTTATTTTGTTTGTTTGTTTGTTTTGTCTTTTTGCTGTTTCTTTGGGCTGCTCCCTCGGCATATGGAGGTTCCCAGGCTAGGGGTCCAATCGGAGCTGCAGCCACCGGCCTACACCAGAGCCACAGCAACGCAGGATCCGAGCCGCGTCTGCAACTTACACCACAGCTCACGGCAACGCCGGATCCTTAACCCACTGAGCAAGGGCAGGGACCGAACCCGAAACCTCATGGTTCCTAGTCGGATTCGTTAACCTCTGCGCCACGACGGGAACTCCTATTTTTTTCTTTAGTACATATCATCACCTAAAAATTGTATGTTACACAATTAATGGAACTGTTCATTGTCTAGTTTCGCCTCCCCGCATCATACACAAGCTCCCTGTGGGTGAAGGCTTTATTTGCACTAGCACTCCTAACACCTAGGACAGGACCAGGTACACAGTAGGTGCTCAGTAAACAAATGTTGCATGAATAAATGAATGAATGGACTCAGTAATAAAGGTATGGAGAACAAGGGTCTCAAAAGTGGCATCCAGGAGCTCCCGTCGTGGCTTAGCGGTTAACGAATCTGACTAGCATCCATAAGGACGCAGGTTCGATCCCTGGCCATGCTCAGTGTATTAAGGATCCGGTGTTGCTGTGAGCTGTGGTGTAGGTTGAAGACGAGGCTCTGAGCCTGTGTTGCTGTGGCCCTGGTGTAGGCCAGCGGCTACAGCTCCAATTCGACCCCTAGCCTGGGAACTTCCATATGCCTCCGGTGCGGCCCTCAAAAGAAAAAAAGGAAAAAGGAATATGGGTTCCTTTATATGCCCTTGGCTATGATGCCCATGAATTTTACTAAATTTTTCCAAAACTCAGAGATCCTCCTCCCCTTAAGGCAGAAGCCCTAGGTCTGATTTTCAGGCTGTGGCCCCGGGCAGGTTTCCCTCCTTCCTCCCCCCTCCTCCTTCTTAGTTCTCCTCCCCCACCTCGGACACTGCTCTCTCTCCTCCCCCTCTGCTGAGGAGGAAGGGGCTGGGCCAGGTGGCCTGGTCATTTTCTCCTTTCAGTGGGTTACCCCGGGAACCTGGCTGCCCCCACCCCATCTCTGGTTCGCAGTGACATGAGGGACGTGGTGGAATACCAGCCCCCAGCCCCTGACCCCCACCCTTTGAGGAAGGTGATGAGGCAAGTCCTCAGGGCTGGGGAGGCGGCTAGTGGTGAGCGCTCTTCCTTGACACCGGCAACTGCAACTGCAGTTGTTTGTGAGTTTGTTTGGAGAGACGGGAGTTAGATAGCAGGAAGGACTTCCCAAAAGTTAGGAAATGGAGTGACCATGCGAAGCCTCTTCCCACTTACAGGCGAAGAGAATTAAATGCACTCATCCTCATCCTCCTCATGTCAGGAGCAGGCCGGGATGACCGCACGCTCTCCCTTCCCCCCCAGAGCTCCTCTCTCATCAGCTTCTCTTTCCCTCCACTCCTCCTCATCCCCTTTCCCCCATCTCTCAGCGCAAGGCCACTTGCTGGGGCCAAAGCGGCAGGGGGGACAGCTCCTTATGCATCCCAGGGAATACTGAGCCAAGTCAAGGGGAAAGAGCTGACTTCGGATGTGTGGCCCAGGCACCTTCTGGCAGTGAAATGGGAGGAAAGGCTGGGGCTGCAGGCCAGTCCCAGCACTTCCAGATCATGGCTGTGTGGTCCAGCGAGGGTGGTCAACCTCTCTGAGCCTCAGCTTTCTCATCTGTACAATGGGACTACCGGGATTCATTTGCCTTTCAGCATTGTACGCACTGGAGATGGCTCATTAGGAAGTGCCTGGTGCAGAGCAGGCACTTAGTAGTATTATTACGATTGTTATTGCTTAGGCTCCAGGAGGCTTTCCCTTTCATCCCCATGGATGAGGGAAGGCCTTTGCCGCCAGTATTCTCCATCTAGACCAGTGGCACGGTTTCCTTACTGGCTTCCCTGCCTCTAGTCTCGCTTTGTTCCAATCCAACCTCTAAACCACGCCGAAATTCTTTTTCTTTCTTTTTTTGTCTTTTTGTCTTTTTTTAGGGTCACTCCCGCGGCATATGGAGGTTCTCAGGCTAGGGGTCTAATCGGAGCTGTAGCCGCCGGCCTACACCACAGCCACAGCAACGCCAGCCAAATCTGAGCCAAGTCTGCGACCTACACCACAGCTCACGGTAACACTGGATCCTTAGCCCACTGAGCAAGGCCAGGGATCGAACCCGCAACCTCATGGTTCCTAGTCAGATCCATTTCCACTGCCCCACAACGGGAACTTCTCTTTTTCTTTCTTTCCTTTTTTTTTTTTTTTGTCTTTTTAGGGAGCCACCTGCAGCATATGGAGGTTCCCAGGCTAGGGGGCGAATCAGAGTTGGCCTGCCACAGCCACAGCAACACCAGATCTGAGCTGCGTCTGCCACCTACACCACAGCTCACAGCAATGACGGATCCTTAACCCGCTGAGAGAGGCCAGGGATTGAACCTGTGTCCTCATGGATGCTAATCAGATTCATTTCCGCTGAGCCATGACGGGAACTCCCAGAATTCTTTTTCTATCTTTTTTACTCTTTTCTTTTTAGGGCTGCACCCGCAGCATATGGAAGTTCCCATGCTAGGGGTCGAATCGAGCTGCAGCGGCCAGCCTGCCCCACAGCTACAGAAATTCTGTGACCTACACTGCAGCTCACGGCAATGCGGGATCATTAACCCACTGAGCAAGGCCAAGGATCGCACCTGCATTCTCATAGATACTAGCAGGGTTCCTTTCTGCCACAACAGGAACTTCCCCTCCTGGTAAACTTCTAATCATCAGTTAAGATCTAATGTAAGCCTACTCTCCTCTATGAAGACTTCCCAGACCCCTGAGCAGGGCCAATCCCATTCAGGTCCTCCACCATCCCAGCTCTGACCTCTGCTCAGCATCAGGGTGACAGCCACACACTTTAGGACCAGGCTGCCTGGATTGGAATTCCAGCTTTGCCACTTCCTAGCTGGTGATCTCAGGCAAGTTATTTCACCTGTCCGTGCCTCAGTCTCCTGATCTGGAAAGTGGGATAAGGATAATAGTATCGATCCGATAAGAGTGGGAGGAGTCAATGAGTCCCCACGTGTAAAGAATTTGCTCCCACCCCTGGCACGGACTAAGCTGCCATAATTATTCTTCTAGCCTCTCTTGCCTTTCAGGGCAGGGCTTGGTCTACTCGTGTGTCTCCCTCACCAGGCTGTGAGCTCAGAGGGTAAAGGCTGGAGCTGAATCAGAGGCCGGTGGGGGGGTAGACCCTTGGCACCACTGCCTGATGGACAGTCATGAAGACTCTCTTTAACCAAGAGTTCTCTCATTTGCCCCTTAGGGTAATCCTATGAGTTGAGTACTAAAGATCTTTCCACTTTACAGAGGAGGAAAAAAACGCCTGGGGGCCCATAGCTCGTAGCAGTGCCGACCCCTCCTCCACCCATCCCAGCCTCAATTTCCTCCTCTGAGAAATGGGATGATAGCTATTCTTCCCATCTCTGAGGTTTATGGTGGGTGCGGATTAACGTATGCAAAGCTAAGAGAGGTCAAGGAAGAATTGAGGTGTGAGTCCCTCTTACGAACTGGGGAACACTTTGTCTAGGATAAAAGCAAAACCTTTTCTAGGGGGGAAACTGAGGAGTAGCTGAGACTCAAAAGGCCCCAAGGCCCCCATTTCCCCCTCTCCCTAGGGTTTGTCTGGAGCCTGGGGCCAATGCAACAACCTCCCCCCCGCCTGTTTCCGGGCCCACTGCCAGCCCCTCCGCCCCTTCTCCCCCACCCATTGCCACCGGAAGACAATGGTGGGCAGGCCAGCCTTTGTGAGAGGGGTCAGGCCAGTTAATCTGGGGCCGGGCTGGGGAGGGGCGCGTAGGGGGACCAGAGGAAGGGAGAGGAGACTGCATGTGGGGGACAGACAACGGAGAGTCTGTGCCCGTCGGTCGGTCGGGAGGACGTTGGAGGCCAGGGGCCTAAAGAGGAAAAGCTTGAAACAGGCTTTGGGGAGCGTTTCCTCCGAATGTAGATCTGAGCTCCTATTAAACTTGCCAAAAATTTGTGTTAGCTAATGGATTCTTAATTCTGTCTAAAATGAGAGAGGGAAAATTATGCCATTCATCTTGTATTGGTTTGAAATTACATCTGACACCTAATCGATCATACTGTGGAACATTAACTCTTTGGAAGAGACCCAACTTTTCCTCTCTCCCTTGCTTTCCAGGACTCTCGATTCGCCCCCACCCCGATTCCTTCTTTTGTATTTCATTAACTAAGCAAAGCTCTGGCTGTCTCTGGGGGTGAGGGGTGGGAGTTAGGGAAAGGGTTCCTTTGAATCAAAGGAGAAAACCAGGCCCCCCCGTCTTTTGCCCAAGACCAGAGCCCCAGCTTCCAACCTTCAAGTGACCTCCTCTCTCATCCTGCTTTTTCCTATGCATTCGGAGACCTGGAAAAGCAGAATGGAAGGCACGGGGGTGCGGGGTGACCTCGGAGCCACCTTGGGGGCACCAGGGAGAGGCAGGGAGCCAGGCAAAACTGAGCTAGCACCTGGGGCTGGGGCAGGGGCCGTGGCAGGGGGCTCACCTGCGACTTGCCTTGGCAGATGGGTGAGGAGGAGGAGGGCAGATGACAATAGATTTGCCTCTGGGGATCCTGATGAGCTCTGACTGAAAACCCCAACCCCAGACCTGCTTTTCCAGGAGGAGGACTTTCTGGCAGCAGGGAGAACCCACTGGAGGCTGACAGACCTGGGCTAGGATCCTGGCTTTGCTGCTGATGAGCTGTGTGACCTTGGGCAAGTTACATAACGCCCCTGAGTCTCAGTTTCCTTCTCTGTCAGAGCAGGATAACAACACTGGCACAGAGCCAGGGTGGGGACTGGACGAGACGATCCACGTAAATTGGGACTGAGCCCATCGTCTGGCACACAGTAGGTGCCTGATAAAGGTGACAGAATCCAGATCAACCTCCCCCCTTCCCTTTTCTTTCTTTTTTTTTGGCTTTTTTTTTTTTCTTTAGGGCTGCACTTGCAGTACATGGAAGTTCCCAGGCTAGGGGTCAAATCAGAGCTGCAGCTGCTGGCCTATGCCACAGCTGACGGCATTGCCAGATCCTTAACCCACTGAGCGAGGCCAGGGATCGAACCTGAATCCTCATGGATACTAGTCCCCTGGGTCTCTGGACGGCCACCAACCCTCTTCCTTCCTGGAGTTCCTCTGTCTCCTCTGAAAAGTGTGAGCGTCATCTCCTGCATGGAGGCCTCTCTTGGCCATCCTGCGATCAGACCCTCCCAGCCCAGAAGGTAAGAGCCTCTCAAGGAGGCGAGGCCAGGAGCAGGGGCACTTCGGCAGGGAGAGAGCCACTCGCTTCTACTCCAGCAGCTCTGACCTCTGCCTGCGGATTCCAAAGGGCTCCTGTCCCTTCAGATGCAGGGCCCCGGGGTGGTTTAAGCGGCCCCCCAAGGTCACACCAGGATTCCTTAGCTCCCCTCAGGTATCTGCTCCAAACGAATGGCCTCGAATGCCCTCTCTGTATTCTGGGCCCTGTGGAGGGGCTCCAGTGTGGGGATGAGGAACGATGGGGCCATCTCATCCAGGGCCCTCATTTTCCAGAGGAGGAAGCCAGGACTCCGCAAGGGGGAATAACTGATCAGGGCCATGGATGAGGCAGGGCAGCCGAGGACGTGGGCCCCCGGCTGTCAGTCCAGTGCTCTTCTCCACCCGCGTCAGGAGTCTGAAGGGACATTTTCTGGGCCACTTGTCTAGTTCCAGCAGTACCTATACGGTTTCTGGGGACTAGGCTGGAGTTTCGGGAAGGAGTGAGGAGAGCGGCTGAGAGAGGCGTTCCCTGAAGAGACAGGAGCAGAGGGGGCTGGGGGGGGGGTTCTCAACTCCCTCACCCCACAACGCACATACAAACACACAGAGGCAGGAATTTTATTCCCAAATGTCCCTTCTCTGGGGAGCTCGCTGTTTCCCAGGAGACGCCTGGTGGAGATGCCCCTTCTTGCCAGCCTCCCTGGCAGCCACTAGGCGGCTGTGGCTCCCTCTTCTGCCTAGAGACGCCACAGCGAGGGTCCCACGTGGCTTGTATTAATAGGAAGTGGAGCCCAGGCCTAAAAACGCTGAGGATCGAGCAGGCTAGGCAGGGGCAGGTGGGCAGCCAGGTCAGTAGGTAGACCCAGATTGACCAAGGACCCCCCGGCAGCCTGGCATGCCTACACTCTTGTGCTGACCTGCTTCTGGGCACCAGAGGGGGGAAAAATCCTCTCTGACATCTTTTTTCCCAAGCTGGGAATATTCGTATTGTGTTTTTACCTTGAATATGAAAGTAATGCCTGATTGTTATAAAAACAGACGATGTCAACGAAACAGAATGAACAAAAGCTCTAAGCTCAAAGTTTAGGATCTGTCTTTTTCCCATAGGAAAGTAATGAGCCTCTGACTGAAGAGTCCAGAGCAAGAATCTGCTGTATTCAGGAAGGAGGGGAGAAGCAGCATGACATTGTGGAATGTCCTATAACCTGGGAGATCCTCCTGAAGCAAGAGCTTTGCATTGGAGAGGCTGACATGCGACCCCCAGAAGAACAGTGGCTTCAAAGTGGAGTTCTTCCCACCCTCCCCGTGTTATTCCCACACTCCCACCTGGTGTGGTCCCCCAGGAAATATGGATTGGAAGAATAAATGAATGAACTCACTGATGAGGAAACACACCTAGAGATGAGCCACTGAGTGCCAGAGTGGCTCTGATCCTGTTCACGAACGTGACCGCCACAGGTCTGGAGAAATGGGCCTCAACTTCTTCACCAGCTTCCTCCTTTCTAGGGCTGAGGAAAGCTAAAGGTTGGAGTTACTCCAAAAGGCCAAGCCTATATAAGAAATTTCCCGGGAGTTCCCTGGTGGCCCAGGGTTAATAATCTGGCTTTGTCACTGCTAAGGCTCAGGTTCAATCCCTTAGACAGGAGAGGGCCCAGGCACTAGAGGGAGACTGTCAGGGCTGGTGGGAAGAGAGGCCCCACCCAGAGAGGCACAGGAGTGGTGGAGAGCCTGATATAAGTTTAGAAATTAAGTCCATGCCAGATTAAGCTCTCTGAAAACTCTTTTTTTTTTTTTTTTTTAGGGCCACACCCACGCATATGGAGGTTCCCAGGCTTGGGCTTGAATTGGAGCTGTAACCACTGGCCTACAGCCACAGCCACAGCAACGCCAGATCTGAGCCGCATCTGCAACCTACACCAGAGCTCACAGCAATGCCAGATCCTTAACCCACTGAGTGAGGCCAGGGATCAAACCTGCGTCCTCACGGATACTAGTCAGATTTGTTAACTGCTGAGCCACGACGGGAACTCCTGAAAACTCTTGAAACAAGATTTGATAAGCTTCTGAGTTGGTGAGTGCATCCATGTACTGGGAAGGTGGTGCACCCCAGTTCCACCGGGACCCTTTAGGACCTTGCCCTGTGTGCCTCTTCATCTGCTGTTCTTTTGTGTTCTTTAAAATAAACTGGTAAATGTAAAAAAAAAAAAAATGGCGTTCTCACTGCAGCAAGGTGGGTTAGGAATCCAACTGCAGAGGTGTCGGTCACTGCAGAGATACAGGTTTGATTCCTAGCCTAGGAACTTCTATTGCCATAGTGTAGCCATAAATGAAAGAAAAAAAAAAAAAGTAAATCCATGTCATATCAATGAGATGTTCTGCCCACTTACCCTGACAAGGAAGCAGCTCTAGCCAGAAGGCTCCAGGTCTTCCAGGTGGAAAGGGATTTAAGCATATGGAGACTTACCTCCTTCAAGGAGAAAGGCAGGATCCACCCAATACAGCAATGGGGATGAAAGCCAGCCCCTCATCTCCTTTCCTCTTTCTTGCCAGAGAATTTAGGTAGGGTCCTGCCATCAACATATTATCCCGTTCAGCCATTGACACTGTCAGAGAAATCTTAACCCCATCTGACAGATGAATAAACCAAGGCTAAGAAAAGTAAAGTGACTTGCTCAAGTTACAAACCAAGGAGCCTATCTAAGAAGACACTCTAATCTCAGGTCTTCAGATGCTCTTTCCACTGAGACCTTACTTCAGTACTTGGTTTCCTGGGAGCCGTGATTTCAGGGCCAGACAACCCTTGTTGGACAGGGGGACAGGTTCTCTAGTCCACAGAAGTCCCTGGCCCTCCCTTGAGCTCAGATCTTGCTGTGTCTTGTGTTATTTGGGCAGATGCTGTCCCTGCTTCTCCTAAGAACAGTACTTAAGGCACCCAGGGAAATGGGTGATAAGACATGTGCCACCCTTTCTTGGCCCACGTGATCAGTGCTCCTCCAAGGTGTCACTTTTCCCATTGCGCCAAGGCTTGTTCTTCTACCGAAGTTTTCAGCCCATCACTGTGCACCCTCCCCACCCCAAACCATCCGTACCCTCCTGAGGAAGGGGCAAAGCCTTTGCTGAGATCGGCGGTGTTCGAGGCCCAGGGAGGGCATCTTGGGCCAGAGTATGGTTTACGTCAAAGCTCCACTCTTCCTTCGGGTCCTCCCCGCCCACTAGGGGGCAAAGGCTGGCCTGCTCTCCCTCTACGCCCTGCCTGGGCACGGAGGGGCCGGCCAGCGGCCCGAAGAGCCACTGGGGGCAAAGGCCCGGGAAGGGGCCCGCAGATGCCGCCTCTGCCCCCCTTCCTTGGCCGGGGCCCCCACAGTGTCGGGGAGCAGGAGGAATCAATCAGGATAATGAAGCCGCAGCCTGCCACGCACCGCGGGGGCACTGAAGAGCCGGGGCCGGTGCCAAGTCCGCCAGACGGTTCGGAGGAGCCGAGCCCGGCACGGCCGGGCGGCGGCGGCCGCGGCGACGGCGGCGACGGAAGCCCGGAGTCGGCGCGCGGAGGCAGAAGGCAGCTCCGCGCAGGCCCCTGGCAACCGCGCCTTGGCAACCGGGACGCCCGAGAGAAATCTTAAAGCTGCAGCGCCTCCTTCCTCGCCGCCGTCGCCGCCGCCTCCTGGACCCCAGGGGAAAGGGTCGTGCCCTTGGCTGTAGGAATTAGGCTCTGTGCTTTTGGGGATTTGGGGATCCGACTCATACCCTCACTCGTTTATTTATCAAATGCAGATTGAGTCTACGCGCCCAAGCACGGGCTAGACACTGGGGAGGGGAATGGGCAGTGATTAAAAACCGAACGAAGTCCTGCCAAGAGGAGTTCACAGTCTAGCGCGCAAGGCAGACCAGACTGGCTGAGGTGAGCAAAGCCCTGTGTTACCCAGGATGAAGGGCTTCGGCTGGAGGGCTGAGGGACTGTTACAAAATATTCTCACAGCACCTGCCTTGCTCCAGGCTATGGGTTAGATGCGTCTTTCCTGATATTATTCCCCCACCCCCACCAGCCCTGTGAGATGGTATGATTATCTTTATTGATCTCATTTTCAAGATGACAAATTAGAGGCCCATAGAGGTGAGGGGACTTAGCCAAAATCTCATTTTATATTTTGGACAATCTAGGGCTAATTCACAGGACTGCTTACCATGGCCAACTTTCATTACAGCATGATGCCTGGAAGGTTAGACTTGAGTGAGGACTTCCCAACACAAATAGTGTGGGAAGTGCAGAGAAAGGATACCTGAAGTATGAGATGGCCACTTTTCCTTTCTGCTGCCCACTGCTATGACCCTGTCTGCCCTGTCCTCATGCGCAGGCCAATACATGGGCAGAGAACTAAGAGGTGACCTCCACAGGTCCCTCTGGTTCTGTGATTTGATATCTCCTGCCTAAAGTCCAGGCACTGTGCCACCCCTCTGGGCAGCAGTAGTTGGCATGGGGCTGAAGCTGGGGGAGATTCCAGACTTCTGAAACGAGGGGTCAGGGGTGATGGGGGAGGATTAAAGAGATGGTAAGGGGACTTTGACAAAAGAAAACCTGAGTCAACATCATTAGGAAGGCTGGGCCTCATGTTCCTGTCTTGTCCACCTACCTTTCTGCATATCCATTCAGGTAAGAAATTTGGGCCAGGGCCTGGGATGGGCTATGAGGCTGTTGGTGAGGCAAAAATCATGCTGACTTTGGAGCCAAGATCATAGTTTTGTGGGTTTTTTTTGCTTTTTTAGGGCCACACCCACAGCATATGGAAGTTCCCAAGCTAGGGGTCAAATCAGAGCTGCAGCATCTGGCCAACACAGCCACAGCAACATGGGATCTGGGCCAAATCTGTGAACTACACTGCAGCTCACAGAAACACTGGATCCTTAACCCACTGAGAGGCCAGGAATCAAACCCCCATCTTCATGGATACTAGTCGGGTTTGTAACTCGCTGAGCCACAACAGAAACTCCCTCGTCTGGTTTTGGATTTTGTTTTTGTTTTGTCTTTTTAGGGCAGCACCCCCAGCATATGGAGGTTCCCAGGCTAGGGGTCTAATTGAAGCTGCACCTGCAGCCTACACCACAGCCATAGCAACATGGGATCTGAGCTGCATCTGCGACCTACACCACAGCTCATGGCAATGCCAGATCCTTAACTCACTGAGCCGGGCCAGGAATCGAACCTGTGTCCTTATGGATACTTCTCTGGTTCATTACCACTAAGCCACATCTGATTTGAAATCCTGCTCTGTCTCTCATCAGCTATGTGAGTTTGGGCAGCTGACTCAGTCTTCCTGGGCCTTATTCAGT
Source organism: Phacochoerus africanus (assembly GCF_016906955.1). NCBI lineage: Eukaryota > Metazoa > Chordata > Mammalia > Artiodactyla > Suidae > Phacochoerus > Phacochoerus africanus. The sequence continues at coordinate 22,932,368 of NC_062557.1, forward strand.
TTCCTCATCTGTAGACTAGAGGCATTGATATCTACTTTTCAGGGTTATTATGAGACTTAAATGCAGTGAGAAAAATGTATATATGGTGTCTGGCACATGGCAAATGCTTAACAAATGGTATTTAAAGATGTTCTGGGACTTCCCGTTGTGGTGTAGCAAAAACAAATCCAACCAGTATCCATGAAGATGTAGGCTCGATCCCTGGCCTACCTCAGTGGGTTAAGAATCCAGTGTTGCTGTGAGCTGTGGTGTAGGTCGCAGACTTGGCTCAGATCCCGAGTTGCTGCAGCTGTGGTGTAGGCCAACAGCTATAGCTCTGATTCGACCCCTAGCCTGGGAACTTCCAGAAAAAAAAAATGCCTTTGCTTATTTTAGTAATCTAAAGATATGTCCACATCCTAATCCGTGGAACCTGTGAATGTTACCTTATCTGGGAAAGGGGTCTTTTGCAGATATGATTAATTTAAGAATCTTGAGGAGTTCCCTTGTGGCATAGCAGGCTAAGGATCCAGCATTGTCACTGCAATGGCTCGGGCTGCTGCTGTAGCGTAGATTCAATCCTGCATGTGGAAGTGCCGGGAAAAAAAAAATCTTTTTTTTTTTTTTGTCATTTAAGGGTCACACCCATGCGGCATATGGAGGTTCCCCGGCTAGGGATCTAATCAGAGCTGTAGCTGCCAGCCACAGGCACAGCCACAGCAACGCCAGATCTGAGCTGCATCTGCAACCTACACCACAGGTCATGGCAACGCTGGATCCTTAGCCCATTGATGGAGGCCAGGGATTGAACCTGCAACCTCATGGTTCCTAGTCAGATTCGTTTCCACTGTGCCACAACGGGAACTTCTCCAAAAAAAAAAATCTTGAGATACATTATCCTGCATCATCTGGGTGGGCTCCAAATGCCACAAGTGTCATTATAAGGAGAGGCAGGGGAGATTATACACACAGAGAAGAGTAGAACGTGATGTGGAGACAGAGGCAGAAATTGGAGCGATGCAGCCACGAGCAAGGGAATGCCAGCAGCCACTAGAACTGAAAGAACAGTTCTCCCTTAGAGCCTCCAGAAAGAGCACAGTTCTGCCAACACCTTGATTTTGGCCCAGGGAAGCTGATGTTGAACTACTGGCCTCCAGAAATGTGGAGAATAAATTTTTGTTGTTGTTGTTGTCTTTTTTTTGCTATTTCTTGGGCCGCTCCCGCGGCATATGGAGGTTCCCAGGCTAGGAGTTGAATTGGAGCTGTAACCACTGGCCTACGCCAGAGCCACAGCAACTCGGGACCCGAGCCGCGTCTGCAACCTACACCACAGCTCACGGCAACGCCGGATCGTTATCCCACTGAGCAAGGGCAGGGACCGAACCCGCAACCTCATGGTTCCTAGTCAGATTCGTTAACCACTGCGCCACGAAGGGAACTCCAAGGAGAATAAATTTTTTATACGTCATCAAGGTTGTGGGAATTTGTTACAGCAGCCTGGGGGAACTAATACTCTTACATTGGAGATTTCATCTTGAACAAAATCCATCTTGAGATCCTGTCCTCTAGGAGTCCACCCTCTAGTGGGAAATGAGAGAAGTAAACAGTGCATAGGGATGCCCAGAGGTAGGTAAGGCTATTGGAGTTGAAGTTGGCCAGGTGAGGAGCTAAAGTGGGAAGGTCATGCCAAACGCAGGAAACAACGAGGGTAAAGGCACAGAGTAAGAGATACATGTGGAGTTCCTGTTGTGGCTCAGTGGTTAGCAAACCCGCCTAGGAACCATGAAGTTGCGGGTTTAATTCCTGGACTTGCTCAGTGGGTTATGGATCCCGCGTTGCCGTGAGCTGGGTGTAGGTCGAAGACGCGGCTCGGGTCCCATATTGCTGTGGCTGTGGTATAGGCTGGTAGCTACCTCGGATTAGACCCTAGCCTGGGAACCTCCACATGCTGCGGGAGCGGCCCTAGAAAAGGCAAAAAGACAAAAAAAAAAAAGAGAGAGAGAGAGAGATGGTCTTCAGGAAACTGCCCACATTTGGAATGGCAGGTGCAAGGGGGTGTGGGGGGTGGAAAGAACTGCTGAGTGGGAGGCAGGGCAGAAAAGCCAAGTAGCTTTCACCCCTGAATGGAATCAACTCCTCCACCCTGTGCTGGCACTGGGCTCTAGATAAAGGAACCCCAGACTGTTGGTCATGGATAAAAGCCTTAGAGACCATCCAGTCCAGTCCTGCCCCTTCACACATGGGGAAACTGAGGTCCATCTCAGAATTCATCAGGGAATAAGCTAGAACCAGATGGCCACACTTTGGCCCCTCTTGAGCCTGGGTGTCCCATGTCTGAGGGTCTCAGAGACACTGTCTGGTGGCCCCTCTATAGCCCACTTCCAAAAAGCACAGGCCTCGTGGTCTCTAAACAAAGGGGTTATTTGCATATTATTTGCATGTTGCTAATTAGATGAGAAAGGCAGATTAATTCAGCCCCTTCCTTCACGTCTGTCTGTCCTATCGCATGCCCATTGAGTTCTTCTTCCTCAACTATCTCGTGACTTCAGCAACTTCTCTCTTAACTCTAGACCCGGACTTAGCCCTCAAGTCCCCTTCTTACCCAGCTCCAGCCCAGCCTCTAATGTATTAAGGGGTTGGTCCTGCCTAAAAAAACTACCTGGTGGGTCTTGAGTATATTTAGTCTGGGTGGAGGATCTTGGAGCATGTTGCAGTGAAAAAGCGGTGATGGGCTTTCCAGCTTGAGGTTTTCTCGGAAAATGGGGAGTGATGAGTTCTGACTCCCAGTAGCCCAGGGGCCATCTGAATGGGACTATGAAGTGGGGGAGGAGGGTGCTCCTTGGGGATGAGGTGGGCAGGTGCCAGCTGCATGCCCCAGGCCTGCCCCAAGCCTCTTGGCTGGCAGCCACACCAGCCCACAGAGGAGCTGGCTCCTTCTTTGAGGGAGGGGGAATCCTGGGGAAGGTCAGGGAATATCCCTTGGCCTGGCAGCTTAACATGGATGTGGTTGAGGTTACCATGAGAGTTACTGTGGATCCTCCAATGGGGATAGCACAGCCAGATCCTGGGGCTGTCGTCAACCCAGTCCAGAAAATTAGGAGGTACTATGCTAAACTAAGCACAGTGTCTCCCCGAGGGTAGGCACTCAATAAAGATTTTCTGATAATGAGGGGCCACCTGTCTCCTGGAGACAGGTAAGTAGGAGAGGAAATCAGAGAGAGACACCGATTCTGCCTCTCCTCTCCCATTAGCCCCCTTACTTCTGAAATCAAGGCTATGCCCAGCACCTCTCTCAAGTGAGCCGATCACCTCCACACTATAACCAAGGCTCCAACTCTGTAGCCTTATTCGGACAGAGTCGCTGTGGGGCTCTGTCACCACCATGGCTGACTCAAGGTAGCTGCCAGGAGCTGGAGAATGTTGGTGTGTTAGGATTTATGGGGAAACCTGGGGTTTGGTCAGGCTAGCATCGTGCAGAAACCGGCTAGCCCTGGTTAGGGCAGTGGCCTGGCTATGGGAAAAAAGACTGCCCTGCACATGTGAAAATCCTTTCTCCATGTAGAGTGGTGCACAAGGTGCATGTATGTAAGCTGCAGGGGGACTCAGAAAGCATTCTGACCTGCATGCACAGCTGTGTGTACACATCCCTGGGTTGCATGTGAGGGTCCTAATGGAATTCTACCTTTCCTCTTCTCTGCTCTGGTCCTTCTCTTTATTTCCTGGTAAAATGGGAAGTGGGATTGGAATGTCATTTTCAAAATCCCCAGCCCTGCTCCCTCGTGTAGCGATTCCTTGTCTCCATGTGCCCATGACAGCAAGCAGTGGATCACTTCTTGGTCCTGGGTGGAAGGATCCCAGCTACTTACTGACCCAACTGACTCTATCTTGCACCAATTCCTTCTTCCCCTAGGGTGTCCCATACCACTCTCTCATCTAATGTCCAAGTCAAGGGGAGAGGTGGGAGGAAGTGGGGTGATGCTACATGAGTGGGAGTGGGAAGGGTGGATCGGATACTGTCGATTTTGCCTAGGTCCCTCTGGATCACTGCTGCTCATTTAAAATTCCGATTTAAAGCCGAGCAGCTCTTTAAATTTCCACATTAGCATGCCGCCCTGATGCCAGGCCAAGATGTTGGGATGGATTTGGCAGGAACGCCTCCAACAGCAGCAAGCAGCAGCATTTGCCAGCAATAAAACAACGCATGAATAAAAGAAGGCTGGCTTGGCAGCAGCAGCAGCCCAGGTAGCTGGGTGAGTCAAGGAGGGGGCCCTCATATTCAGAGGCTCAGAGGCATGAAGGCCTGGCAGGGGCATGTGTGAGTGGAGGCCTCTGTGGCTGTTCTGGCTTTCACCCTCAATCTGTGCCTGCAGTGGAATCTGGGGTGAGGACCCAGGCAGGATGGGGGTTCCTACCCTGTGCCTGTCTCACCCACCTCTGCAGGGTTATCTTCTTGGAGGAGACAGATGTTGCTTTTGATGAGGACACAAGGACTTGGCCCATAGCCTGAGTTGTCCTACTTCATTAGGGGTCCAGAGTACAGGTGGGGTCAGAGGGAGCAACAATGCCTAGAGTGGTTTCCAGATCCATGACTGAGGGGCACTGTCAGGAAAAAGGGACTGGGTGAGAGGCCATCATGAGGACCGGGTATTGGTTCTAAGCTGGGTGGGAGAGACGCTCTGGGCCGGGTGGCTGGCTAGAAGGAGGAGGGGCCAGGAAGAGCAAAGGGCTGCTGGGCCTGGCCTAACTTTAACTTCTTGGAGACTCGGGAATATCATTTGAGGTCAGGTGGCAAGGGCAGCAAAGGGGTCAGATAAAGCCCTGGATTGAAGGCTGGCTACACCTAGAGGTCATTTTGTCCACCCCTGCTTCCCAGGGTCCTCAAAGGACTTGAGGCTGCTGGATCCTGTGTTCCTCTGCTCCAATCACCTGGCTGAGGCTTATCCAGCAACCCCCTAGACATTTCAAGGAACAGGCAGACTGGTTTGCTCTTACCATATTCTACCATCTATCCCTCCCACTTGGTCAAACCACCCGCTTCCCTGGAGCCCAGGGAAAGAAGACAGAAGCAAACAGAGGGGTGGTAGCAGGTGGTCTCTGCAGTCTCAGCTAAGGCAGAAAAGAGGGGTTTTCTGCAGAGTATCCTTCCCCAGTGAACTTCTCCCTTCCAGCACCTGAGTGATTTCCGGCCTCAGTGTGGAGAGACACATTGGAACATTGAATTCTCTCAATCCCTGGAGAAGCTGGAGAGCAGACAGGCAGGGCCAGACTTAGGCAAGAGAGGGGCTCCATATCTGGGCATTTGGGCTGTCCTGTCTTGTCAGCTTTTTCCAGAGAGAATGAGGTGGCCTGGCTTCCCAAGCACCCTGTTCTCTCATCCACACATTGCAGGCAAGTCAGCTCTGGGGTTGTAGAGTGACTAAGAAGCTGAGTTTAGGCTGGAGAAATGACCCTTTGTCATTTATTCATTCATTCAACAAATATTTACCAAACAGCTGCTTCATGGCAGGTACTGTGCTGGGCACCAGGAGCACATTGGTCACTGTCCTTGTGGCACTTTCTATCCGGTGGGGGAAATAGGATCATTATTAAAATGACTGCACAAATAAGAGTGAAATAACTGTGCTAAATGCTATGAAAGAATATACAGTACCATGAAAGTATATAATCGGGGGACTTGGCTGAGTCTAAGGAGTTGAGGATGAGTTTGCAAGGGAGACAGAGAAAGAGCAGCCACAGTGGTAGGAGAATTGGCAGTGACATCGCAGAATCCAAGGAGGAGGTGGTCAGCTGTGCCGAGAGATGCTGCGAGCTTGCGAGACACCTATTTGCCCTGACTCTTCACCTGCTAGTTGTGAGTACAGGTATGGAGAGGCTCTGGCATCATGCCTGGCTCACAGTTGGTGCTCTGTAATGTTAGCTCCCTTTCCCCCCTCCCTAAACTGAGCCTCCCTCCAGGGACCCCAGACTTCTGGAACAAAGGAATTGTCTAGGCTCGGCCTCCTCTGTCAACTCAGGCTCCAAACCCCAGCCATCCAGTCCTCAGTGAGGGACTCTGGGCCTTTCCCTGCTTCTCCACATTAGTCCCGTCGCATAGAGCTCCACCATCCCCCAACCTGCTCTTCCTTTGCACTGGTCTTCCATGAAGAGCTGCTGGGGTCTAGGTCTCAGAGAAAGATACTGTTCTGGTTCTGCTTCTGGGGCTGAGTCTGAGAAGAGAGCTGGAATCCTCAGCAGCTCCCAAAGCTGCCCGGGGTGAATCTGAGTGTCTTAGGTAGGGAGAGGGAGTAGTTGGGAGATGAGGAGGGGGGCTGCCCACCCAAGGCGGCGTAGAGCCCAGAGCCTTTTCCATTGCAGACACCCCATCTGTCTCCCACAGAAGGCTTGGGTTGGAGGAGGTGCTGAGAAGGGGGGTATAGAGGGTGAAATTGTACAGTCTGTAAGCCGGAACAATGGCAGTGAAGGTGCTGTCGGGGGAGAAGGGTGTGGAGGGTCAGCGTGGGGTATCAGCGGGAAGAACTAGAGGTTAGAGGTTGGGAATGGAGATCCAGGAGGCGGGTACGAACACTGGGCCACTATTCTCCCCAGACAGCTTTGTGTTTGATTTTGATTTAAAGCTCCCTACCAACCAGAGGGCAAGGAATCACATCCTTCTGACCCAAAAACTAATGGCCTTTCTAAGCCCAAGGCCAGGTTGGATTCATGATGCCTCCCTCTTCCCAGCAGTCAGACCTTTGCCAGACCTTAAAATGATATTTTAGTCAAGTCTGATAGCTTCCAAGGTGTTTCCTTTCACATATTACTTTAACGGATGCAGCTAAAGTCCTGGGAGGTGAATGTTATTACTACTCTTGATCTACAGATGAAGCAACAGGGGTTTACAAGATTAAGTGAGTAACTTGGATCACAGGAAAGTAAGGAGAGGGCCCCAAACCCGGGTCTCCTGACCAGACCGGAAATGGTCAGGTCAGAGGTGTAGGGCAAGGTGAAGGGAGGGAAGATACCAGTCCGGGAAGCAGCTCTGTTGGTGTCCATTCTGGGTCCTGAGTAGACCCTTTGGGAATCCCCGTGGACATCTTATCCCCACATTCCAAGCTCTAAACACTATTTTTTCCCTCTACCTATACTTACGAGAATATGATCCCATAGCTTCCCTACCTACTGCAGGTTTTTTCTTTCTCCCACTCTTGTTTGGAAGTTCTTCCTCAGGTGTAACTTTATAAGGCTGCAGCTTATTCCCTCTAAAACAGATGCCAAGGGAACCCAAGACAGGGCTTCAGCTATTAAATATAAATAGACAAGGGAGGGAAACTGAATATAGAGACAGATATTATATCTCTCAGTCCCTGCGAGTTATTAGGAAGAAGGAGCTGGTGGTTGCTAAGCAACAGGTCTCCACAGAGGACAAGGCACCTAGAGGAAAAAGCCTCCTTTGACTGAATATTGGGGTGAGAGGGTAGGGACGGTGGGGGTCAAAGGGCTACAGATTGGCAGGTGGGCCTTGGTGGTGGTGGGAAAAATGGCTCTGGCTCATTTATCCAAGACCAGCCCTATCCCCCAGGCCTCAGCAAACTCCGCCTTTGTAGCCTTCAGGATTGGTGGAAGAAGGAAGGCCTCAGGCACTCCTCCCTTCCTGCCAGGAGGAGGGAACCTGGTTTCTATAGCAACCCAGAAACAATCCTGGCCTTGTTTTACTTATGGCTTCTCTGTAACCCTCTCACGGAGCACCAACTTTCGTACACTCCTGTCTCTGACCCTCAATTTCTGACTTGAGGGGGAGGGTCCATGGAGGGATCATGGAAAGGTTGGGAGTGGGGATGCCACAAAGCTAGTCACACTTGGCCCTAAAGTGACCTATTAACACCCTAAAGGGGGAGTGACTTTTAGGGGAAAGGGCTTCCAGATGTCCCCTGACTTCTGCACCTCCTAAGGGGCTGAAGAAAGCAGGGGAAAATCCTGGCATCAGATGCAAATTCTGGGCCCAGGCTTCCTTTCTGAAGGGCAAATATAAACTGAGGGGTTGGAGGTCAGGAAGAATGAGGAGGCAGGGTCTTTTTTTGGCCCTTGGCCACCTAGTCCCTCATCCTCCTAGATCTGAGGTCCACTGTCGTCAAGCCCCGAGAATGGAGATATAGAACATTAACGTACGTCAAGTATAAGTGAGTGGCACCGAGGGGCATAATCTGTTTTTCTAATATGACCACAAGCAGAGTGTTAGAAGAATTAGGCCGACAGCTGCTGGTTTCCCCCCTCCCTTCCTACCCCCCCTTCCCGCTCTCCCTCTCCCTTCCTCCTCGGCGTTTGCACACACCAATGGCAGCGGAGCCCTGCTCGCGATTTCTCTTAATCTTCCTCCGCCATCCTGCGTTCTTTCCGCAGGCGGTGCTGCGAAGCCGGCAGAGCCCCGCGTCACACCTTACTGCTCTCTGAGATTGCTCCACAGAGAGCTCAAGGAGATGGCAATTCGGCGCTGATGCCGGCTGGCAGCAGTTGGGAGAGGGGAAGGAGAGAGGGAGGAAGGGGGGGGGGAAGTTGGCACAGATACCAAGTTTTTCCCTAGAGAGACATGGTTGGGGGGGGTGGTAGAGAAGAAGGGAGAAAATGACACAGAGAAAAGGAAACAAGGAAAAAAGAGGCAAAGAGAGAGGGCACGAGAGAATTGAAGTTCTCTCAGACATTCACATGTGGGCATCCTCAGCCCATCTCACTCACAACCCTCTAAAGATCACACCACCTTGTCCGGGGTTCCCACTCTCACCCCCCATCCCGGTCACAAATGCACACACGCGTATACACACGCACACACTCCCAACCAACCTGGAAGTCAAAGCGGCAGAGGCATGTTGTGTGTATCGGTGTAAGAGTGTGTGTGTGTGTGTGTGTGTGTGTGTATGTGTGTACGCCTGTATGTTGTCTCTGTTTTGGATCGCAGTAGAATGCAGTATGTAAATGAGATGGTTATTACCGCAATGTTCATCAAGCTGAGCCGAGAAGACATTAATAGCCTGATGAATATGCATGTGAATTTGTTAATTAAGTTAATTATTCTGCTGAAAATGCATTCGTCTTCCAAGGACATTTTCCCAATGATTTTTACATGCTCTAGCCATTAGTCATGCTATATTTTATCAGGGAAATGAGTTTGCTTAAGTTGTAAAAAAAAAAAAAAAGAGAGAGAGAGAGAGACTGAGAGCAGGAAGAGAAATAGAGAAAGGAAGGAAGGAAGAGGGAAAAAATGAAAGAAGACAGGGGAAAATGTGTTGAAGTTGAGGATGGGAAGGCATCTGAGGCCAGCCTGAAGTTTGAGGCCCAGCTGGGCTTTTGAAGCCTGCCCTCGATTTTTATGGGTATCTCACTTCACAATTTTTGCCCCTTTTTTTGATGACAAACTTTTTTTTTTCCAGTGCCAAATTTCCAACACATTAATTAATTGTTGTAGCCAATTAACTGTAGTTGTGCAAATGAGTTTAGCACTAATTACCATGCAGTGCCTGTAATCACATAAAAAACTTGCTGAGAGAGGGAGAGAGAGAGAGAGAAAGAGAAAGAAGAGAAAGGAGGAATGGGAAGGGAGCGGTGGCAGGAGAGGAGGGTACCTGCAGCAGAGGGGCAGCCAAGGAAAGGGAAGAGACAGGGATCCTGAGGCTTCCTGGTTAGGCTTCAAGGGAAGGCCTCCACATCCAGGACCTCTGACTCAAGAAATCTCAGTAGGATACGAGCCAGAAAAGCGAGGTCTCCTTTTGTCTAAGAACTTCCAACCAAAAGACAGAGGTTTAGAATGGATAGCTGGTTGTTTCAATAATGCAATGTAGTCCCTATAAATCCTGAAGCCCTCAGTGTTTATCCACCATGGCTGGAATTACTGGGTAAGGATGGAGGGCACCACTGGAAGAAGATGTGCCATTTCTGATGGGCCAGGGGAGATGGAGAAGAGTGGTACGTGCTCTCAGCCTGGTTCTGGAGCTGGAAGTAGGAAGGAAAAGTTGTTTTAAGTCCATAGCCACTGGAATAGGCCAAGGGAGCAGTGGTAATATCAACTGTAAAAAATCCAGCTCCAGCAGGAGGTGGGAGGAGGCAGCCTTTGGCCAGACATAGCTCCCAGGAGAAAAGCCAAACCTCTCCTGCAAGCTGGCATCTCTGCATTCATCACTCTGGGGCTGACTCTAGGTTTCCACCTGTCAGCTTCTACCAGTGCCCAGAGGCTGAGGGATAGACCAAATGATCTATCTCCTTCTTAGTTGTCCATGATTGGTAGAGAAAGAAGTGGTAAAAAAAGTCAGGAGTAAGCATGGGGAGTTCCCGTCATGGCACAGCAGTAACAAATCCGACTAGGAACCATGAGGTTTTGTGTTTGATCCCTGGCTTCACTCAGTGGGTTAAGGGCCCGGCGTTGACAAGCTGTGGTGTAGGTTGTAGATGAGGCTCAGATCTAATGTGGCTGTGAAATGTGACTGTGGTGTAGACTGGCAGCTGTAGCTCTGGTTTGACCCCTAGCTGAGGAACCTCCATATGCCACAGGTGCGGCCCTAAAAAGCAAAAAAAAAAAAAGAGTAAGCATGAACTGGCATTTTTGCTTCCACTCTACTTTCCCCTATATCATGTTCCAGGCACTAAGCCCGCCCAAAGTGTGTCTGTGTGTGTGTGGGGGGGTGTTATAAAAATGACCTATAGTTCTTCACTACTACCAAATTTTGTTTCTAGTGCAGGTATACCTCCCTGCACCCCTCCAGAATAGAGAGCTTACTTGTCATGGGACTCAATTTCCTCAGGCCTCAACAGAAACACATTCAACTTCATATTTCCAAGGAGAACCTTGACCCTTTATTTATCCTCTAATAGATACCCAAAGGCTGAGTTCTCCCTTTCCCATTCCAGGTCCCAGGTCTGTGGCTCATGGACTCTATCCACTTCAGCCTTGATCTTCCCTGACAGAGGGGATACAATTTCAAGAGCACAAGCCATATTGCCCCCTGCTTCATGGCACTGAGCTTCTCACCTATAAACCAAAGTCAGCTGTGAGAACTTGAATTAACCCAGGCTGCTCCAGTGCTTTTCCTGCCTCTTACTTCTCTCTACCGGTTTTGCCCACACCTAGCAACCCTATCAAGGTCTCAGAAAGCCTGGGGTAGTAAAAAGAGCCTGAACTATTGTCTTGAGTTCAAGATTTTCTTTTGCCTTTTAACAGTATGTGATAACGAAAATCAATTTTCCCTCTATAGGAAATGGAAATAATAATAGGGACTATGCTTGAAGAGTTAAAAATTTAATCACTGTAAATATAAAACAACACTCAGCACACTAAGTAAAATAAGCTACTTCACTAATTGCTACTGAGCACCAAGTGAGAGTACAAAGTGTTCTTCAGTAGGTGAGTAGTTAAAGTGTGGCACATCCACATCATGAGATAAATAAAAGGAACAAACTACAGATACATAACAAAAACTTGGGTGGATCCCCAAAGAATTAAGCTGAATGGAAAAAACCCAATCCTAATTTACATAGTGTATAACTCCATTTTTTTTTTGGTCTTTTTTTAAGGGCCACACCTGGGGCATATGGAGGTTCCCAGGCGAGGGGTTGAATTGGAGCTGCAGCTGCCAGCCTACACCACAGCCACAGCAATGCCAGATCCCAGCCATATCTGCAACCTACACCACAGCTCATGGAAACGCCAGATCCTTAACCCACTAAGGGGGTCCAGGGATTGAAACCCGTGTCTTCAGGGATACCAGTCAGGTTCGTTGCTGCTGAGCCACAATGGGAACTCCCTCCACTTTTTAATTTTTTAAATGATTTTTATTGTTTCCATTTTTTAAATGACAAAATTTTACAAGTGGAGAATAGATTAGTGACTGCCAAGGATTAAGAAGCAGGTAAGGCAGCATCATTATTAAAGGGTAAAATGAAGAATCCTTGTGGTGTTGGAGCTGTTGAGTATCTTTTTTTTTTTTTTTTTTTAAGGGCTGCACCCACGGCATATGGAAGTTTCCAAGCTAGGGGTCGAATTGGAGCTGCAGCTGCTGGCCTACACCACAGTTCATGGCAATGCCGGATCCTTAACCCACTGAGCCAGGCTAGGGATCGAGCCTTGCATCCTCTTGGATGCTAGTGAGATTTGTTTCCACTGAGCCACAAGATACTGAATTCCCTGTTCAGTATCTTGACTGCATGGCAGATGTAAGAATTTACATAGGTAATAAAATTGCATTGAACTTAACAGACACACAAACACAGATAAAACTGAGTAAATATGACTAAGACTGGTGGATTGAACTAATGTCAGTATTCTGGTTGTAATGTTATACTATAGGTTTTTTCTTGGTCTTTTTTAGGGCCGCAACCAGCAGCATATGGAGGTTCCCAAGCTAGGGGCCCAATCAGAGCTGTAGCCGCTGGCCTATGCCAGAGCCACAGCAATGAAGGATCTGAGCCGCGTCTGCAACCTACACCACAGCTCACGGCAACAATGGATCCCTAACCCACTGAGCAAGGGCAGGGATCGAACCCAAGTCCTCATGGATGCTAGTCAGATTCGTTAACCACTGAGCCACGACGGGAACTCCTGTTATACTATGGTTTTACAAAATGTTACTACTGGGTGAGAGTGGACAAAATGTACAAGGGCTCTCTGTATTATTTCTTACAATTGCATGTGAATCTACAATTACCTCAGTTTTTAAAAAAAGGCTATGATAGATTATTAATGTCTCTGCTGGGTATAGGAGAGAGAAGGGGCTGCTCTTGTGTTTCCACTGCAGAATTCCAAAGAGGAAGATTAAAAATATTATTCTCATTATGGTATACCAATAAAATGATCATAACTATGGGGAGGGGGGAATATTTGTATCTGTTGATCCAATAATTCCACTTCCTGGAATTTACTATAAAAATGCATGAAATTTTATGTGTTAGGATGTTCATTTATTATAGTATTATTTATAAGAGTAAACACATCTAACAATTAAAAACAGTGGATGAGGAGTTCCCATCATGGCTCAGCAGTGACGAATCTGACTAGCTTTCATGAGGACGTAGGTTCTATCCCTGGCCTCGCTCAGCAGATTAAGGATCTGGCATTGCCGAGAGCTGTGATGTAGGTTGCAGACAGGGCTCGGATCCCATGTTGCTGTGGCTGTGGTGTAGGCCGGTAGCTGTAGATAGGACTTGACCCCTAGCCTGGGAACTTCTGTATGCCGTGGGTGTGGGCCTAAAAATAAATAAATAAATATATAAATAGTGGATGGGCTTTATAAATTATGGCATATCTAAGTGATGAAATAACCCTATAGACTTTAAACATATATATATATATATATATTTTTTTTTTTTTTTGGTCTTTTTGCCTTTTCTAGGGCCACTCCTGAGGCATATGGAGATTCCCAGGCTAGGGGTCTAATCAGAGCTGTAGCCACCGGCCTACACCAGAGCCACAGCAATGCAGGATCTGAGCCTCGTTTGCGACCTACACCACAGCTCACGGAAACGCCGGATCCTCAACCCACTGAGCAAGGCCAGGGATTGAACCTGCAACCTCCTGGTTCCTAGTCAGATTCGTTAACCACTGCACCATGACGGGAACTCCATAAAACATATATATATATTTCTAAATATACTGAGCACAATGCCTGGCATTCAGTAAATGGTAGTCCACTTTACTGAGATATTCTGGGTATTAAAAGAGCTAATGTAGGTAAATGCACTTGACAAACTGTAAAGTGCTTGGCAGGTGCTGTGTTGCTATCTAAATAACTGTCTCTTCCAGCTCCACTCTAGATGAAGCTATACTTCCAGGTAGAACACTGCCTAAGGAGCTCCTAGCTTCAAGCATGGGCATGGGAGGGTGAGTCAAAGAACTGGGGATACTTCTTTTCCAGGAGACTGCCACCCCCTGCTCCAAATTATCAATAAAACGCTGGACATCCTCCTTAGCATAGGCACATACGCACATTTGGCCTATAATTCCAGGGGACCTAGAGTCTTTGAAACAGTATTAGCCCTGATGACTCCCTAAAAGTACCAGACTACTGTATGAACCACTGAGTACCTGCTCAGTATCAGGCACTGTCCTCAGTACTTTACACACATTATTTCACTAATTTCTCTTCGCCACCTTAAAAGGCTGCTTATCTGCATTTCACAGACAAGGAAACTAGGGCTAAAAGAGGTTAAGTGACTCAAGGCTGTCTGCCTCTGAGTCTTACAATCTAACTATCATACTTTCTTTCCTTTCCTTCCTTTCTCCCTCCCTCCCTTCCTTGACAGTGCCCTCAGCATGCAGAGGTTCCTGAGCCAGAGATCAAACCTGCGACTGTGACAATGCTGGATCCTTAACCACTAGGCCCCCAATGAACTCCCACACATACAGACAAACTGAGGAGCGGGGCACCGTGTAAGCACTGAGGCCACATCTGCAGAAGCCCCAGAAAAGTTCCCATGTTTTTTTTTCTTTTTTTAAAATGGCTGCACCCATGGCATTTGCAAGTTCCCAGGCCAGGGACTAAATCCAAGGCACAGCAGCTGCTGCAATGCCAGATCCTTTAACCCACCGTGCTGGGCCAGGGATTGAACCTGCACTTCCACAGCAACCTGAGCCACTAGAATTGGATTCTTTTTTTTTTGGTCTTTTTAGGGCCGCACCCGTGACCTAAAGACACAGCAATGCTGGATCTGAGCTGCGTCTGCGACCTACATCACAGCTCATGGCAACACCAGAACCTTAACCCACTGAGCGAGGCCAGGGATTGAACCCGCAACCTCATGGCTCCCAGTCAGGTTCATTTCCAATGCGACACAAGGGGAACTCCCTACAGTTGTATTCTTAACCCACTGCACCACAGCAGGAACTGTGTACCCGTTTTTCCAGTGCCTCTTGGGTATATACAGACTTAAACCCACCCCAGGCAGAAGAAAAGTCTCTAAAGACCAGTAGGTCTATTTGGAAGCCTTATATCCCAAGAGTAAATTTTCCCATATCTAACCGCTATCCTTTCTGCTAAAATCCAATCCCATTTCCTCACCTTTCCAGTGGGGATGGTGAATATATGACATGTTGCTCCTCCATAAAAGGTCCTGTGTTAGGTGGAAACAGAGGAGCCTCTCTTTCTCCAGGACTGTTTTTCTGTTTTTGTTTTTCTTTTCGTCTTTCTAGGGCCACACCCATGGCATATGGAAGTTCCCAGGCTAGGGGTCCAAAGGGAGCTGTAGCTGCCGGCCTGTGCCAGAGCCACAGCAACGTGGGATCCGAGCCTTGTCTGAGACCTATACCACAGCTCATGGCAACACTGGATCCTTAACCCACTGAGCAAGGGCAGGGATGGAACCCAAGTCCTCATGGATGCTGGTCAGATTCGTTAACTGCTGAGCCACGACAGGATCTCCTCCCCAGGACAGTTGAGGCTTCAGTTTCCTGGGTCTCTTGAGTCTTCCCCAAGGTATCAAACCAGGAGAAAATGGACCAGGAAGAAGAGCAGAGGGAGCAGCCTAACCAGATCAAGGAGACCAGCGTGGAGGATGGCCTAGGGCTCCCTCAGGACCTAGTGCTGGGCTCAGGGTAAAGTCAAGGTGGGCAGCTCTTCCCTCTAGGCTCAGCAGCCAGCCTCATGTTTGACATCTACCCAGCTGTGGATGTCTGGCCAGTGTCCCTCATGCCTGAGCCTCTTGTCTGTCTCAATATGTCTATAGAAAGGGGGTCTGGGGGTTCTGCCGGTCCATGTTTATTCCTCCCGTCTCAGTACTGCCTCGCTGTACTTCCTCAGGACCAGGAAGCCCAACTAGGGGGCTTAGAATACACAGGGAAGAGAATCATCTCGTCAGGAGGATCCTGGGATCCCAAGACTCCGTCCAAAGCTCTCTTCTCTCACCATGAGAGCCAGGAGGGAGATTGGGGCCTGTGTCTAGACACGGACTGGGGAGAGGTATCTTCCCTCCCTCCCTCCTTCCTTCCCTCCTCCACACACTCCCCTAGTGGGGGCCAAGTATGCCTACTGCTCACTTTGGCTTCCCTTGACCCACCTACCTTATGGACAGTAGAGGGTTAAAGGCATGGTATGGGCAAGCTATAAATTTCCCATCAGTGTGGGGAGAGTAGGATTGTTGGCAGGGAGGGGGTTGGGCTGGGGGGGGAGGGGGAGCTGGGAAAAAGCCAGGAGGTTGTCTCTAGGTAACAATAAACACTGCAAGCAAGGAGCAGCTGTTACACTTACTCTCTCTGCATCACAATGCTGAAATAACACTAATAAACCAGTGTGCCCAATGCACGGGCATATATGCATTTAGGGCCAAGCCCCACTCCACCCATGAAGCTGCCCTTTGCTTCAGGTCAGGGCCCTTGGTGCCAGTGGACATACCAGCCTTGGCCTGGCTATACTTGTGTAGAAGATGAAGACTGATGAGTCAGTCTCACAGTCAGAGGGGCACTCTCAGAGGCAGGGGGGGTTGTAGAGGCTGGGGATTCTGGGTTCAGATCCTGATGGCATTCGCTGGTAGAAAGAGTTCAAACAGGGTAACTCTTGGCTAGAAGTCCGGAGGAGAGAAGGGTGAGAAACATGCAGAGAACAGACAACTACTTACCATGTCTTCTCAGACTGGAGGGCACAAGGCAGCCAGGAGTGGAGTCAGCCGAAGAGAGATGGAAGAGGGGGGGTTGGTTGCTGAGGAGGTTTGAGAAAGAGCAGGAACATGGGGTATTGAGGAGTGATCTTTGGATCTCCTGGGGCTGACCTCCCCACCCATGCCTACACTCCGCCTGGTGTACCCAGGCTCCCGCTACACCATCACTTTTACACCAGAGCCAGGTGATAACGTCGGTTCTGTTCAGGATTGAGCTTTATTTCGTTTTCTTTTCTGGCCAACCCCCAGCATGTTGAGCTCCCAGATCAGATCTGAGCTGCAGTGCGACCGTCATTGCAGCTGCAGCAACGCAGGATCCTTTAACCCACTGTGCCGGGCAGGGGATCAAACCTGCGTGCTGGCAGAGACGCCAAGCCTATTGCAGCACAGCGGGAGCTCCAGGACTGAGCTTTATTATGGGTGTTCTAACAGGGGCCCCTGGGTTTGTGATGCTGCCAGGGAGAGCTGGGGGAGTGGAGTTGGCCCCATCTCCCTATAGGAAGAGTAGCTAGTCTGTCCCTTTCTCCAATCAAAACTGTTCCTGGATCCCCAGGAGCATCCTGACAGACAGCCCCTCGTTCCAGCTGGACAGCAGAGCCACCGGCAGTGAAAGGAATAGAAATAGGCAAATAAAGTGGCACAGTGGGTTAAGGATTGGCTTTTTCCTGCTGTGGCTTGGGTTGCTGCTGTGGCTCAGGTTCGATCCCTGGCCTGGGAACTTCCACACGCCTCAGGTGCGGTCAAAAACAAAAAAAGAGAAAAGAAACAGGCAAATGAAAACTTAAGCTCTGTCAGAAAACCCGCCTCCTCTTAGCCTATTCTCTGAGGTTAGAAAGAGAATATCCATTATGCATCTGGATATACTGATATCCAAGAACCCTATTTCCTTTGGCTGAAACAGGGAGGCTCCTGGGACTGTGGTCAGAGGCATCACCGGTTCTCCCGGTCCACCTTCTGGCCCTGTTCTGCTCGTGCTGTGTGACCTCAAACACAGTACCCTATCCCCCTGATTGAGAACGTCATCTGGAGAAGAGACGCACGTTGCCCACCTGCCCTTCGGGAGGAGGGAATCAGCGCCTTGAAGATCGTGGTCTCTGTTTCCGGAAAAGAGAATACTGAGACCAAGTGATAAGCCTTCCAGGCTCTGGTCTTATAATAGTGCTTTCCTTTCCTTTTCTTTTTAAATTTTAAGTCATGTGGTGTCACCTGGGTACCCAGAGGTCTGAACAGGCGAATGAGGGCAGGGAGGAATAGCTATGTCTGCCTGGAAGGTCCCTCTCTGGGAAGGTGCCCAGATGTGCAGAGCGGCCTCAGCACAATCCCCTCTGTGCAGGCCACGGATACAGTAGGGCAAGAATGACTGGCCTCTCCTACCCTTTCCTCACAAGGAAGCCTCTCCCTGGGAATGCTCAGCCTCGCCTACTAGTTCTCTTCCATTTCCCTCTCTTTTCTCTTAGCTGCGGCCTCCTCTTGCCCCACAATACAGAGCTCAGAGTAGGGGAGATCTGGGGCAAAAGAGAGCTCCAACAGGCCTGGGCCCCCTTCCCCTCTGCTGTTTTCATGAGCCACCCCCATGGCTATGAGTCACCAGAACCTTGGATTCCGCTGAGCTGCCAGCAGCCTTCTTCCCCCCAACAGCCGCTCTAGCCAGGCAGATACTCACCCAAAGGGCCCCGAGCCCACCATCTTCCTACTCGCAGGGCCACAGCCCCCTCCTTCATCCCTTGGAATCTGTACCACAGACACACTGAGATGAGTGAGGAAAGAAGCGTGAGAGACCCCAGCATGTGCTCTGTGCTGGAGCAGGGGGCCAGCTGCCTGTACGGCAAAGCAGGATCACCAGCCAGGAGAGCTGGCACAACTTGGGTGCACAGCCTTGTCGGCGTGTGAGAGCGGGCGCGGGAGGGGACAGGGTCTGAAGGCTGTTTCAGAAGCACGCTTCTCCTCCTGGCCCCCTCTCTGGTCACTGTTTCTTCTCCGTGGCTTCTCTCCCTGGTGCTGATGGACATCATGGCACTGCCACCTCTGAACTGCCTTCCTTCACCTTCTCCATGGCTTGCGGAGCTAGAGAGGGGATCTGCACGATAGCCTTCGAGGTGTCAAGGTGGGAGGTTCAGACATCCAGATCTCTCCCCAACCAATGGGACACACTGGGGGTGGAGGAGGAAAGGAGTCCCATCAGAGTAAAAGCTAAACCCTGGGCCAGGCCTGAGCTCCTCAACAATTCCCTCCTCTCTAGAGTGCAGGGGGTTCTGGGTACTACTGCCTTCCACTTACCTCGGGTCTATCCCTCTTTCCCTGCAAAGGCTCAGAGTTTCTTCTGGACTCCAGAGCAGGCTCCAGGCTCTGACTCCAGCACTGTAGTCATACCCTTGGCTAAACCTTGAGAGTATGAAGTGGGGCTGGTAGGGGTCGAGGGGAAGGAGGGCTTGTTCCTTACAGAAACATGGAGAGTCTAGATTGAATGCTTTAAGGGCCTTTTAGCCCCTCCAGTATACCTCCAGTCTTGGAGTAGGGATGGACAAGGGGTGAGAAAGAGGGCTTACAGGAAGCCTGACACCTCCTCTCTTTCTTCACTGCATGCTCCTCCACGGCTCTCTATTTCAGAGGAGAAAGAGTAGCTCTGTAAGCAGGAGCCATCTAATAAGGCCCTTGAATAACACTCAGTGAGAATGGCCTGTCTTACATTAGGTAGGCAGCCCCACAGGTGGGACCACAGGTCCCCGTTTGTCTTCTCCCCTTTTACAGGCTCCTCTTCGATCTCCCCCTATAAAAGAATCTTCCTTTTCAGCCCCCTGGCACAGTTTTCCTCCCCCACTCTCACCCCTGCAGGCCCTTGGAAGCAGGGCGTAGCTAGATGGATTCCATCCAAGCTGTCTTGGGACAATGCAAGGGGGTCCTTCTCATCATGTTGGGAACAGAGAAGGCAGAGAATCAAATACCAAGGAGATGACCCTGAGGGTCTAAGGACAGGCAGGGTGGGCCTGGGGCATATTTTGCTCTTCCCTAGGGGCTCTGAGGATATTAAATGGTGTACTAAGACAGAGAAAAAGACCATTTTGGGAGTAGGGGATAAGTATTTGAGGCTTGGAGAGTGTCACAAAGTTTCTACCCACACTGCTTTCCAAGCTCTGTGCCAATCCTTGCCCTGACCTCAAATGAGTCTCATGAAACACAGAACAAAGAATGCTGATTTTTTTTTGTCTTTTTGTCTTTTTGCCTTTTCTAGGGCCTCTTCCCCTGGCATATGGAGGTTCCCAGGCTAGGGGTCTAATTGGAGCTGTAGCCACCGGCCTATGCCAGAGCCACAGCAACTCGGGATCCAAGCGGCGTCTGCGACCTACACCACAGCTCACGGCAACACCAGATCCTTAACCCACTGAGCAAGGCCAGGGGTCGAACCCGCAACCTCATGGTTCCTAGTCGGATTCGTTAACCACTGTTCCACAACAGGAAACTCCAGAATGCTGAATTTTTTGAGGAAGGAAGAAGCCAGGAAATGCCAACTTTGGCAACAGGGTGGGCAAGCCACTTCTCTCCATCATTCTTTCTTAACCCAGTGGAGGAGGTGGGGGTGGGACGGGGACAGCTGGAAATGTGCCCTTCTCTCCGGTGTGTACTGACACCACATAAAGCCAAGTGGAGCTTACTGAGAGCGCTGGACATGGCACCAGATGAATCCAGGGGCATTTCCTACCACTTTCGGGGCCTCGAGTTTTATTTCTCTCTTTTCGACTTAGACATGGGATAAGACCACTCCTTGCTGGATTTTTTGGCGTAATTTTCTCCAGTAGCTAATATTGCAGCAGAAAAACTTGTGATAAGATCTCATAAAAAGCTTAATATTTAGTCACCATTGGGGACATTTATTTCTTGGTTAAAGGACTGGGGTAGTTGGTGTATTTCCTTCCCTGTAGACCTTTTAGAATATGGTAAAGCTTCATGAGAGTAGGAGGTTCCGGGGGATCTGCCTACTTGGAAGCAAGGAAATGGATGAGATGATCTCTGGAACGGGGAAAGCGTCTCCCAATAACGCACCTGACTCCCCTGAGTTGCTTCCAAGACTCAGGGGCCAGAGATATGAGACTCCAAGCAATGGAGAATAGTATCCTGCCAGAACTCTTGCCTTGACTTTCTTTCTCGCACCCTACCTGCCCCTGTGTTCCCAGGAACTGTCCAAATCCAGACACACAAAGCAACTCCAAGACAGGATTCAACTGACTTCCCTTCTCTGAGTCTCCATTTTCACATCTGCAAAATGAACGGTTGGGCAAGATGAGTTCCAAGTTCTCTTCTTTGCAGCAGTAAAGGGTCTATGATTCATACCCCAAAGGCATCAGGCCTCATTTGCATGTTGTTTTGCATGTAATCTCCATGGCACTTATTTTATGCCTAAACACACAGAAATATCTCTGAACCCTGCCCTTCTCCCTCTCACCACATCTCTGGCTCTCTGGTCCCTAGGTCTTGTCCTCTCTCTTCAAGGTCCTCAAAGCTCTGTCCCCACCTTCCTTTTACAATTTTAGAGCACTTACTAGGACAAGCCTAACTGGACAAAACCCCAGGAGCAATAAACCAGCCTTACCTAGTATCTTGGCTGTAATTTTGGGCCCCAGAATGGAGTCAACCACTACAGCTCCATTCTTTCTGAAGGTCCTGGCGGTTGGGGGGAAACCTGGCACCTCTCCCTAGCGCCTCCCCTCCTCCGCCGCCTCACTATTCTCCATGCCAGAACGCAAAGTGGCCAGTGATTGATGGGCCTGGGTTCCCAGTAACCGCACCCAGTGGCCCAATCCTCCTCCCTTACCCAATCCCTCCCCTGTCCCTATTCAGAGATCAGATTGTCTCATGTTGGTCCCTGAGGTCCCATTAATTAAAAATACATCCAATTAAATGGCAGGTGAAAACGTGCTATTGGAGCTCTCCACCCCCCTGCCCCAGCTTGGTTCCCCCCCACCAACCTTTTAAGGCTCAGCTGTGCTTTGAGCTGAGAAAAAAAAAGGGGGGGGGGAGGAGAGGGAGAGGAAGAAAGAGAGAGAGAGAAGAGGAAGATTCAGGAGTGGGGGTATGGGGGGCTATTTGAATCTCTGCCAGGGTAGCATGTGCCAGCTTGGGAGGGTGGCACTGTGCCCTGGTGTCTAATTTCTGGAGGTGTGAGTAGGTTCAGTCAGCTGGGTACCCACTTTCTTTTCCCTTAAAGGGGCAGAGGGAAGTCAAAGGGTGTGGCTAGTTATGCTGCCCACCTTCTGGGCTTGGGGAATGAAAGGGAGAAGTGTAAACGGGAGAAGGCCCTTAAGAGGGGTTGTGATGTTCAGGGGTTGGGAGAATCTGAGGCCTCCGTTCTCGGCATATCCCGGCTCTTCCCCAAACTGCAAAGATAACGAGAAGCCAGTTGGGACCCAGGTGGCAGGGCATGGCAATGCTCCCAAGCAAGGCTGTGTCTACCCCTGCCCACAGGAAAGCTGTGAAAAAAATGGAGAGAGGGAGGAAGGAGCCATAATTTGGGTGGGAGCAGATGGGTCAAAGAGGATAAACTATATAAGCATGGACATTTGTGTGGGCAGTACCTTATGGGTAAGAGAATCTGGAGGGACCTGTCCTATTTGCCCTTTCTCTAGGCAAAAGGAAGCAGCAGTAGTGTGAAGTCACCTCAACCTGGCAGACTGTGAGTAGGGCATCTCCCTGAATGAGCACTGATCACTCTCATTCTCCTCCACTCTTATGGTGTCCCCAGCATTTTGTCAGTTAAGTTATTTGCCCCACCTCCCACCCCTCTGAAGCCCTCTGGCTCCAAGCAATGTGAAGCTAACAGGCACTAAGGGCTGTTGGGAGAGCAGCTAGGATAAAAAGGGGCACTAAGGGTGGTGCTCAGAATCCAGGCAGCAGTGGGGGTATCTGCTGACTGAGGGCCCCCGCCTGGCCTCCTTGGCAGCCACAGTACCTCCTCACTTCACTTTAACGCTAATTGGAGATTTTAATCTGCGCTGCTGCTCTGCTCGGGGTGCTGGGGGGAGCGCCAGCTGTGCAGCAATTCCAGCAGCACCGACTGTTTAATCAAGCTGTCCTCCTGGGGAGGGGCCCTCGGGCATGAGGGTAGGAGGGAGGAGCAGAACCTCTGTCATCTCCCTTAGCCTGTTCAGCCTGGAAGGGCTTCATGGAGACAGAGGATCAATTGTGGGATACCTCATCCCCATAAGGGCTCCATAGCCACTTGGATCCCAAACAGACCTGTTATATGATATGGGGGTGGCGTGAAGCTCATGGGCCAAAGCAGCCCCCATCCCCATCCTGCTTTCTGACACCTTTTGGGGTGCAGAGCTCCAGAGCATCCTGGGTTCCTCTAGCCACTCAAGCTGCAAAAATCCTCTAGACGGTCTTAAGCTCTGCAGATTTATGCTGGGGGAGGTGATGGGGGCACAAAAGGTTCATCTTTCCTACTCTCTGCCTTCTAGGTCCTCTCCCCAACACCCTCTCCTAAGAGAGCTACTTCTTTAAGAGCTACTTTTCTTTTTTCTTTTGTTTTTTTTTTTAGGGCCACACCCATGGTATATGGAGGTTCCCAGGCTAGGGGTTGAATCAGAGCTATAGCCACTGGCCTACGCCACAGCCACAGCAATGTCAGATCCAAACTGTGTCTGCGACCTACACCACAGCTCATGGCAATGCCGGATCCTTAACCCACTGAGCGAGGCCTGGGATCGAACCCACGTCCTCATAGATACTAGTCGAGTTTGTTAACCACTGAGCCACAATGGGAACTCCAAGAGCTACTTTTCTTAAAACAATTGTAAGAGATTTTTTTTTTTCCTCTCTGAAAAACCAGATACTTCCACCCTCTAGGTTGGAAAGTAACTGTCTTAGAGGCTGAGGACAGTGAAGGGGACAGCTGGAGCTTGATACACCCTGAAGGAGAGAAACACCTGTGCAAGGCGTTCGGTGCCTAGAGCTAAGTAAGGGGCTTCGCAAGTTCAGCTGCGAACTTCCTATGTCAGTCCACTAGGGCAGCACATTCAGGGTCTCAGGCCATTTTTAAGAAAGAAGAACTAATCGTTCATCTAGCTCCCTGGGCTCCTGTCTCAGGCGCTGTGGGAGCATTTCTGACCCCTGTTTTGGGGAAAGAGTGTGGTTGTCCCCACCCTGCCCTCCTCCAAACTCTCTCTGCTGCGAGGCAGGAGTTTTAATTGGTCAGCAGCGCCCTCGTGTGGCAGAAACCAAGACTGCAGCTGCCCAGAAGCTTTGATGAATCCGACAACTAGGTTGGTGGACAGCTGGAGAGGGTACTCCAGGTCCCCCACACATACTGCTTGACCACTTCCAGAGCCATTTACTACTTTCTAACACCTACTCTATTCCTCTATCCACCCCCTCTAGTTGCTTCGCCTCTAATTCTAGGTATGTGCCTACCAGGGAGAGCACCTTACCCAGAGCTGGCACTTATTTAGGCCTGCTGCTTGTACTGTCTGGATTGCAGGGGCTGCTGAGAGAGGAGGCCTGAGGTTAAAGGGTAAGCTTATGTCATCTCCAATGGCAGAAGAGACTCTAGAACCTCTGCCCACTCTACAGGCATCAGACAAGAGCTGCCACCTGAGCTGGAGAGAGTACCACCTACTGGTGGGTTCTGCCCCACAGCAATCCATTTGCTACGCCCTGGAGAGGTCTGGGGATGAATAGAGACAAATTCTCTGGGTCGGAAATCGTTGTCCTCAGGAATGGACCCCAGGTAAAAAACCCTTCCCTCTAAAAGATTCAAGTATTCCCCAAGATGCCAGGCCACTGGGCAGAGTGCACATATGAGACTTCAGGCTTCCAGCTCTAAGAGAAGGGCTGCCTGTCATTAGACTCTTCCCCTCCAGTGTTGTATATCATCCACTTACTGGTTCCTTCTTCCTACACCCACTAACTGGGTGAAATGGTTCTGAACTGCAGAAAAGGGGATGGAGATTTAACACCAGGAAGATCTCTCTAAAAATTAGGGCTGAAAGTCACCAAGACCTTCCCCTTGTAGGAGATATTTAACAACAGAGAGAAATATTCCCAGAGAGAAATATGACCCTGTTTGGAGTTAGTGGGTCGGGAGAAGAGCACACCTACCTGGCAGAAAAAAGGGCAGGAGTGGGCACTGTAGGTTGGTGACTTGCCCACTTCTGGGCATTGAGGATGGACGTAAGTGGGCTGGTAGACCACCACGTCTAGTGTCTTGCACAGTGTTTGGACAGGGGAAATCTCCCTTCAAACCTGGAAAGGAGGTGGAGAAGCAGATGAGAGGGAGTAACAAGGGACAGCAATGCCCTATCCTGACTCAGAAGAAAGAGGAAATAGTTTCTTGGGGAAGAAGATGAAGGCAGGGCTATGTGTGTGGATGAGGTGCTGGGTGAGTGGTGCAGGTGTTGTGAGAGAGGCTGAGCATCACACTATGGGGGAATATTCATTAGCACAGCTGGCCAAGAGAAAAGAGCAGGACCGAAACGACCGCCAGTGCCGGTGAAGGAGGTTACCCACTCTAGCCAGGAGGGAGTAATTGCTAATCAGCAGGCAGGACATCATAATAGGGTCAAGTAAAAAGCTAAGGAAACTCCCATGGAGATCTCTGCAAATAAGAAAATAAGAACTTCCCTCAGATTCGTGTTTGTGTGTGTGTGTGTTTTAATCCCTTGTAAGAGCAGGCCAGTGGCTTCTGATTGGCCTTAGGTTCCTACCTGGCTTTAAAGTCTGTGAAAGAGACTGAATTTGCCAGGGCTCCAGATGTCAGGTGACTGATGGACATTACCAAATTCCTCAGGGCCATCCCTCCTGTTGCTGTTGCCACCTGGAAAGGAAAATGACAGGTTACATTAGATATGAGATAAGGGACTACACACCAGAGAGGGTCTGTGGTCATTCACGCAGGGACCATGGCCTTGGTAGGGAGAGTGATGGTGATGGTCACCGCTCTTCTAATTCACAGAGTTGAGAAGGATTCAAAAGAGCCTTAAGCATATTCCCCAAGAGAGTTACAAGTATTCTAAGATTCCTACCTCCGGAGACCTAGCTCCCAGTCTGATAAACAAAAACTTTGGTTCCTTTACTTTAAGAGAGAAGTTAGGAATTCTACAGGAATAGAAGAAGCTGTGAAACCCAGAATTATAAAGGGCAGTGAAGGTTCAAGGTTAAGGCAGTTAATGCAACAAAGTGAGTCAAAGGAGGCCATCTAGTTGTAGATTAGATCATCAGCTTGTATTTGAAGGCTCTCTTGTCCCAACGGCTTCTTCAAGAAAGGCTCGGAGGCCAGAAAAAGGTCCTATGAGATAGAAAGGAGGTTTGCGGGATAGCAGACTAGATGCAATTTGGGCAAGTAGGTCTATTATACAGTCTGTGTAGGTTTGAATCTGCATGGAGACCAGCTCCACATTCCCTCCATGCTGTCGGTCAGGGTGTGATGGAGAAAACGTATAGGGTGCGTACTGGGCTCTATTTCTTGGTCATCAGCACTCAAGGCTTATTTTGCAACCCCCTGTCCCTCTGACCTAGACCCATAATCCTTTCTACCTCTAAGCTGCCCAGTGGTGCCTTTCTCTTTCTAAGATTCTGCTTCCAGTTTAGGAACTCGTTAACATTCCCCTCTCTGCTCATCAGTGCCTCTCAGACACTTAGGCTCAGAAAAGAAGCATTGGAAGGGACTGTAGATATATCTGGGAGAGGTCCAAAGAGGGAAAGGAGTCTGAGCACCAGAGTGAGATGACTTCAGAAACTACCGCACACATCAGCCCATTGAGCTCACTATTTGGGGCATAGGTCACTGTGGAGCACACCACTTCCTTCTGCCTCTCAGAGGAGAAACTTGAAAAAAAAAAAAAAAAAGGAAAGAAGCAGAGCCCCCTCCTCCCGTTCCCCCCAAAAGAAATTTGCCTGTAATCTCAGAGGCGATCTCATTTTACTCAGAGTTCTACAATCCCTTCTCTCATTCAATGATCCCCTGAGTTTCGCAGCAGTTGCGCTGTTTTCCTTCTCCTTTCCTCCTGATTGTTTTTCAGTATGGCTGTATTGTAACGCCAAGGAGCCTGAGTTAAGATTTAGGGTCCATTCCTCACAATGCCTCTGAGGACCTTTTCCTGCTATCCAAACCCCAGAGATGCAACAAGTTCCTTGTACTTTGGGGTAACTCTGAGGCACCAGGATCTTTGGCCATGGCTGCCCTTGCTTCTCAATGAATTGAAGCTCTTGACTTTATTTTATTTATTTATTTATTTTTGCTATTTCTTGGGCAGCTCCAGAGGCATATGGAGGTTCCCAGGCTAGGGGTCTAATCGGAGCTGTAGCCACCAGCCTACGCCAGAGACACAGCAACGCGGGATCCGAGCCGTGTCTGCAACCTACACCACAGCTCACGACAACGCCGGATCGTTAACCCACTGAGCAAGGGCAGGGTCCGAACCCGCAACCTCACAGTTCCTAGTCGGATTCGCTAACCACTGCGCCATGACGGGAAATCCTTGACTTTAAATAAAAATTACACTTGTACAATTTGCATGTCACTGAGAGATTAGTCTTTGAGGTAAAAAATACATAAAGCTGCTCAGTTTTTCTACCAATTTTTTAACCTAACTTTCCCCCTCAATCTGTCCTTCCCCCCTCAAAATCTCACAGCCCTACCTTCCTTTCTTGAGGAAGGACAAGGCTGACAGGAATTGATGATCTTAAAACTGGAGGCTCTATACTCAACAGATTAAGATTCTGGGGACTCGGATTCTAGTCTTGGCTGGCTCTGTCACTCACTCACTGTGAGACGTGGGCAAGGCATTTCCCTTCCCTAAGCCTCAGTTTCCTGCTCTGTAAACTGAGAAATTGGATTAGGTGGTCTCTAGTTCCCTTTCTAGCTCTGGCCATCTATGATGCTATCAGGAAGAAAACACAAGTGTCCTTCCGACAGGAAGTGAGACATTCTTGCCCTTCACACCTTTCTCTGTGGCCCACTGCATAAAGAAGCTCTCTGTAGATGCCTGTTTTTCTCATGCCGGCTTAACTCAAGGGACAGACAAGTGAGTTCTAGTAGGAGGCCAAATTCCTTTTACTATGAAGAGAAGGTGTAAAAAAAGGTCACCTAACTCTAACCCTGAATCTTGACAAAGCAGATGGGAGACAGGGATGGGGACAGATAGGAGACAGGCAGGTACAGAACAGGGAAGCATATGATAAGCACTCCCCCACAAAAGACAACGTAGACTATTTAAGAGTCTGAGCACATACTTGGTCTTGCCCTAGGGAGCCCCATACAACCAGTGACTGGTTAGCCAACACAACCGTGTGTGGATGGATGAAGAAAGCAAGGACATGTGTAAACACTTCCAGAGCACAGACATAAATGTCCAATCAATGCGTGTACCCTCACTCCTCTTGTCTACTTTAGGCCCATACGTGTCTTGTAAGAAGCTATCTTGGGAGGGGACATCACATCCGTCTTCCCCCTCCCCAAAGTGAGAAAGGAAGAGACAGTGAGACAGGAGCTACTTGGCTTCCTATAAATTGTTTTGTCCTTCCTCACAGCTGCAATCAGAAGCTAAGGGCTCCCGCAGGCCTTGTTCTGATCTGCTGCAGGCGATGGAGGGTTTTTGAAACCGAGAGGACTTGGCTGCGGCCCCGTTTCAGCTGCCGTTGGGGCTGGCTAATGGGCTCATTCGGGAAGACCCCCGCCTGCTGCACTAAAGAGTCCCCTGCCGACCCCCTCCCCAGTCCCAACCCAATTAATAAATGGGGGCTCCCACTTTATGGCTCTGGGAGCAGGAACCAGAGATACAAATGACCCCTAGGGAGGGACAGGAAAAGGCCTTCCAAGAATCAAGCCAGAGAATTGTATATCCACAGGCACATGCTGCCACAGGCTAGTCACATCCCATTTTCAAAGCATTAAAGGGGAAGAAACTGGCAAAAAAAAAAAAAAAAACACCCAAAAAATAAAACTGTATTTTCTTTCCCAGATCCAGTAGGATAACATTCTTGAAGCCTGCAGGTACACCCCAGAAATAAACACTCTTTCACCTGGTTCTCCAAGCTGAAAAAGGCAGAGTGCAGGTGATCATCTGGGCACATAGCCCACATTCAACTGTTTTCCAGGGGCCATGTCCCCTCCTAGTCTCTGCAATACTGAACATAGACAGCCCATCTACTGGTTAATAAGTGCTTTCTTAGAAACAAAGCAATTACCTTTTCCCAAGTCCTTATCACCATCAACAGCATAAATATGTCCTGGGGTTATCATCTCCAGTCTTTTATTCCTCCCCTCACATCCAAACTATCATCAAGCTTTGCTAATGTTACTGACCCACTTCCTTTCTTCTCAACCCCCTTGTCCTCCCCTCAGGGCCTCACATCTGGACAAAAACAATAACATCCCAGCAAGTTTTCCTGCTTCCATGACCTAGTAGAGCTGCAAAAGTCAACGTCATAGTCATCTCATGCTCTGCTCTGTCATTGCTCAACAAATCAAATTCAAATTCCTTATTCAGGCCAACGAGATTGCTCTCCAACCTCATTTCCTAATATTCCTTTCCCCCACTACCCAGACTACTCCATTCATGGCCCTCTGCACAAAACACACATAAATCCTAAGTTTTTCTCCCCCTGATCACTTTCCTTTCTTCTGTTCCATGTCTTCTATCTTCATCACCTTCAGAGAATCTTTTCTGGTTAACACCAGTTTTTCTGATTATTTCTTTGCTTTGGCTCCCTCTGAACTATGTTACGACTTTATTTTGTAACCTGCATGAATATGACTTATAAATATCAAATCCCCACTTCCCCCCAGGTATAAGACTTGTCTCTCACTAGACCCAGAATCTTCCTAAAGATGGGACCCTCCCATAATCGTGCCCAGAAGTTGCCCTGTACTCAGGGGATGATAGAGCTAGTATTACTGGCTCCTCATGGAAGCAGCCCTCATGGTATTAACTCTTGAGATATCATATCAAACATCGACAAGAAATACAATCTTATTCCCAATGTCAATTTTCAGGCTGCCACCTGTCCTTATCAACATTGAACTTGGCACTCTTTCCCCTTCCAAAATCACAAGTTGTTTCAAGACTTCAAAACGTGTTACAAAACAAAAACATTAAAAAAAAAAAGGCACAGTCATCAAAATTTTTTTATCACCTCAATGCACAGTATATAAACACTAGTTTCATTGTAGACACCTCGGGATGAGAAGCCTCATTTCATTGTTCCCCATTTCTAAAATTAATCCTATATTCTTAGGTCATGATCTGACTTTCTAGCATGCAAGTCAATCCCAGAGGCAACAGTAATCTTGTTTTCCACCAGCCTTGCCTCTAGCCTATCTCTGACCATCGCATTTTTGGAAGGTCCCTCAGAATAGAAAACTTATTCATGAGTCTCCCTCACTTTTTAGCAAGCACCTTAGATTAACCTCACTCTCAAATTTCCTCTAGTTTAGTCCTGTGTGATTAGACAGGAAAAAATGATCTGCTACCCTCTTTTATCTCCTACATATTGCTCAGGACAACAAGGATTTGCCTTGTATTCTTTCCATTCCTTAGCCTCAAGGTGTTAAATAATCAAGGTAACAAAAGCAAAGGTACTGTGGTACCTGACACATAGTAGGTTCCAGACAATGTTAGTTTCTCATTCTTTCCCTTTTTCCTCCCAACACGTTCTCAACCCCTCTGGGTCTGTTTTTTTCACCGGCTAATGACAGCACTGAACTAGACCAACTAGTGTCCTTTTGTAAGCTCTAACACTCTGTGACTCTGATTCACACGTTCTGGTTTGTTTGCTCTTCTGTGAGTCACCCTCACTTAGATCTAAAATGAAGGGGAGAGGAATATTAGTTTCCTAAAACATGTAAAACCACTTGCAGAAGAGTTTTAAAACTCAAAAAACAATTTAGCTTGATGCTCAATCATTGATGCCCAATGCTATATCATTCCCGCCTTATTCCTGAAATACTCTTGAACCATGTAGAGAGCAGTGCTAAGCAAAATGTTCTTGTATAAATTATTTGCCTAATATAACTGTCTTCATAGCATGCCCCAACTATAAAGGTAACCCTATCACTAACATTAATCAAGGGGACAGTTTGCTCTTTAATGGGGTCTCCTTGAAATGAATTGTGAAACTTTAAGGCATTTATCCCCTTTCTCTACTCCATTGATTTTTCCTTCCACCCTTATATCCCTCTCTCTTCTTTATAAGCAATCATACACTGCCTCTTTCTGCAGTCCCACTAAGACTTCTCCAGTTCCCCCTTCTTTACATTTCCTTCTCATATTGCTTCATGTTATATGAGAACTTTTGGGAACTTAGAAGTTACTGAATTTCTAAAAGGGATCAGGCTCTCTAGGTCTCTAAAGCACCTTCTTTTCTCCAGGGTTAGAAGCATGAAAAATTGTATTAGCCTTGGTGGGGAGGTTATCTGTCTATAAGCTGATCCTTACCAAGGGTGTCCCTCGTGAAACACAGGAGGGGGAAGGATGCTCTCCTTGAGACAACCCCTCAGATAGGATCCTTAAACAAAGACAAGACATTCTCAAAACTCAAGCTCTGCTCTTGGCTTAGCTCTGACTGCTATATTGTAGCCTTTTTAAAGTCTCTCGGTGCTGCCTTCCTCAGAGATGTTTTGGCTTGGGTAAAATGTCTTTTATTCCTTTAGAACTACCAACATTATCTTCAGGCTACAATCATGCCAGAGCAAAACATCCAAAAAATCCAGCTATTTCCAGGTCCTAGGGAACCTATGTCTAAATGAATTAACTTCATGGCTTATACCCTCTCATTGCAGAGAAGCATAATGTGGCTGAGGACTGGGTATTGAGAAAACTTTGCTAACAATTACCCACCTAGAGAGTATTAAGAACTAACTGTATATCAGCCTCTCTCAGCCTTGAACTATTAATTCATTCTTGAGACAGAGATATGAGAACAATCCAGTGGCCAAGTATTTGGGCAACCTTGTGACTAATCACCAGGGCATCAAAGCAGCCCTCATCTGCTTTCTCATGGACAGGAGGACCCTCTTCTCACCAAGCTTTACTTCCCATAGACACTATCTGCAACTGAGCTTAGAAATGACAGCAGCAAAATCAAGTGTCAGGATATGAGGGAAGAGGATGAAGTGAAAGTTGAGACTTTTCCTAGACCAGTAAATCTCTTATACTTCATGCAACATGAATTAAAAGCTCCTTTCCTTAGCAGTTAGCAATAAGAAAGTGATTTTGCTTTCTCTTTCAGTTCTCATCCCATAAATTGAGGAACTGGAATAGACATTTGTCTCCTGAATTTCTTCTCACCACCCTTCAAAACTATGAAGCAGCAAAACTCTAAATACCCTGCAAGGTTAAGCAATCAACCTCCCTGGCTCGACTAAAGCATGCGAATAGTGAGTGGGGAGGAGAGAGAGAAATAGGAAATGAAGTGGATGGACAGGAGATGGAGAGATAGCTGCACATGGTGAGGAGTGATAAGAGTACCACCATTAATTTCTTCATATTTCCCCCAAAGCCTCTCAATCCTGGCTTGGAGTAAACTCTCACTTGAGAATATTCCTACGGCTATGGGAATACTGGAAGTGTTCCTACAAATGAGAGACGCCACACCTGGACAGTAAAATTAACCAAAGCGTCCAGGAGTGCTCACCCTGCCTCTTAGGACAATGAAGATTTAGCAATTCCACTTCTCCCTTGGAATGTCTGAATATTTACTCACTTGAGGAACTCCCCACTTCCACTTCCATTCCACTAGCCCTTCAGGATGACTAAGTTGTGAACAAAGTCACTCAATACCTAAAAAAAAAAAAAAAGCCAAGCTATGGGGTATCCTTCAGTAACAATGAAATCCCAGTTCAGCACAAAGAACATTAACTGTTAACTTTCTTGAGGCTTTGACTTTACCATACAGTTAAGAATGCCTGTCTGGGAAAAGAAATTTAGGTACTGAACGGTAAAACAACCTTGAGTGTGATAGAGAAAAAAGTCCAGATTAGGTTAGGTCTTCAGTTTTCAGGCCCAGAATTGAAGACACACATTGCTATGAAGTGGAAAACAATATTCTCTAGAAGGTTGAAGTTCACACTCCTAGTCATGAATATATAAAGACTGGAAAACATTTTCCTTTCTCCGGAGGCTAACCAGAAACACAGGACTCCAGGAATTCGAACAATCTCGAGCTCTCCATTCTCCTTCTGGATAAAGACATGATAGCCCACAGGCAATCATACTTAAAACTGTGGGGATTCAAAATCAAGCTGGCAACCCTCGTCACCACCAGGTTTTGACTGGATTTCTTCCTAGCTTCCTTGTTCTGGTGTACCCCTTGTATGATTGTTTACCCTGCTCACAACTTCCCGATACCTATTTCCCTTCTTCCTTTGTCTCCAGATGCATTTTTCCTGTTCTCTACCTACTTATGTCATATCTAGCAGGATTGCAGCACATACTACAAGGGAACGTTTAGTCCTCATTTTCCTAAACCATGAAAGAGAAGGGACATTTTCTCCTCACGTGGAGACAAGAAAAATACCAACAGAGCTAGGAAGACTTAGCCGAGCCCATGCTGACCCTACTCATGGTAACAGGAAGTGGTGTAGGGGTGAGGGTTTCTGATTTAAGGGACTAGCTTTTATTCTAACCAGCCTCTTACCAACTTCTCTTGATGACAGTTGAGCTCAAACCCACTTACCTCTCCTTTCAGGAGGAGTCAGGGTACATGAAGCTCAACTCTTTTGATGGCCTGACACCATCATTACTTTTGTGCAGCTGCTACTTTAAAAAATCACATGGCTTCCCCCAACTCTTTATTATCTAATTCTTAGTCTAGGGTTTTGAAGCACCTCTTCAAACCCTGAAAACTTTTGTCTTTGGTAGTTTATGAGTCTATAGAGATTCTAAGACAAAGAACCCCTAAGATAAAGTGGAGGAAAAATGCCCTTCATACATAATTAGATCTGTTCAAAGGGTACAGAATAAGAAGTAAATGCAATGGAGCAAGAGTGGTATAGTAACAGGAAATATTTAATTTTCCAATCTCCACTTTCCATTTTTATAAACTGAAAGAAAAAATTTAATATATTACAAAATATCTGTACATAGACAAGGTAAAACCTGATGGGGAGCAAAAACGAGAGAGAAAGGAATACAGTGTCAGGAACCTAAATCAGGGAGAATGAGGTGGCAACTGACACTTTTCTGATGCAGCATTCTCTCTCAAAACCTGCTGGTAACCATTTTAGTACTGTAACTATATATGCATATTAAACACACACACACACACACAACACACAAGTGGTTGGGTGATGTCTATAGCATAAACTAACAGAAGTCCTACTTACAAATTTGTGCTAACTGCCCTGCTTTTAAATGTATAACTCTGATACAGTTTTCAAGTCCCTATTTCTATCGATAGTTGAAGAAAAACCTAAGGAAACTGTGTCAAGCAAAGTGGTTTTCAAAACCACAAAAATGATAATGGTCAAAGCGTTTTTGCCTCTCATTCATGAACAGAATCAGATTCCTCATCTGATCAAAATAATGTATTTAATTAAAACAAACCAAACCAAAACCATAACCACTTTTGAATATAGTTGGGTTTGTAATTTCCTAGCTGTTGAGTAGAAATTCTGCCAAACTTTTACTTTCATCACATTTACGGATAACATAGCTGAAAAATTAATACCTTTCTTCCTCCACACAGATTCCAGGATATTTAAGTGAGTTTCTGTCCCTCTGCTTTTAGAAATGGTCAAAATCACCAACTTTTTTTTTTTCTTTTTAGACTCCCAAAATGGGGGTGGGGGATGGGATGGGATCACACATAAACACACACACACACACACACACACACATTCACCCTTTTCCCCAATAGTAGGGATGGGGAAAGGAGACTTAAGTATATTATTTAGAATATTTGGCATAATTAAAAATATGCAGTGGGGAGGAAAAAACATTATTGATGACTGCTGATAACCAAAATACAATTAAAATATATAATTTTATTCATATTTGATGGGAAACCAATTTTTTTTTCACTAGATACTTTTGAAAGTATCCCAGGCTTGAGTTCTTTAATCAAAAATGGGAGAGTGGGGCCCAATGCCTCAAATCAAATATTCTAAAATACAAAGGCCCATGTCTGAGGACTAAGACAGTCAACAGACAAAAGGTTCAGATGAACTTTAATGCAATTTACCAACAGCATGTCAGTGAGCCTAGCAAATCTAATTGGACACACTGGTATAAAAAGCCATCAATGCCAAAATGGCTAGAAGGTTCTCTTTTTAATCAATGTTTGGCCCTGAGGGCAAGGCCAGACCAAAACCCAGAGAATAAAGAAATACACACACCAGATATCTGCCTATTTTTATAACAGGGGAAAATAATCTTCATGTAAGTACCAGAAGAGGGGTTCTTCTTTCATTTCTTTAAAGTTTTGTTTTCTGTTTTATTAATGCACCTCTCTCTTAAAAGTAGTGTTTATTTTTTAATATAAGAACTTGGCATTGAAACATGAAACTTTGAGTTCAAAACTATTCTCCAAAATGCTGAAGCATATCTATCTTCTCTTTGTAAAAGGGAGCTAACCTACATTTCACAAAGGTCTAAGTCTGTGCAGGTAATTTATAGAAATGTGTATGTTTTTAAAACACATTACATGCTGGTACTCACACAGAACTGGAAGCCAAAATGAGAAGCCCATGTTATCCCCCCATGAAAACCTTTCCCTCCTCCATTTTTTGTTTATAGTAAGGCAAAATTCTTGCCATGCAATTCATAATTTAACCCCCTTTATCAAAAATCAAAATCAAAACCAAATCCCTCTGGAGGAAAATTCCTAAAAGAATTGGCAGGATATACATGCTGAGATGTGTATATGTCAATACTGTTCTTTCTTATAGTCTGCTCTTTTAAAATTATTTTTTAAAAAAGGTCTTAGGTAGTGATACATCTTCAGAAAAATATCCACCCTAAACTAAGTTACATTTCCATGTATTTTCAGGATGTATTTTTTTCTTTGACAATATTACAATGCTCTGTTTAAAAGTTTTTTTTTGACAAAAATATATGTGTAAACAGTATGCTAACTGTTCTTACTAGCCCTCTAGGTATGGAGGCATCATCTCTAACCCTAGCTCAGCAGCAATGTCCTAGGCTATCTGCATTTATAAATCAACTTCACCACTCCAACATGGTTTAAAAAAAAAAATTTTTTTTTTAGAATTGAAGAGTTACAGAGAACAATATAGGAGTTTGAATTTCCTTTCCTTTATTTCAAAAAAAAGTAAAGAATTATCCCAGGTTCTTGGGCATCTCGACAATTTTTTTCCAAACAAATGCCTCAAAAAGAGAGAGACAGAGAGAGAAAGAGCAAACTCTATATAAAGATAGGGGTAAAAAAATTAAGGGATAGGGTAAAGTCCACCTACTTGCCCAAGAATGCTACTTTCTACAACCTGCTTCATGTGCAGGGAAAGGGGGCATGTCTTTTCTCAAAGTGGAGCAAACTTTAAGGATGAGCAATTTATTTGGAAAAAAAAAAGGTATGTTCAAGATGCTCAATGGGGGGAAAAAGAGTTCACTTGAAAGCAAAAATGTGAGATGGTGGAGAGGAAGGAAACATTTATTTAAATCAGCCAGTCACTCTGTTTCCCTTATAACAAAAGCCTAGGAGCAGCTCAAATTTTGTGAACACTATTCTCTAAAAAAACAAAAAAAACCCCACTAAATTCAAAAGTAAGAAACCATTAAAATAAAAAACTCACAAATCCAAAACTTTAAAAACCTATGGAGAGCTTCTCCTGAGCCATCTCAAAATTTAAACTGTTCTCTTCTGCTGCTGCTCAAGAAGCACAGGCTATGAACTAATAAAACATTTACTTTTCAATTTAATGACCCTCTTCATATTCTCTACTTATATTTACTAGGCAGAGTTGAAGTAGATGTTCTGGCTATGGCCCATCCGGGGAAGTGGTGCCAACATCACTATTTTATAAGTCGCCTGCTAGTAGCAAGTGAGCAAGGAATACAACAGACAGCTTTGCAATAGCCAAATGCAGATGATTACCTCGCTCTGGCAAATGATTTCATTAAAGGTTCAGAGGACTGGATGGAAGGATGGACAGGGAAGGAATCTTTCAGGACACTGAAGTCTCTGGGTTAGTAAGGAACTCCTCTCCCTCTTCCCCCTCTTGGAGGGACTCTTGTAGGCCCCCGATAGAGTTTTCCATAAGCAGAAGACTGAGCTGGGGCCCCCCAATTAAGGCCTGCTCCTGAACTGCTGGCCCCAGTAGTTCCTGGCCCCAGCTCCCCATAGTTTTGCAATTTGGTCTCTGCATGTACCACAGAGTTGCTGCTTCCCTCAGCCTTCAGGAATGGTTGCCCGACCACCGAGTGTAATGCTAAGGGGACCCTGGCAAAACGGAGGTCCTGGTCCCCTGGGAACTGCACTGACCCTGTGCCCTGGTAACTGCTGGACTCCCCAAGGTGGCTCACAGAGCCGGAGAAGGTCCTGTTCTTCACCAGGGTCTGGGCCAAGGATTCTGTCAAGGCTGGACCAGAGTTGCGTTCATCAGTGTCAGTGGCACTGAACCCTGTTTCAGGCCCATCAGTGTTTCCGTAAGTCCTGGTGGGATGGGGTCGGGTGGAGTAATCCATTGGTCTCAAGGCCTGGTGCTCATGTGGCAGGTGGCCAGGAGGCTCTGCTTCAGGCTGGGATAAAAGTTGCAGCAAGGCGGCTGTCACGGCTGGGTTCAACTCCTGGGGGGCGCTGGAAAGATCGCCTTCAACCAGAGGGGGTGGAGGTGGCGGCGGTGGAGGTCCGGGGGGCTCAGGGGGCCTCTTCTCTGGTGGAAGAATGTGAGGAGGACATGCTGTGGAAGGGTTACTTCTTTTAAACACCATCTTAAAAATCACATGTGATTATAAACACAAACACACACACACACACCAACACACACTGCCCAACACAAATACCAATACAAGTAACCAAATATATATAAAGAATAAAACTTTGGGATCAGGAAATCGCAATTTATAAATAAAATCAAGTGATTAAAAGTAAAACAGTTGCATTCTAGATCTAACAGCTTGTGTAAAAAGATCGTATGTTTCAAATGATTATCCTGATTTCCTCCATTTCCTTCCTTAAGGAACCGTTCTAATACGTAGGCTGTTGGCAGCCTCCCCACCCTTTTTTGCTGTTGGATCAAAACATTAATGAAAATAAAGTAGAAAGAAGGAAGATGAGAGGGAACAATACATATGCTGTGGTCACATTTCTAGGACATAATCTTGCTGTACAACAGGAGACCTTGTGTGGACTTAGCTAACACATTTTACAGAATGTTTGATGATAGAAGGTTAACACCTGAAACAGAACTTAATGTACAGGAGAGATGAAATAAAGTAAAAACTTTTCATTACCGTCGTGTATAAATATACACTTGCTTCTTCAAACTTTAGTCCCTTCTCCTCATAATCACATTCTGAAGAAAATGATATTAACCACCATACTGTCATTCAGCTTCCTATGTTACAGTAATTATAAAAAATCACTATAGCAATGTCATGCAGAATGGGCTGTTGATAAACATTTGTTTATCTTGCAGACCTTGACAAGAAGTGAGTATTTAGAAAAGTACTGAACTAATACTATACTCTGACATTCCAAAGATCTTTCTAGAACCACTCCCTAGATTTTTCATCCCCCACTGCTGGATTAATTTGCCTAACCATGGTAATCACTGTCTGATAATGAACTCCTGCCAAGGCAAGAGATTAGAAATGTAAAGTGGTGTGAGTCTGAGGACATATAAAACCAAGTACAGTCAGAACTGTGCCCTTAGAGATTTCGGAGTCATCCTGCTGAAGAAAAGGTTTAAAGTTTTTGATATCTTCCAAATGATTGATTTTTGTTCCCTATGGAAAAGGTTTTTTGTTTTGTTTTCTTTTGTTTTAGGGCTGCACTCTCGGCATATGGAGGTTCCCAGGCTAGGGGATGAATCAGAGCTGCAGCCACCAGCCTACACCACAGCCACAACCACGCCAGATCCGAGCCACATCCTCCACCTACGCTGCAGCTTGCAGCAACCCACTGAGAGAGGCCAGGGATCAAACCCTCATCCCTCATGGATACTAGTTGGGTTCTTAACCTGCTGAGCCACAATGGGAACTCCTGGAAACATATTTTTAAATGTCCATATCATCAACTCTTTATTATTTGAACTAGTGAGTGATATGAAAGTCATTACTCAGGCAAGCCAAAAATAGTTTTTATAGTTATAATTAGGTATTTTGGTAGCATATTTACCACAATTGTATTTTACAAAGACAGTAAGTAAAGTATGCCCTTAGAGTAC
Organism: Phacochoerus africanus; assembly: GCF_016906955.1. Lineage (NCBI taxonomy): Eukaryota > Metazoa > Chordata > Mammalia > Artiodactyla > Suidae > Phacochoerus > Phacochoerus africanus. Next base: position 22,971,288 of record NC_062557.1, read on the forward strand.
AGTTGAAAGAACTTTGAAAACACTACAAAACTGTTGTGCAGTGGGAATATAAGGTCAGGTGCTATACATATAATACAGATAAACAGTCCCGATTTGCCTGGGACTGAGGGGGTTCCCAGGTTGCTAACTTTCAGTTTTAAAACCAGGACAGTACAGGGACAAGTTGGTTATCCTACATATAGTACCCACCCAAGTTAATTGTTAAGATTAGCTGGCTGACTAGGTGGTAGTGAAAACTAAATTAAGGACAAAAAAATTAGCTATAGAAAATTCACAATTTGAAAAGTAGACAGCCTAAAAAAGGAGGCCTAACTGGACTACAAACATTTATAGATTTCAAACTTTTTGCTGTCAACACTACATATCTCACTACATAAGAACATCACAGTACCAATTATTTTTAAAAAGTATTTTTGGACTATACATGAAATGAAACATCAGGTTTTTTTTTTCATATTGAAGGCAAACAACTTCCAGCTATACTACTTTTCATATTTAAACTTTGCTTTTTTAAATAAATAGTCTAGTTGTGTTTCAACAGAACTAATTCTTGAGCTCAAATTCTTTCACACGTTATGAGGATGAAAACTATTTCAAAAATAGCAAAGGCAGATGGGTTGTAAAGAACTATTAAAGGTTAATAAAACATCTTAAGAGAATTAAAAATAAAGATCACATTAAAAAAACATGTTGTTATAAGATTCAAAGTGTTAACAATATTGCCAATCCTTAACAGTCTGTACCAATGTCAGGAGGTATTAATCAAATGTACAAATAACTTAAAAACTTCATTTTACTCATTAAATTTCAACCATTATACCCTTTTCCCAGTCAAGTATAGAGTAGCTAAATAGTAGCCAAAGTGATAGATTTTTTTTTACCTTCTCTGGCTTACTCAGTCTGCCCTCTGGTGGAAGTGCTAATGAACAATAAAATGGCCAAATGAGAGGTAGCAGGGGAGGGAAACAAAAACAGGAGAGATACCAACTGGATAATCCAAAAGTGACTGTAATAATTAGGAATGGCATTTTTAGTCTCCTCTGAAAAGTAAAATCCAACAATTTCTGGGCATGAGCCAGGCCTTAATTTTAGTTCAATCTCACCATTTGGCTAATAGCTTGTTGGCTCAATTATTGGGTAAATTTCTTTCAGTCACTCTGCTATTTAATTTGAACCAGTTCTTTCAGATACTGTGACTATAGCTGAGTTTTTTTTCTGCTGGGGGTAGGTGGTGGTGTGGTGGGGGAGGGTATGAGAGATGAGATAAAGAGGCCTGCTTTAATTCTAGATTTGCTTTCTCTGTTATTCCATGTCCTAGAGTCTTTCTTAAAAACAACTGGAACTGTTATGACAGAATAGCAAAGTGAATCAAGAAATACATTAAAAAGAAACACATTAAGTACAGGAATTCTAGCTCTGCCTTTGTCAACAGTACGGTTCCAGCAGTGGGACAATCAGCAGGCTTACTAAAACTCCTTGGATTGCAGTTTCTCTATCTATATAAAGTAAGGGTGTTAATTTTATTTGTCACCTTCCAGTTTTTAAACTTTACATATGATAACTCACTTATATACTTGACACCATACCAGTGGAAATAAGATATACTCCTCTCTACACCATCCCATATGAAATGTGAATGCAACACTCTAAAAGGTGAAGGTTAGTGTACCCCATCAGTCCTTGTACCTCTTCTCATCCCCCAAATTCATGGGGTCTTCATGAACCGCAAAAATTTCCAAGGATTTGAAAATATTTTCAGATAAGTAAAGATTCTGCAAGTAAAGACTGTGAATCAGAACTGATTAGAATACTGAAACTTCTTTTCCTTTTAATAAATTGCATGCTGTGGTCAGGTGAGATCAAGGTATACATATTTCCTTTTTTAAGATTTTTCCTTATATATAATGCTCAATTCTTAATCTAGGGTCCATTTAGTTATCTCTTTCAGGAACAGAGATTCAAAGGAATCATTTTTACATGGTATTTTTTTGGAAAGGAAATGTATGGTGTTAATAATCTACTTGGGAAATCTTCTCAAATTATTCTTCAGGAGATTAACAATGACATTTTATTACAGCTTTCTTGACTCTATCTTTCCAGCAAAACTCTGGTATCCGACATCCACTACACTAGAGTACAACTGCTTATTTGTACAATCTGATAACGATTTTTGTTTGGAAGGCAGATTTTCAAGTGCTAGTATACTAGTTGGCCATGACACACACAGTGGTTCAAGATGCATCACTAGTACTGTTGTGGATTCCTTGGGTGAGAACACAGGGACTTTACTTACCTACCTCCTAGGAAATGGAAAAATGGAAAAACGATCAGTATATGAAAGGTGCTTTGAGAAGCTTCGAAATTTATATAAAAGAAGCTGGGCAAGAAACATATCACTTGGTGCTATGTTCTCCTGTAGACTAGGTTACAGAAAAACTGAAACTGAGGCCACTGATGTGAAAAAGAAAATGTTAGAGATTTGTAAGAGGATCAACAGCACCTGAGCTCAGTGAGATTCATGACCGGTCTGTTTACCTGCTGCCTCCTCCTGTGGCATTGTGGGAGTTCTTCGGGGCCCCTGTGGCCCACTGTTCTTGTTGTCACTGTTGTTTTCCTCCAGGTTGCCTGCTGGCTCCTGGGTTTTCATCAGTTGACCCAAGAGAACTGCCAACATATTCTGCATGTCAGCTGGTGTGCTTGAAGCTTCAGGGGTTGTCTGTTCTGCTGAAGGCTGGACCACTGGGGCAGGGGGTGCCTCCTTTAAAGACTCCTCTGGGACTATGGACTCTGAGTCCTGCTGCTGGGAAGCAGCTTCCGTTAGGGCACTGATAGACTGGTTCAGGGCCTCCAGCTGCTGTTGTATCTCTGGGTTGGAGTGGATGTTAAGCAGCTGTGCCATTTGAGGAATGCTCAGGTCGGTTTGGCTCTGCAGCAGGTTTAATAACACTGCCAATTCGCTTTGATTCAACTGCTGTGTGATGTCACCAAGGCCTGTGGAGAGACAGTGAAGCCAATCAAAGGATGAGGCAGGGTAAGGACCTTTGCCTTCTTCAGCTGGCAACAGCAACTTGCAATATCCAAAGAATGAAGCTTCATTTTGAATGTCTCATTTCTCATGCCTCAAACTGTCGAGACATATTTGTTATACTTTATATTTTCACTTAAAAATACAGGGACTAATTAAAACATATCTCTGTATTGTGAGTAAAAGCAATTTCATTTTACCTCTATTCTTCGAGGTCAGTGATTTTCAACCCTTACTATAAATCAGAATAGGAAAGATTTTTTTTTTTCTTTTTAGGCTGCACCTGCAGCACATGGAAGTTCCCCGGCAAGGGACTGAACCTGAGCCACAGCAGCAACCCAAGCCACTGCAGTGACAACACCAGATCCTTAACCTGCTGAACCAAAAGAGAACTCCAGGAGATATTTTAAAATTCAGAAGCCTCAGGTCCCATCCTAGAGATGTGACAACTGTCCTGGGGGTGTTTATGTTTAAAGTTTCTTAGATGATCCTAATGTACAGCCAGCACTGAAAACCCACTGTTGTAAATGGACAAGGACAGAGAAGTGAGCCAAGGAAAGCACAGCTGTAGTTCAGAAAAAACTGCTGTACCAGAGAAGAATTCCTTTGTTATTTATAATAATTCATTATTACACAGTTTCAGATATATTTAGATCAAATAACAGTCTACAGAACTAACTACATTTAGCAATTGAGATTTAACATGATAAAATTCTAAGAAGGTCTTAACCAAATCTAACATAAACAGGGCTCCAAATTATGTGGGTAAACTAATCTTGAATTTGGATTACCTAATTCGCTGATATATATACCACATGTCCAAGTGAGATATGGTATTCAGAAAGGGAAAATAATCTACTGTAAAATTTCTAGATTACACATACAAAACTGGTTTATCTCCTTCTCTCCATATTGAGGACATCGACCTCTTTATTCATGCTTTAGTGGCTAAAAACTAAAACACACATCACACAAATCCTTGCATTTGACCTTCAAAACTGTCCAAGTGCTTAATAAAAGCACAAAGGCTCCATCCCAGCACTGACCTATTGCATCCCCAGCCCCAGGCTCCATCTTGCCAGGAGCAGGCTGAGGTGGTGCTGGGCTGCTGTTCTTCACAGGCTCAGCACTTGTCCCTGAGATAGTTTCTTTTCGAGAGGCTTTAGGTGGAGGTGGCTCTTCGACCAATAGACCACTTTGCCGCTGCCGTCGCCTTTTCTTACTCCATAATTCATGGCAATCCTGCCAGTGGGGTAGGCTGGAGAAAGACAAAATCAAAGCAGAAAGGTGTTTGGGAATGCAGTAGTGAGTGAATGGAGCAAACACAGATTAAAATGCAAAGAGCAAGGGGAAATGGAAAGGATAAAGAAAACGTAAAAATAACCAGAAAAGTTAGTAAATAAATTGTAGCACTGTAAACCGTATTGTGGCATGTAGTAGTCTGAGAAAATAAAAATCCAAAAGCCCAAAGGATTTCTTTCTACTGTGAGAAATGAGGATCTTGGAAGTTCCCTTGTAGTACAGGGGGTTAAGGATTTGGTGTGCCAGAGCTTGGTGTAGGCAGCAACTGCGGTGTTCAGTCAATCCCCGGGCCCATGGAACTTCCACCTGCCAAAGGTGTGGCCAAAAGACAAACAAAAAAACCCCACAAAGCTCAGCTCAAAACCCGACTAGTATCCATGAGGACTCGGGTTCACTCCCTGGCCTCGTGCAGTGGGTTAAGGACTGGTTCGGATCTGGTGGAGTTGTGGCTGTGGTGTAGGCCAGCGGCTACAGCTCCGAGTTGACCCCTAGCCTGGGAACTTCCATATGCCACTGGTACGGCCCTAAAAAGACAAAATAAAAACAAAAACCAAAAACTCTCCACCTGCCCCCCCCCCAAAAATAAATGAGGATCTTGCTAATACCAGAGACACACCTGCTATATAAATGTCCATATTCCAGTCAAATAGTTAAGTTATAATTGTTCTTGCTTGGCATAACAAGAATAAAAGAGACCTTTGCTGGTCGAGTTTCAGTTGGGAATAAATAGGACAGAGATGACTGCCTTGTTAATATCTACAAAAAGTCCAAACAAAGTGATAATTTAAATCTTGGAACTAAATATGCTTATCATTAAATCGTCTCTGTATGAAATCAATTTATGTGTTACTGAGTCTGTGAAGACCACAAAACTGATTCTTTCTTCTTTATGCCACTAATTTCCAAGACTGAGTATTTTAATTTGTGGGGTTTGTTTTAATACATTTCCAGACTTTCTTATACTCAGTAATGCAAATAACTCCAATGGGTCTAACTCTACTACGATAAAGATTACCATAGTCAAAAGTTTCCAGTTTTTACTAAAAAGCTTATGTATTTCAACATATCAAAATTCAAATACAATAAATGAATGTGGCTATTTCTCTGGATTACCAGATTGGTACTTACTACCTGTTCATGTACTAACATCCCAAACACTTAAGAAACATAGTGTTTCTCTAAGAAAGAGACATCCCGAAACTCTTGACATGAAAGCTATAATGCTATGCGACAGTCAAAAACTTTTTTTTTTTTTTGGTCTTTTTACCTTTTCTAGGGCCGCTCCCGTGGCATATGGAGGTTCCCAGGCTAGGGGATCAAATCGGAGCTGTAGCTGCCGGCCTACACCAGAGCCACAGCAACATGGGATCCGAGCTGCGTCTGCGACCTACACCACAGCTCACGGCAACGCCAGATCCTTAACCCACTGAGCAAGGCCAGGGATCAAACCTGCAACCTCATGGCTCCTAGTCGGATTCGTTAACCACTACGCCACAACAGGAACTCCAGCAACAGTCAAAAACTTTTTATCTGAGGGTTCCCGTCGTGGCTCAGTGGGTTATGAACCCGACTTAGCATCCAAGAGAATGAAGGTTTGATCCCTGGCCTTGGTTAGTGGGTTAAAGATCCAGTACTGCTGTGTGCTGCGGTGTAGGTCACAGACACAGCACAGAACCCAAGTTGCTATGGCTGTGGCATAAGGGAGCAGCTGCAGCTTTGATTCAACCCCTAGCCTGGGAATTTCCACATGCCAGGGGTGCAGCCTAAAAAGACCAAGACAAAAAAATAAAAAAGCCCCCCAACTTTTTATCTGTCAAAATGTGAGATGTGAGTATAGAACCTCTGAGGATCCTATACAATACAGGAAATTCATAAGATTCTGATGGAAGACATATTCAAAGACCATATTTTCTGTATCAAAATTCAGGATATATGACCTGACAATGAGAAAAACTATTTAAAACTAGGACTGTCCTTACCAGTGTGAGATATACATGGTCACCACAGATACAGAGAATTAAAGTAGTTTAAATGGTTATGAGCAAAAACTAGGAGGAATACTTTCAAAGAGGCTGTATAGGGCAATATGCTGGGGGATCCAAGAACAAAAGAAGATAGCCTGAGTACAATTATGACAAATATCATATCTAAATCTATTTCTTGTTTAAAAAGAAATCAGGAGTTCCTGTCATGGCTCAGCAGTAGCGAACCCAACTAGGATCCACAAGGACTCAGGTTCAATCCTTGGCCTTAATCAGTGGGTTAAGGATCCGGCATTGCTGTGAGTTGTGGTATAGGTTGCAGATGCGGCTCAGATTCCACTGGCTGTAGCTGTGGAGTAGGTCAGCAGCTATAGCTCCAATTCGACCCCTAGCCTGGGAACTTCCACATGCTTCAGGTGCAGCCCTAAAAAACAAAACACACACAAAAAAAAAAAGAAAGAAAGAAATCACAGGAGTTCCTATTGTGGCTCGGCAGTTCCCATCAAATCAGACTTGTATCCGTGAGGATGCAGGCTCAATCCCTGGCCTTACTTGTGGGTTAAGTGCCATAAGCTGTGGCGTAGGTTGCAGACGTGGCTGGGATACTGCATTGCTGTGGCTGTGGCTGGTAGCTGCAGCTCCAATTGGACCCCTAGCCTGGGAATTTCCATATGCCTTTAGTGTAGCCCTAAAAAAAAAAAAAAGCAATAAACTCTCCCCCCACCCCATTTTTGGTCGCCCTGCAGCATATAGTTCCTGGTCTGGGGATCAGACCTGAGCCATAGTTGTGACCCTCACCACAGCTGTGGCAATGGCAGATCATTTTTACCCACTGCGACCAACTGGGGATCAAACCTGCATCCTGGCACTGCAGAGATGCCGCTGATCCTGTTGCACCACAGTGGGAACTCCAGCAAAAAACTTTGTGTATCAATCATTATACTCAAGGACACCTCTTAATTTGGTACTTGGCCACTGCAGTTCCTTTTTTTTTTTTTTTTTTGGGTATTTTGTCTCTTTTTAGGGCCGCTCCCATGGCATTCAGAGGTTCCCAGGCTAGGCGTCGAATTGGAGCTGTAGCCACCGGCCTATGCCAGAGCCACAGCAACACCAGATCCGAGCTGCGTCTGCAACCTACACCACAGCTCACGGCAACGCCAGATCGTTAACCCACTGAGCAGGGCCAGGGATCAAACCCGCAACCTCATGGTTCCTAGTCAGATCCGTTTCCACTGCACCACGATGGGAACTCCACTGCAGTTCCTTTTTTTTAAAAAAACTAGGAGTTCCCATCTTGGTGCAGCAGAAACAAATCCGACTAGGAACCATGAGGTTGCAAGTTTGATTCCTGGCCCTGCTCAGTGGGTTAAGGATCTGGCGTTGCCGTAAGCTGTCATGGAGGTCGCAGACGAAGCTCGGATCTGGTGTTGCTGTGGCTCTGGCATAGGCTGGCAGCAACAGCTTCCATCAGATCCCTAGCCGGGGAACCTCCCTATGCCATGGGTGTGGCCCTAAAAAGACATAAAGACAAAAAAAACACAACTATTACTAGGATAGACCATGATGGAAAAGAATATAATAAAAGAGTGTGAGAGTTCCTGCTGTGGCACTGTAGCGAAATGGGATCAACAGCATCTTGGGAGCACTGGGACAAAGGTGTGATCCCTGGCCTGGCAGTGGGTTAAGGATTCAGCATTGCTGCAGCTATGCTGAAGTTGCAGCTGTGGCCTCAGATTTTATCCCTGGCCCAGCAACTCCATATGCCGTGGGGCAGCCAAAAAAAAAAAAAGTGTGCGAGTGTTGTATCACTGGGTCACTTTGCTATACGGCAGAAACTGGCACAAAATTGTAAATCAACTACACTTTAATTAAAAAATACATTAAAAAAAAAAGCATCTAAGAGTTAAGAAACCAAAAACCTATTATTTTGAGTTTCTCATCTCCTGAGGCCTACATGGTTTAAGGTCCAGCACTTACTCTGGAGGATCCATTTTGCTGAGCTCGACATCTTTAAGGAAGTCACTCTGTAGGGTCTGTTCAGCTGTACAACGTTTGCTAGGATCTAGTGTCAACATGTGGTCCAGTAAATCAAGTGCTGCTGAAGGAATGCTGTGGAAAAGAAGAGAGAAACAAGTTCACAATGACCCACAATGACCCCACAGTTCTTTTTTTTTTCTCTTTCTTCCTTTCACTTTCCGCCACCTCAAGGTATATGGAGTTCCCAGGCCAGGGATCAGACCCAAGCCGAAGTCACAACCTAAGCTGCAGCTGTGGCAATGCTGGATTCTTAACCACTGTGCTGGGATGGAGACTGAACCGGCATTCCAGTGCTCCTAAGACATTGTCAATCCCACTGTGCCACAGCAGGAACTCCAACCCCACGGTTCTTAAACATGCAACCTTGTGTCAAAGGCCTCTGAATTTCCAACTCCATTTAAAACTATGGGAAGCAGAGTTCCCGTCGTGGCGCAGTGGTTAACGAATCCGACTAGGAACCATGAGGTTGCGGGTTCGGTCCCTGCCCTTGCTCAGTGGGTTAACGATCTGGCGTTGCCGTGAGCTGTGGTGTAGGTTGCAGACGTGGCTCAGATCCTGCATTGCTGTGGCTCTGGCGTAGGCCAGTGGCTACAGCTCCGATTCGACCCCTAGCCTGGGAACCTCCATATGCCGCAGGAGCGGCCCAAGAAATGGGAAAAAGACAAAAAAAAAAAAAACAAAAACCTGTGGGAAGGGAGCTGGAACCTGGCTAAACAAGCAAGCAAATCTGCTTCTCACACAGGATTCAAGAAATACAATAATACAGGTAGAAAACATCAAGCCAGAACTTCCATTCTCTTTTTGTCTTAGAAAAATCAAAAGGACCATGAGAAAACTTACATATTGTTCAAAATAAAATGGTTTTCTATCATCTGAAGCCTTCGTATGAGAAGGGCTATGATAAAACTCACACTGCTCAAAAATAAAATGTTTTCCTATGATATTTTGCCATAATAATTGGGACAACAGTAACTCCCCAGGATAGGAAAAGGCCAAGTCCAAACAAGAGCCAAACACAGAAACTAGATATACATATAGGTCAAGCTCACAAAGAGAATTCTTCTCGTAGGCGCCTTCTATACTGCTTCTTCGGTTTCATTGTATTGAAGTAGGGCAGCTTGATAACATCAGGCCACACAGCTGGACAAGGGCTACCACAGAGTCGACTGAAAACAAAGCAAAAAGCAAGAACAAGGAAGTGAGTGAGTCAGTGTCATAAATTCTGGAGATTCTGGAAGCAGAACCTATTACCTCCTAAGGTCTGGGGGATCTTGGCTTATTAAATTAAAAGGCATGCAGAAAGGTAAAGCCTGACCTCACTGCTTTAAGGACAGAAGAAATAGGACAGAAAGACTGGTTACAAGACAGTGAAGAGAAAATACTGCCACAACAGTCCAAGATGATACACATATTTGGTTTTGTACAGCATGTTTATCATCATCCACACAGATTTTAGTTACCAATTTTGTTCTGTTCAGTTAGAACCAATTTCAAAGAGCTGAGCTGGTCCTATAATGTCCCTAAAAAGGAAAACTGGCAGAAGAGAGCCTATGATTGGAATTTTGCTGGAAAACTGAGTTTACCCAATAACCATAAGTTAAACGCCACCTTAAAAAAAGTCTGCATTAGTAGTTCCCATCGTGGCTCGCAGTGGTTAAAGAATCTGACTAGCATTCAGGAGGACGAAGGTTTGATCCCTGGCCTCACTCAGTGGGGTTAAGGATCTGGCATTGCCGTAAGCTGTGGTATAGGTCGAAGACTCAGCTTGGTTCCTGTGTTGCTATGGCTGTGGCGTAGGCCAGCAGCTGTAGCTCCAATTCAACCCCTAGCCTGGAAAACCTCCATATGCCTCAGGAGTGGCCCCAAAAAGCAAAAAAAAAAAAAAAAAAAACCCAAAAAACAAAAACAAAGTCTATATAAGCCTTTTATTTATCCCCTGCAATCCTACTGGGGGAAAAAAAAAAAAAACACAAAAACCCCTCAAACTCCACCCAAATTCCATCCCAACACAGAACCTCACAAAATTCTCTATTTATAGGCTCTCTTTTTTAAGTATCTGTATACATGTTATATCACTTACTAAGCTCTGAGCTCTCTGAAATCAGGGACCTATCTTATTTATCTCTGAAATCTAAAGTTTAACAGAGAAAGGAACTTGTTAGAGAACAGGTTCAAAAAATGTTTGCTGAATAAAGTTGATCTTAATCTAACTTAAGTAAGAATGGAACAGCTACTTGTAAATGGCATGCATTTATATGAAGAATAAAAACTATGCAAAGAAAGATGTAAGAAGTAGGTAGAATACGACCTCTTTCCATATACAATCCATGACAAAATATACAGTGAACCTGAATGAGTGAAAAGAAACTTACTTGGACATAAGGAGCATAAAATAGTTTAGTAGAATGACTGAAAAGTGTTAGAGGATGAGATTACCTATCACATCTGGGCCACTCAGAGCACATGCACAGCTGTACCTGATCAGTTCTAGCTGAGCCAGTTCCAGATTGGCTTGAAAAATAGGCTTCTTTGTGAACAGTTCCCCAAGGATACATCTAGAAAGAGTAAAACTGAGAGGTCAGGAGAGAAATCTCTGGAGTCTACTTAAAGTGTGTCTCAATAAACTTTTATAGTAGTATTATCGGGCTGCATCTGATATACCATGTTGTAATTAAGCTCCAAAACTCAGGGCCTGAGTTTCATAAAAGAAACTTGCAGTAAAACACTATAAAGGATTTAGATTTGCCAGTAGATCAAACTTTTGCCACCCATAAAGGACAGTCTATAATCAGAGACAAGGAGTCAAGAGTCCTTTTCTATAAATCCCACTGTAAATTAAGGAAATAACTAAACACTATAAAAATCCACTCTTCAATTTTACAAAGATGTTCAGCAGTTCCAATAAAAAGAGTATTAGCTTTTTTCATTCATCTGCTCCGTAGAACATGCACTATACTATAGCCCTCTTGGCACTATATCTGTAAAGGAAGTTTAGCGTCATCAGCCAGGATCAGTCACAATAGGACTTTCAAATCTATATTGTTCAAACACCTTTAACATCTCAAAAAGGCCTTTCAAAACTATATTGACAGTTTCCCTGTGACACAGTGAGTTAAGTATCTGGCTGCAGCAGTCCTGGGTCACTATTGTGGCAGGGTTTTGACCTCTGGCCCTGTAACTTTCACATGCCACAGACGCAGTCAAAAAAAAAAAAAAACAAAAACCACCCACAAAAAAACCTACATTGACATGTTTACATACTTTCCAAGTATCTCTCCACAAATTACTTATTAATCACAAAAGGAAAACTGGTAACTATTTATTGGGAAAAAGACAACATCTTAACCAAGTGACCAAAATTAACATTATCAATAAGAAGGTAAACAAAGTTCATTTAAGTACAAATATAACACCTTAAAAAGAACACTTATAAAAAAATGAAATTCTGCCATTTGCAACAACATGGATGGACCTAGAAGGTATTACATGCTTAGTGAAGTAAGTCAGAGAGTGAAAGACAAATACTTGTATGTTATCACTTATAGGTAGATTCTAAAAAATAATATGAATGAATATAGCAAAACAGAGACAGACTCATAGAGGAAAAAAATAATGGTTTCTATTTGGACAGGGAAGTGGGGGAGGGCAAGACACAGGTTAAGGGATTAAGAGGTATAAATTACTAAGCATAAAATAAATAATCACAAGGATACACTGTACAGCACCAGGAATATAGTCAATATTTTGTAATAACTTTAGATGAATAGAATCTATAAAAATTTGAATCACTACATTGTACACCTGAAATTAACACCATAAACCAACTATACTTAAAAAAAAAAGTGAATATAAAAGCAAATGTGGCAAGATGTTAAAAATTAGTGATTCTAACATGAATGATCTCAAAATAATTAAGCTGAGTAAAAGATGTCAGAGGGAAAAAAGATCATCATATACAGTATGATTCCATTGACATAAAATCCTAGAAATGAAAATGAATCTATAGTGAGCAGAACAGTGGTTGCCTGGGAATGGGATGGTGTGGACAGGAGAGGACTACAAAGGAGCACATGGACAATTTTGGAGGTGACCATTATCTTGGTTGTGGTGATGGTTTCAATGGCATATACAATACGCCAAAATTTAAATTACACACTTTAAATATATGCAGTTTATTATAAACCTCGATTGAAAGATTTTTTAAAAAATTAGTGAATCTGGATAAAGGGTATATTTAAGTTCTTTGTACTAGTCTGGTACCATTTGTATACACTTGGAATTGTTTCAAATTAAAACATAAAAAAATTACACAAATATTCTATACTTTTTGTATGACTGAAATATTTTATTTTTTAAAAAGTGGGGAAAGACAAAATGATGAACAATTAATCTCTGGGAATTCCCAACGTGGCTCAGCGGTAATGAACCCGACTAGTTTCATTACCATGAGGGGGTTAAGGATCCAGCGTTGCCATGAGCTGTGGTATAGGTCCCAGCAGCCGCGTGGATTCCAAGTTGCTGTGGCTGTGGTGTAGGTCAGCAGCTACCACTCTGATTTGATCCCTAGCCTGGGAACTTCCATATGCCTCAAGTGTGGCCCTAAAAAGACAAAAAAAAAAAAAATCTTTTCTGGCCTGTGCTTTGAAATGACATTCAATTACTTATTTATATGACATTTATTTACGAAAAGTCCTAAGACCAATGTTTACAGTCAGCTCTCCATACCTTTAGGTTCCGTATCACACAGATTCAATCACCAGATTGAAAATATTCAGAAAAAAAAATTCCAGAAAGTTTCAAAAAGAAAACTTATATTTGCCATGCTAGGAACTATTTACAAAGCATTTACATTGTATTTACAACTATTTATATAGCATTTACACTGTATTAGGTATAAGTAATGATGATTGAAAGCATACCAGAGGATGTGTGTGAGGGTATGTGTAGGTTATATGCAAACACTACATCGTTATATAATGGACTTTAGCATCCTCAGATTTTAGATGTAGGGGTCCTGGAACCAATATCCCTGTAGATACAGAGCCATGACCTCTGTAAACCTGAAATTCTTCAGCTTGACAATACTTGAGAAAGCAAAACAAAGCTAGCTTTTAAAGTTGCTAGTACCTTTCTTTTAGAATACTAATGTTAATCTCAAATAACAATTTTTAATTTTCTCTCAAACCTTATCCAGAGATAGAAAAGTAGAAGTAAAATTTAATCCTATTTCTAATATTAACTGCCAAATTAAATTCCAAATTCAGTGTTATCACCACTGGAAAATAAAATGCAGAAAAAACAAACCCCAGTGAGTTTTCAGACTCTGGGTATAATTTATTGTACTAGTCTTTCTCCCCTGATTTTCAAACTGACTGCTCCTGCTCCATCAACTGTGTCAAGAACATCCTACAGGAGTTCCCGCTGTGGCTCAGTGGCTAACGAATCCGACTAGGAACCATGAGATTGCAGGTTCAATCCCTGGCCTCACTCAGTGGGTTACGGATCCAGCGTTGCCATGAGCTGTGGTGTAGGCTGCAGATGTGGCTTGGATCCCGCGTTGCCATGAGCTGTGGTGTAGGCTGCAGATGTGGCTTGGATCCCACGTTGCTGTGGCTCTGGCATAGGCTGGTGGCTACAGCTCCGATTAGACCCCTAGCCTGGGAACCTCCATATGCCGCAGGAGCAGCCCAAGAAATGGCAAAAAGAAAAAAAGAAAAAAAAAAAAAAAAGAACATCCTACAAAAAATATCTTCAGCGATACCACCAATCACCAAAGTAGTAAGTGCACATCAAAATCAGGCAAAATCTCAATTCAAAGAGTCACTAAGCTTTAAAGAAAGTATAATTTTCTATAGTTCTAATTTTCAATTATGTTTTTGCATTTTCTTTTATTTCAGTTTCCAGTCCTTTGGTGGGGAATATGTCATTATGTAATCAACATTTTGCTACTGCACTGAGGTGGCAGGTTGCACAGACTGAAATAGTACCAACAGAGCTATGAACTTGCCCTGTGCATCTTAATGGGGCGTTAACTTTAGAGCCTGGTTGTGACAATTTAAATGCTAATACTGTTAAAGCAAATAGTCCAGAACACAAACACGCCCAGCTTGAGTCAGTAAAATTTAACTGGAGCTTCATTTGAATTGGTTATGCTACTACAGAAATTATGTTCTTTCTCCATCATCTTTTTGAATTTTGAAATAAAATCCTATAGTGCTCCTTTTAAAGAATGACATTTACAGAGAAGAGAAAGAATGGGGAAAAGTGATATGTTCCCCTGGTAAGTATGTGTATCACAATCCTGAAGTATGGAGAGCAAGGTCAGTGTATACAGATAAATCATATAGCATTAAGAAATAATTACCACGATCCATTTAAAACGTCTATGCCTCTAACATAAAAATTGTGGTCTCTAATTTTCTACTAAAAGGAACTAAGATGCATTAGAGAAATGGCCAATTCCAGGTTCTGAGGCAGGAACTGAAAAGGATGAGCCTTGGGGAGTTCCCGTCGTGGCGCAGTGGTTAACGAATCCGACTAGGAACCATGAGGTTGCAGGTTTGGTCCCTGCCCTTGCTCAGTGGGTTAACGATCTGGCATTGCCGTGAGCTGTGGTGTAGGTTGCAGACGCGGCTCAGATCCTGCATTGCTGTGGCTCTGGCGTAGGCTGGTGGCTACGGCTCCGATTAGACCCCTAGCCTGAGAACCTCCATGTGCCATGGGAGCGGCCTAAGAAATAGCAAAAAAAAAAAAAAAAGAAAAGGATGAGCCTTGGAACCAGAAAAACAATGAAGGTTACCAAAGACTACTATGGTTGTGTCAAAAAGTCCCAAGAAATAACATGAGTAAATTCCCACTGGTCAAAGACTACAAAAAAAAAAAAAAAAAGAGTTCCTGTCGTGGCTAAGCAGAAACAAATTCGACAAGGAACCATCGTGAGGTTTCAGGTTTGATCCCTGGCCTCGCTCAGTGGGTTAAGGATCCAGTGTTGCCGTGAGCTGTGGTGTAGATCACAGACACAGCCAGATCCAGCGTTGCTGTGGCGTAGGTCAGCAGCTACAGCTCCAATGGGACCCCTAGTCTGGGAACCTCCATATACTGTGGGTGTGGCCCTAAAATGACAAAAGACAAAAAAAAAAAAAAAGAAAAAAGACTGCACAGTTTGAAGAGGAATAAGGATTGATAACTATAAAGGATTAAAACACACCAAACATTTTTAAATCATGAGTTCATAAATGAAACTAAAAAATGAACCCAAAATAACTTCTCCTTGGTCATCTTTGGATAATAGCCACCCTATCACTTTGAAAACCGGTAAATGAAAGAATTAAAATTTTTCTCTATCAGTTATACCTAGGGTTAGCTAAATAGACAAGTTATATTTCTTCTAAGAAAAAATGATATGATTAGAATATCATATCAC
This sequence comes from Phacochoerus africanus, assembly GCF_016906955.1. Classification (NCBI taxonomy): domain Eukaryota; kingdom Metazoa; phylum Chordata; class Mammalia; order Artiodactyla; family Suidae; genus Phacochoerus; species Phacochoerus africanus. The sequence goes on from NC_062557.1 coordinate 22,987,057, forward strand.
AAAACAACAAATGAATGGATGGACATGGATCACTACTAGATAATATTTCAAAATGAGACGATTATAATTATGTAAAACAGTGTGTGTGTAAATCTGCTCTAATAGGGGTGCATATTTTATTATTAGAACTGCCTGTAAAGATGTAAAATGATTAGAACTGCCTGTAAGATGATAACGAAAAAATTTTTTTAATAAAAAGCATGCTGGGGAGTTCCCATTGTGGCACATCGGTAAGGAACCCAACTAGTATCCACAAGGATGCAGGTTTGACCCCTGGCCTCGCTCAGTGGATTAAGGATCTGGTGTTGCTGTGAGCTGCAGTGTAGGTCACAGACGAGGCTCAGATCCCACACTGCCATGGCTGTGGCATAGGCCAGCAGCTGCAGCTCCAATTTGACCCCTAACCTGGGAACTTCTACATGTCACGGATAAGGCCCTAAAAAGCAAAAAGCAAAATAAAATAAAATAAAATAATTTTTTAATAAATAAAAAGCACACTAATCTTTAATAGATTGTTTCATTTGTTTTTAAATTCTCTACAGATAATGCATTCAGTTATTGCCTATATTCTGGGCAGAGGCTCCCACTACTTCCTACTCTCAGTTTTGATTGCAAGTGACTATAGAATCTGTCAGAAGTACTCAAAACCACCTGTAAAGTAGTTTCAGTGTCAGTGAGTGGCTGGGAATCAAACCTGAATTCATCTACAATTTATAGGAAATAAAAAGAACAGGGAACCATGCTAGAAAATCATCATGAGGATGCGATCAGCAAAATCCAGTCTGTGGGAAATTCTATAGGACAAATGACCCAATTTTTTCTAAAAGATTGTAAAAGGGGAGAAGAACCAAGAGCGAGAGAGGGAGAATTTGTACTTAAAAGATTTGAGATAATCAACTGCAATCTATGGACCTTTTCTGAATATATTTGGATCCAACCAAGCTAAAAAAAAAAAAAGAGGGAATAAAAAGACTATTGGGGAGATGTTAAAAAAAAAAAAGACAAGTATATGTCTGATATTGAGAAATACTCAATAGATTCCTTTGAAATCTGGCTAAAAGTTTATCCCTATACTTTTGAACTTAAAAAAGAGCTACAAAAAGCTAACGAAGAGGTAAAACAGGATACAAGTTCAACGGTATGTGAGTTACAAACAAAAGAAAAGGTGAAAACAGCCTTACCCACAGCTCCAAACATCTATTGCTGGTGTATAACGCTCTTCTCCCAGCAGAAGTTCTGGAGGTCGGTACCACAGAGTAATGACTTTGTTTGTATAAGGACGACTGAAATGTAAAACACAACCATGAAGTAAATTTACAATGTCTTCCGATGACAAACATTAGTACAATTCAATGAACATTACAATAGCTGCCAGAGTTCCTGCCATGGCACACTGGGTTAAGACTCCAAATGCATAGGCTCAGGTCACTACGGAGGTGCAGTTCAATCCCCCACCCAGCAGAGTGGGTTAAAAGGATCCAGATCCAGTGTTGTCACAGCTGTGGCTTGGATTAAATCCCTGGCCCAGGAACTTCCATATGCCTCAGATATGGCCGTAAAATTTTAAAAAAAATGAAAAATAAAAAATAGCTGCCAACTGGAGATCATCTAAACAGCTCCTCAGCAACCTAAAAGTTCAAAAGTAAACAAGACATGGAGTTCGCGTTGTGGCGCAATGGTTAACGAAATCAACTAGGAACCATGAGGTTGCAGGTTTGATCCCTGGCCTTGCTCAGTGGGTTAAGGATCTGGCGTTGCCGTGAGCTGTGGTGTAGGTTGCAGACGCGGCTCAGATCCTGCGTTGCTGTGGCTCTGGCGTAGGCCGGTGGCTACAGCTCTGATTCAATCCCTAGCCTGGGAACCTCCATATGGGAGGCCGTGGGAGCGGCCCTAGAAGAGGCAAAAAGACAAAAGAAAAAAAAAAGTAAACAAGACAGAAGTAGGTGTTAAAGAAATAATTTGCATTCCAGTTTGGGTTGATTTACTTCAGTCTAAGGTAGATATAGACTACCTTCTTTAGCTGGGGATTGAACCTGAATCCTGTAGGTGGTGGGAGTTCCTGGTGTGGTGCAGCAGAAACGAATCTGACTAGTACCCAAGAGGATGCAGCTTCAATCCTTGGGCTCACTCAGTGGGTCAGGGACCCGGCATTGCTGTGGGCTGTGGTATAAATCACAGATGTGGCTCTGATCCCACACTGCTGTGGCTATGGAGTAGGCTGACAGCTACAGCTCCCATTTGACCCTATGGGAACCTCCGTATGCGGCTTGCGCGGCCCTAAGAAAAAAAAAATAAAAGAATAAAGAAGGAGTTCCCACTGTGGCACAACAAGATCACCAGCATCTCTGCAGCACCAGGATTCAGGTTCAATCCCCAGCTCGCACAACGGGTTAAAGGATATGGCATTGCTGCAGCTTTGGCATAGGTCATAACTGTAGCTCAGATCTGATCCCCAGCCCAGGAACATCATATGCTGTGGAGCAGCCAAAAAAGAAAAAAGAATAAAAAAGATTCTTATTTCCCACATGCAATTTTGAGAAATGACTCACCTCTCTTCAGAATTATAGAGCCGAGCAAGTCCAAAATCTGCTAGTTTGATCTGCCCACTGTAAAACAAAAGTAATTATCTTCATAAGTAACAGCAACAGCTTCCCAATTATATCTAAAGTCAAGTGCTAATTTAGGAGTTAAAGGAATTACAAAATTGAATTTAACCTCTCTTCTTTCAGTTCTACTCCTTTTTTTTTTTTTTTTTTGCTTTTTAGGGCCACACTTGTGGCATATGGAAGTTTCCAGGCTAGAGGTTGAATTGGAACTGCAGCTGCCAGCCTACACCATAGCCACAGCAATACCAGATCCAATCCTCATCTGTGATCTACACCACAGCTCACGGCAATGCCAGACCCACTAAGCGAGATCAGCATCCTGTGGATACTAGTCAGGTTAGTTTCCACTGAGTCACAACAGGAACTCCCCTAGTTTTACTCTTAATGGTCACTCTCCATTTATTTGAAATTAAGCCTCTTTTGACTACTCTACTATATAAAGCCCTAGGCATTTTTTTGGTTTTTTTGGGGGGGGCGTTTTTTCTTACTGCTACTGTATCTTTGGATTTGACTCCTTAACTAAATATTTCTTTTATTTTTTGGTAAACAACAGTGGCTAGAAAATGCTAGATTAAATACCTACTCTTGGGGAAAAAAGGAATGTGCTGTTCTAGATTAAGAGAGCTTTAAGAGGCCTAACAATTAAATCCAATTCATAATCTTTGACTGATTCTGGTTTGAACAAATTAGCTATACAAAAGATTTTTTTTTTTTTTTTGGCCTCGCCTGTAGCAGGTGGAAGTTCTCAAGGCCAGGGATCAAATCTGTGCCATAGCAGCAACCCAAACCACTGCAATGACAACACCAGAACTTTAACCTACTGCACAGCAAAGGAACTCCAGGAACTCCTATTTTTTTAAAGATATTTTCTTATCATAGTTGATTTACAATGTCTGTCAGCAAGAACTCCTATTTTTGAAATAAGTGAAAAAACACAAAATATGTACTGTATGAATATAATAGGTAGTAATTAATCTGAGGGATTTTAGGGTCAAGCATAATGATGATGTCTGTGATTTACTTTAAGTCAGGCAGAAAAATAGGAAGAAAATAGAGTAAAATGTTAACTATGTATTTTTAGTTATATTCATGTCTCAATTTCTTAAAATTTGACATCTGCCACAACAAAAAGTAAAATCACAACAATACTATGGCTAGAAAAAAAAAAAAATACACACACACACACACACACACACACACGTATTGTCTTTTTAAGGCCGCACCCATGGCATATGGAGGTTCCCACACTTGGGGTCAAATCAGAGCTGTAGCCACTGGCCTACACCACAGCTACAGCAACGTGGGATCCAAGCTATGCCTGCAACCTGCACCACAGCTTATGGTAACGCCGGATCCTAAACCCACTAATCAAGGCCAGGGGAGTTCCCGTCGTGGCGCAGTGGTTAACGAATCTGACTAGGAACCCTGAGGTTGCAGGTTCGGTCCCAGGCCTTGCTCAGTGGGTTAAGGATCCGGCGTTGCTGTGAGCTGTGGTGTAGGTTGCAGACGCGGCTCGGATCCCACATTGCTGTAGCTCTGGTGTAGGCCCGTGGCTACAGCTCCGATTCGACCCCTCGCCTGGGAATCTCCATATGCCACAGGAGCGGCCCAAGAAATGACAAAAAGACAAAACAAACAAACAAACAAAAACTGATCAAGGCCAGGGATCAAACCCGAATCCTCATGGATGCTAGTCAGGTTCATTAACAACTGAGGCACGAGGGGAACTCCGAACATACATTTTCAAACAGAGAACATACCTTTGATCTGAACAATTTTTTTGATGAATGTGACCCCTTCTATCAACATACTGCCATTATTTCCTATACCATAAAATTATACAACCATGACCTTAAAGGGGTTCTCAATCACCTTAAAGGTGATTCCTGAAATAGGAATCACCGAGAAATCATGTAAGTATTTCCTGGGCTCCATTCTCAGAGATGCTGACTCAGTAGCTCATGGTCCGTGAATTAGCATTTCTAACAAGCCCACAGGTGATGCCAATGGTGGTGACCTTAGAACTACTCCCTGGAAGGGATCACAGCCACGTTTCACTCTAAGTATTATGTCTTTGACACTGATGTCAAATAATATATATTTTTTTTCTTTTTGGCCTTGAGCATGGCATGTGGAAGTTCCTGGGCCAAGAACTGAACACAAGCCACAGCAGCGACCCAACCCGTATCAGTGACAATGCCGGATCCATAACCTGCTGAGCCACAGAGGAACTCAAGTAATATTTTAATAAAATGCAACATAAAATGTTAAGAAACAATTTAGAAAACATTTTGGATTAATCATATCTATCTATATTCCTGTGGAGCCTATTTATTCACATTTACAGCTTGTGTTACCTCTTGGGGAACAAAAAGCTAGTTCACCTTTTTTTTAAGGGACTAGGAATATCACAGGTGTCCAATAGCTCAGATCTGGCAGAAAGGTGAAACAGAAGGGGGAAAAAGACTATCCTAGAAGGTGCCCCTCAAAGTCTGAGCAATGGGACAGAATATCAAAACAAGGTAACTACCACCAACAAAATTTTACATTACATCAATCTTTACCATTCCTAATATAGATTAAGATGGCACCTTTCCTTCCTGTCCCACGCCTCATTACAAGTTTAATTAATAAGCAAATTCTAAGAAAAGCAAAAGGAAAGCAACGGCTGATCTAAGCCCTATATTGAGACAAAGAGTTCCTTAAATTTCTTGGCATCCTTATAGCAGAAATTGATAGAACACTGTAAATCAACTATAATAAAAGAAATTTAGGAGTTCCCATTGTGTTGCAGCAGAAACGAATCCAACTAGGAATAATGAGGTTGCAGGTTCAATCCCTGGCCTCGCTCAGTGAGTTAAGGATCCAGCATTGCAGTGAGCTGTGGTGTAGGTTGCAGACACAGCTCAGATATGGTGTTGCTGTGGCTGTGGCATAGGCTGGCAGCTGTAGCTCTGACTGGACCCCTAGCCTGGGAACCTCCATATTAATTAAAAAAATTTTTTTGGCATCCTTTGATCCCAAAGACTCAAGGCCAAGTCCTACTAAGGTAGGACTGAAAGTTAAAATGGAAGTAGATATACGGCTATGGAAAACTTGGCTAGACCTAAACATCACCAGCACCTAGTGTATTTCCTAATTTATCCCCTCCTCACTCTCAGTAAAAAAAACTTTCTTCACTGGAAATAGAAGTCATCAAGTAGGAGCTATTTCACATTCTTTTACCTATAAACTTCTTTGCAGCTATTGGCTTTCTTCCTTCACATACAGAAAAACTGTTAACCTCTTCTTGTTCAAAGATAATCAGTACTACCACCTGTTGCCTTGACCCCATCTCCTCCCGAATATTGCTCCTTTTCGGGTTTTTGGTTTTTTTTTTTATTCAATCCTTTTTTCTGTCACATATGGAACATATCGAAGTTCTTGGGCCAGGTATCACATCCAAACCACATCTATGATCTACACCACAGCTGTGGCAATGTCGGAGCCTTAACCCACTGCACCAGGCCAGGGATCGAACATCCACAGAAGAGAAGCCAGATAATTAACCCACTGTGCCACAGTGGGAGCTACTAAAACTTTGTTCTTTTAAATTACTTTGGTTCTTTCCTGAATCTTCAATTTCCCCTTCTCTATTGATTTCCTTTTCCCTTCGCAATAAAAAACGCTCTACATTCTTAATAAAAACAAAATAATTAAAGTCACACCTACAATCACCTTCCCATCAATCGTGCTACCCACTCACTTACCCTCACTGTCACCACTGGTCTCTTAATTTTCAGATTCTCCGCTTGGGTCTTAAAATCTTTCTGCACAAGTTCCCATTGTGGCTCAGCAGTGACAAACCTGACTAGCATCCATGAGGATGTGGGTTCAATCCCTGGCCTCAATCAGTGGGTTAAAGGATCTGGCATTGCTGTGAGATGTGGTGTAGGTCGCAGATGCAGCTCAGATTCCAAGTTGCTGTGACTGTAACATAGGCCGGTGACTATAGCTCTGATTTGACCCATAGCTTAAGAACTTTCATATGCCTCAAGTGCAGCCCTAAGAAGATTAAAAACAAAAACAAACAAAAAAAACCCCTGTCTGCATCATCTGATATCCATGATCACACATTTCTTAAACCTGCCTATTTTGCATTCATATTTCCTTATTTCTATTTGTCTGACCAGTCTCTAGGTTCCATCTTCTCACCTCTTTTCTACGCTTGGTAACTCCTGAATCTACACTGCTAGCTTGGAACTCCCATGTGCCTATTTGATGTCACTACCCTGAATATATAGCAGATATATCTGAAAGGGATTTAACTCTTTTCCCCAACCACCGTGCTCTACCTCTGTATTCCCTATATTGACCACTTTGTCACCTATCTAGTTTCTCAAGTCAGAAATCTGTGAGTTATCTTTAAGTACTTTGATTTATTCCCTACCATTCATTCACTCACCAAAGGCTACTGATCTACCAAGTTATTCCTGTCCATCTCAACTAGTTAAACCTTGGTTCAAGCACAGGTCTCCCTGCCTCTAGTCCACACTTCATATAGTGAGCGTTCAGTGACTTTTTTAAAACACAGACTGTGTCCCTCCTGTATCTAAAATGATTTGGTCTCAATTATACTTGTGCAATTAAGATAAAATAAACACCGTGGAGCCCAATCCTACTGTTTTCCCTCTCTCATCAATTGCTTTCTCATCCCTGTCCAGCTGAGGACTCCTTACCATTCTCTCTAGGCCATCTCACCCAGAAGTCTCTGCAGACAGAACTAAATGGGCCAGAGTAGAGGCTGTGTGGATCAGACTAGACCATGAGACTCTTGCATCCTGCTTAGCAACCTGAGAAGGAAATTCAGTTTAGTCTAGAACCTCATCAGCTTCCTCAATATGTGAAGTCAGGGACAGAGAAGGGTCTGGGCCAAAAGAAAGGACTGCAGTTACTCCCTGGCCTGACACAATCCCTGAGAGAGAAGCAAAAGGAACAGAGGAAAGCATATTAACACTCTAGTCCAAAAAGCTGCAAGATGATAGCCGTCATCGTCAAGTTTTTATTCTTTTTTAGGGCTGCACCCAAGGCATATGAAGGTTCCCAGGCTAGGGGTCTAACTGGAGCTGGAGCTGCCGGCCTACACCACAGCCACAGCAACACCAGATCCGAGCTGCGTCTGTGACCTACACCACGGCTCACAGCAACAGCAGAGCCTTGACCCACTGAGCGAGGCCAGGGATCAAACCTGCAACCAAATGGTTCCTAGTTAGGTTCGTTTCCGCTGCGCCATGGCGGGAACTCCAAGTTTCTGAAGCATCATTACTGGGATACAGATTAACCAAGCCCATTGTGGGTCACAGGAATAGTGACAGAAAGGAATGAATGATCTTTTTTTCTCTTTTTGGGCATTTCCCCCCGACCCCCACCTCGAGCATATGTCTTCCCAGGCCAAGGATCAGATCCAAGCTACAGTTGCGACCTACATTGCAGCTGCACAATGCCAGATCCTTAATCCACTGTGCCAGGCCAGGGATCAAACCTGCCTGCCTTCCATCGCTGCTGATGCCACCGAACCACAGCAGGAACTCCAGGAATGATCTTTCAATATCACAGTTTGTGGGATTTTCCATTTTGCTCAGCAGTTAACAAATTCAACTAGGGTCCATGAGGACTCGGGTTCAATCCTGGCCTCGCTCAGTGGGTTAAGGATCCAGCGTTGCTGCAAGCTGTGGTGTGTAGCTCACAGAGGCAGCTCCAATCAGATACCACATTGCTATTGCCGTGGCGTAGGCCAGCAGCTACAGCTCCAACTTGACCTCTAACCTAGGAACTGCCATATGCCGTGGGTTCAGCCCTAAAAAAAGGCTATGTATATACACATACATACATGTGTACGTATATGTATATTTACATATATATAAAATGTTTTGTCTCATAAAGGTACAAATACATAGGTATAAAATTTGAAATAAAGCATTAATTGAATAATTTAAAAACAAAAAATTAACCAAACCAGCACCCTTCAATGGCTTGCAATTTAAGCTTCTTGGCAAGATATACAAGACCTTTAAATTGGCTCCTTGCAACTGTCCAGCTTTATCTCTTGATATTATGTACTTCACTTTTCTGTTTTTGTTTTTGTTTTTTTTTGTCTTTTTTTTTGCTATTTCTTGGGCCGCTCCTGCGGCATATGGAGATTCCCAGGCGAGGGGTCGAATCGGAGCTGTAGCTGCCGGCCTACACCAGAGCCACAGCAACGCGGGATCCGAGCCGCGTCTGCAACCTACACCACAGCTCACGGCAACGCCGGATCGTTAACCCACTGAGCAAGGGCAGGGCAGGGACCGAACCCGCAACCTCATGGTTCCTAGTCGGATTCGTTAACCACTGCGCCACCACGAGAACTCCCACTTTTCTTACCTTAGCAATATTGACTTATTTACAGTTTTCCAAACATAACATGCTATATTATTTTCACATTTATATGCTTTTGTACAAATAATCTCTTTTGTCTAGAAATGTAACCCTATGTTGTTGGTCTTTATGATAAAATTCTATTCATTCCTCAAGACTGCATCTTCCCAGGAGGAGTTCCTATAGTGGCTCAGTTTGATCCCCGGCCTTGTTCATTAGGTTAAGGATCTGGCATTGCCATGAGCTGTGGTGTAGGTCATAGACACAGCTTGGACCCCACGTTGCTGTGGTTCTGGTGTAGGCCAGTGGACCCTAGCCTGGGAACCTCCATATGCTGAGAGTGTGGCCCTAAAAAGCAAACACACAAACAAACAAAAAAAAAGGAATGCACCTTCCCAGATGCTCCCGAATTCAAGAGAAGAAAAAAGGCTTAATAAATGTTTACTGAATTGAGCAATTTATTTGCTTAGCTTTCTAAATAAAACTCTGAACTCTCGAGGGACCAACCATCCCATGCAGGACTTTTTAAAAATCAAGATAGTCCTGGGTAACCCTACAGAATTGGTTATCCCTGTTGGAGACAGGAAATAAGTCACAATTACTCCATATTCTTATCTAAATGATGTTTGTTAAATAGAACTGAACAGAAAGGTTTTTTTAAAATGGGTACATCAGACAAAGATGGCTATAAATAGCCAAATTACCTACAGAAACAAACACTGACCTTATTTCAATGGTACAAGACTTGCTTTTTATTCTTCAATAGGCAGGGCTATTACAAAGACTAGTGTCAACAGTATAACTGATATCGCCATCACAATTTAGGCAAATAGAGAGGAAGAAAGCAGATTATAAAAACTTCTGAAGAATTAGCACTGTTTTTCACCAAATTCCTTTCCGTCTATACTATTAAAAACTGGGAGTAAGTTCTGCGCAGAAAGGTCAGTCACCAACTATACCTGTGTTTACTCTAAAATTCAATAACTGAAAAAGTCTCAAGAGCAGCTAAAAGAACAGGCATATTTCTCTCCACTAAACAAAGAAGAATTTCATTATGAATTCCATGTGGGAGTTCCCGTCGTGGCTCAGTGGTTAATGAATCCGACTAGGAACCATGAGGTTGCGGGTTCGGTCCCTGGCCTTGCTCAGTGGGTTAACGATCCGGCGTTGCCGTGAGCTGTGGTGTAGGTTGCAGATGCGGCTCGGATCCCACATTGCTGTGGCTCTGGTGTAGACCAGCAGCTACAGCTCTGATTCAACCCCTAGCCTGGGAACCTCCATATGCTGCAGCAGTGGCCCAAGAAATGGCAAAAAGACAAAAAGATGGAAAAAAAAAAGAATTTAATGTGTGCTTGAATTTTCCTAGAACAACAAAAGTATTATTATTGTTGTTGTTGTTGTTGTTTTATTACTGACCCACAGCATATGGAAGTCCCCAGGTCAGAAGTTGAATCCAAGCTGCAGCTGTGGCAATCAGATACTTTAACCTACTGCACCGAGCAGGGGATGGAACCTGCACCTCTGTGGCAACCCAAGCCACCTGTAATCAGATTCGTTGCCCACTGTGCCACAGTGGAACTCCCCACAAAAGTATGATTTACTATGGCAAAAGCTCTTTAAATATTCCTGTAGGATGTGAGTTCCTAAAATATTTGCAATTCAAAAAAACCTTTACAATCCTACCTCTTAGTTCCCTTACCAACACTGAGTGTGGAGACTCTGCTGATCAGAGTACCCCATCACAGGAGTTCCTGTCGTGGCTCAGCAGTAACAAACTGGACTAGTATCCATGATGATGTGGGTTTGATCCCTGGCCTCCCTCAGTGGGTTAAGGATCTGGCACTGCCATCTGTGAGCTGTGGTGTAGGTCACGGACACAGTTCAGATCCTGCGTTAATGTGGCTGTTGTGTAGGCTGGCAGCTGTAGCTCCATTTCATCCTCTAGCGTGGGAACTTCCATATGCCGTGGGTGCAGTCCTAAAAAGCAAAACAACAACAACAACAATCGAGTACCCCTATCACAAGTTGTTCCTAAGGTACAGACATCAGACATATGTAAATGTAAAATACTGCATTATTGGGTCTACCTAAAACACAATTAACTAGCTAAAACTAAGGGGGTCAAAAGAAAATGCTTCATATGGTTTCTATGTTACCTGTTGTTCAGCAAAATGTTAGAACACTTAATATCCCGATGCAGGAAATTCTTTTTGTGACAGTAATCCAATCCTTCCATCAGCTGTTTCATGAATGACTTGATATGGTCCTCAGAAAAGTGCACCAAACCAGATTCCAACAGTCCCATTAAGTCATGGTCCATATACTCAAACACAAGGTAAAAGGCTCCTACATAAGATGAAAGAAAATATTAAAAACGAGAAAAAGGATGCTAAAATCACAATGCTTCGAATTTTAATATAATTCTGGAGTATCCATAAGCTCTCTGGAAAAAACATTTAATTTTTTTTTCTTCTTGGCCTCACCCATGGCACGTGGAAGTTCCCAGGCCAGGGATCAAAACCAAGCCAAAGTCACTGCAGTGACAATGCTGACTCCTTAACCAACTGTGCAACAAGAGAACTCCAAAATCACTTAATTTTAAACATGAAGAAACTGAAACTCAAGCAGCTGAACAATTTGCCCATTCTAATAATAAATAACAGAACTACCATTGTAATTAATCCTCTGACTCACAGTCCAATGTTCTTTGGATTACTTACTAGTTGAGGTGGGACAACTGCCCCAATTATGTTGTGTAACTAGTCTTTTGTGATCTACTGTGTTGGCAAATTAGAGATCCCTTGGGCCAAATCCAGTTAGTCTACTGCTGTAAATAAAGTTTTATTTGTGACACACTACCATGCCTATTTGTTACACACTAAGACTATTTTTGTGGAAGTCTTTACCCTAGTTAATAGCATGCACATAATATGTCGGGGTGGGAGTTCCTGCTGTGGCGCAGCAGAAAACAAATCTGACTAGCATCCATGAGGATGCACTTTTGATTCCGAATTGCTGCGGGTGTGGTGTACGCCAGCAGCCATAGCTCCTATTCGACCCGCAGCCTGGGAACTTCCATATGCCTCAAATGCAACCCTAAAAAGCAAAAAGGCCAGGGGTACATATATTATAAATTATTAACAAAATTTATAGTACATGAGAACTGAGGAGTTCCGGAGTTCCCGCTGTGGCTCAATAGGATCAGTGTCTCCAGAGTGCTGGGACAATCCTAGGCCCGGCACAGTGGGTTAAGCATTCAGCACTGCTGTAGCTTCACTACAGGTTGTAACTGCAGCTCGGATTTGATCCCTGGCCTGGGGAACTCTGTATGCCACAGGGCGTCCAAAAAAGGGGAAGAAAAAAAAAAAAAAATCAAGGAGTTCCCTAGTGGCCTAGCAGTTAAATATCTGGCAGCATTGTCACTGCTGTGGCACAGGTTCAATCCCTAGCCTGGAACTTTGGCAGGCCACAGGTGGGACCAAAAAAGAAAAAAAAAACCCATCTAATTCAACTTCCTAATGGCTAGGGGGTCAAACTGAAGCTGCAGCTGCCAGCCCACACCACAGCCACAGCAATGTGGGATCCAAGCACAGCTAAGACCTATACCACAGCTCACATCAATGATGAATCCTAAACCCACTGGGTGAGGGCAGGGATCAAATCTGCACCCTCATGGATATTAGTTGGATTCATTCCCACTGTGCCACAAACTTCTCCCTAAATTTAAAAGTAGGAAAAAGGCTAAGAGAATTGTAAAAGACTTGAAATTCACAGTATCTTTCCACTTTTGGCACAGTGCATGATAGAGGCAAATAAGAAATACTAGACCTAGGAGTTCCCTGGTGGCCTAATGGTTAAAGGATCTGGCGTTGTCACTGCTATGGTAGTTTTGACCCCTGCCCTGAGGACTTCTGCATGCCACAAGCATGGCCAAAAAAAAAAAAAAAAGAAAAAGAAAAAGAATAGAAGAGAAATACTAGACCTAAGTTAGATAATGATCCTTCCCATATAAAATTCTTCTCTCAGTATCATAAAGGCAAGGATTCTTAGTCTACTGGATAGACTTCAAGGACTCTGAACTCTCTGAAAGAGCACACAACATTTTAAACACAAGTGTACACATTTTAAATGTATTTTTTTGAAGAATGGATCCATAAGATATTTTAAAAGGGCCATGACCCCCCAAAACTTAAGAACCCACTGCATTAAAGGAGTGTCTTAGGAGTTCCCATTGTGCCTCAGTGGTTAACGAATCCGACTAGGAACCATGAGGTTACAGGTTCGATCCCTGGCCTTGCTCAGTGCGTTAAGGATCCAGTGTTGCCGTGAGCTGTGGTGTAGGTCACGGACATGGCGGATCTGGCGTTGCTGTGGCTGTGGTGTAGGCCAGCAGTTACTGCTCCGATTCGACCCCTAGCCTGGGAAACCTCCATATGCTGCTGGTGCGGCCCTAGAAAAGGCAAAAAGACAAAAAAAAAAAAAAGGAGTGAAGGAGTGTCTTAGCTTTAGCTAAGACCTCATACAAATTAGAAGAAAACACTAATACTGCTAAAGATGAGTAAATAAAGGACATAAAGAGACAGCTCAAAAAAGAGAAAATAGAGTTCCTGCCATGGTGCAATGGAATCAGTGGCATCTCTGCAGTGCCTCGATGTAGTTCGATCCCCAGCCTGGCACAGTGGGTTAAAGGATCCAGCACTGCTGCAGCTGCTGCATAGACTGCAACTGCAGCTTGGATTTGCTCCCTGGCCTGGGAACTCCATATGCCAAGGGACAGCCAAAAAAGAAAAAAAAAAGAAAAAAGAGAAAGTAAGTAAACTTGCAAAAATGGGAAAAAAATGTATAATTAATAAAAGGAATGCAATCCAAAATAGTATCATTCATACTTCACTTATCAGATAAGGTGACAAGGTTTTAAAAAGATAAAGAGCATTAGGGGAGTTCCTGTTGTGGCGCAGTGGTTAACGAATCCAACTAGGAACCATGAGGTTGCGGGTTCAATCCTTGGCCTTGTGCTCAGTGGGTTGAGGATCTGGCGTTGCCGTGAGCTGTGGTGTAGGTCACAGATGCAGCTCGGGTCCCACGTTGCTGTGGCTCTGGTGTAGGCCAGTGGACTCTAGCCTGGGAACCTCCATATGCCACGGGAGTGGCCCAAGAAATGACAAAAAGACAAAAAAAAAAAAGTAAAAAGATAAAGAGCATTAGGGAGAATAAAGTGGAATGGGACTCACTGGTGGGACATAGATCATCACTACCTTTTTTAAAAGCTATCTAACATTAAATATGAAAATTCCTTTCACCAGATGAATTCTACTTCTTGAAAACTATATTAAGAAATAAATTAAAAATGCAAAAATTTATGTACAAAGATGTTCAATGCAGTGTTATTATATTTTTTTAACTGGCAACTAATTGCTCAACAAGGACTGGTGAAATAAACATGGATCTGTCTTTATGTGCAATCATTAAAACATATTAATGATACATGAAATTGCTTATGACAAGTTATCAAACACTAAATACACCTTGATCTCAGTTACATTAAAATAAATACAATATAAATAAATTACCAGAAAGAAATATGACAAAATGCTAACACTAAAGTGATTTTCTGTCAGTGGTGTACACTGGGAGGGAAGGGGAGAGAAGAGACTGCTGTTTTCTTTTACTTTTTTTTCTTTTCTTTTCTTTTTTTTTAAGGCTGCACCTGCAGCAACTGGAAGTTCCCTGGCTAGGGGTCAAAGCCTCATCTGCAGACCATGGCTCAGCTTGTGGCAATGCCAGATCCTTAACCCACTGAGCGAGGCCAGGGATCAAACCCACATACTCATGGACACTATGTCAGGTTCTTAACCTGCTTAGGAATGAAGAGAACTCCTCTTTTTCTTATTCCTCTATATTTTCAATTTTTCCACAGTGGGCATGTATGATGTCCATTCATTTATTCATTATTTTATGATTTTTTAAAAAAAGCATTTACAAAGCACATGGTAAATTATTTAAATAGTACCTACAGAATGGTGTGGATAAAAAGCAAGAACCTCTCAGCATTCAATGAACATTTTTTTGGGTTTCCTTACAAAAATCAGCTATTCACTGTATTATTTTTATAATCAGAAGTTAAAAATATACCTGGTATCCTTAATTCTATTTCAGTCTAATTTTGATAAATCTACCTATGCAGAATTTCATTTTATTTTCTTGAAAACTACTTCCACCAGACTGAAGAGGTACTAATCTCCTAGTGCTAATATTATCAAGGCTTTGTAAAGAAGTTCAGCTTAACTCTATTCATTACCTTCCTAATTTCAATCATATTCTATCTTTTTTTTTATTTTTTTATTTTTTGTCTTTTGTCTTTTTGTTGTTGTTGTTATTGTTGTTGTTGTTGTTGCTATTTCTTGGGCTGCTCCTACGGCATATGGAGGTTCCCAGGCTAGGGGTTGAATCGGAGCTGTAGCCACCGGCCTACGCCAGAGCCACAGCAACGCAGGATCCGAGCCGCGTCTGCAACCTACACCACAGCTCACGGCAACGCCAGATCCTTAACCCACTGAGCAAGGGCAGAGACCGAACCCGCAACCTCATGGTTCCTAGTTGGATTCGTTAACCACTGCGCCACGACGGGAACTCCCTCATATTCTATCTTAACACTCCAGACTATATTCAAAGATGCCTTCTTGGAGTTCCCGTTGTGGCTCGGTGGTTAACGAATCCAACTAGGAACCATGAGGTTGCAGGTTCCATCCCTGGTCTCACTCAGTGCGTTAAGGATCCAGCGTTGCTGTGAGCTGTGGTTTAGGTCGCAGATACGGCTCAGATCCCACATTGCTGTGGCTGTGGCGTAGGCCTACGGCTACAGCTCTGATTCGACCCCTAGCCTGGGAACCTCCATATGCTGCTGGTGCAGCACTAGAAAAGACCAAAAAAAAAAAGATGCCTTCTTTTCACAGCTGCCCATCTATAAACTTTCAGATTTATTTTAATAAAAGTAGGCTGGGTGTCAAAAAGAGGCAATTTCAAACATAAGTATAGAAAAAAATGAATGAACAATTTTATCCCCTAAACAGAGATAAAACTTAGAAATCCAGGAAAACAAATCACTATGTGACCTAAGAAGGTTATTTTAGAAATACCTGCTTTGGATTCCAAACCATATGAGTAGAAACTATGTAAAAATACAAATACACGTAAATGAAAAAATGATGTAAAAATGAGAGTAACTATCAAATCTGATCTTCAATTTCCATTATTGTCATTACAATTTTTTGGGGAAAAAAACCTCACAACATCGGTTGGAGTTCCTGCTGTGGCACAGTGGATTAGGAATCTGACTACAGCGGCTCAGGTCTCTGCAGAGGTGGGGGGTTCAATCCCTGCCCCTGTGAAATGGGTTAAAGGATCCAGTGTTGCCCCAGCTGCAGTGTAGATAGCTGGTATGGCTCAGATTCAATCCCTGGCCCGGGAACTTCCATATGCTTCGGGTGCAACCATTTTAAAAAAACATAGGAGGAAAACCTTATATTGCTTACGTGCAGGCCTTACTAGGTATTATAGCAGACTCTAACTTTAATGATTAGATTAGATTTTAATGACTTACAATGACTTCTACAAGTTTAGGAGTAAACTGATGGAAAATAGGCATTTTATAAAACAAGCACTGTTCAGCACAAAAGGAATCTGTTAACCTTAATTCTGATGTGGATTAAAGAAATAAACTGGATTTTAGTACAATCTGTTAAAAACTGCCAACAAGCAAAGAAGCTAAGAAAGGAAAATAAGATATACCAATCTACTCTGTAGAAATGTGATTCTATTTAGTACCTTTGTCCTTCTTGAAGTCCAGTGCATCTTGCTTATCTGTGACAATTTCCTTCATGTTAACAACACTTCGGTGGATTAGCTGGCGAAGGATTTTGATCTCGCGAATGGCTGTGATTGGGAAGCCCTCTTTTTCATTGTCCAGTCTCACCTTCTTCAGAGCTACTAGCTCTCCTGCCACAACAAATTCAAACTGTTATATTATCAATTAGCATTTCTTAGCCACCATCATGAACCACCTAAAATAAGCTCTAGCTGTGAGAGACGGACTTAAGGCCTACTTAAATGCTACATGCCAGATGCTTTTCTATTGTTTTTAAAATAAAAAATCTCAGGAATTCCCACTGTGGTGCAGTAGGTTAAAGATCTGGTGTTGTCTCCATGGCGGCTCAGGTGGCAGCTGCGGCCAGATTTGATCCCTTGGCCCAACAACATCTAATGCCACCAGTGCTGCAAAAAAAAAAAAAAAAAAAAAAAAAAAGACAAAACCATGTTCACTTTCTTTGATTTTTTAAGACTTTAAATTTTTTTTTTTGCCTTTTTGCTTTTTCTAGGTCTGCTACCGCGGCATATGAAGATTCCCAGGCTAGGGGTCTAATTGGAGCTGTAGCTGCCGGCCTACACCACAGCCACAGCAACATGGGATCCGAGCCTCGTCTGCAACCTACACAGCTCATGGCAAGGCCGGATCTTTAACCCACTGAGCAAGGCCAGAGATCGAACCCGAAACCTCATGGTTCCTAGTCGGCTTCATTAACCACTGAGCCACGACGGGAACTCCAAGACTTTAAAATTTTAATTCAATATTTGGTTAGGCCTAAAAATTTTGGATTATTAAAACATAGCAATAATTCAACTACTTCATTTTATCTTTAAGAACCAAACCTCTACCAAAAAACAACTTATACATTTTATTTTTAGCTTCTCTTATTAAATTCTCAGCAATTTGACTATAAAACACTTACAAAAGAACAACCAGAAGAAAGGTTTTCCTAGACAGTAATAATTATACTATTCTTTTGGAAAATTTTAGTCTTTTTAATAACTTTTGGAGACCAAATTAGAACTCAAAATTTACTTTTGCTAAAATCTACTTAAGACATCAATATTGCTAAATTTTTAACCTTCTGACATGTAGAATTCTGTGGCAACATTTACCTGTATCTTTGTCCTTGGCTTTATATACTTGGCCATAGGTTCCCTCTCCAATAATCCCAATAATGTCAAACTTGTCCACACAGCGTTTCCCCCAGTCACTTTCTGTTTGTCTTCTTTCTCCGTAACGAGGACAACAAATTCTAAAAAGGGCAAAACAAAATTAAAAACAGACAAAAAAGTTATTTTTAAAAATTAAGTGTATTCAGGAGTTCCCTTGTGGTGCAGCAGGTTAAGGACCCAGCATTGTCACTGCAGAGGGCTGCTGTGGCATGGGTTGGATCCCTGGCCCAGGAACTTCCACATGCAGTGGGTATAGCAAAAAAAAAAAAAGAGCATTCAAAGAAGAAAACAGAATTATTATTACTATTTTTTTTAGGGCCACACCGCAGCATATGGAAGTTCCCAGGCTAAGGGTTGAATAAGAGCTGGAGCTGCGAGCCTGTACCACAGCCACAGCCACGCCAGATCTGAGCCAAACTTGTGATCTACATCACAGTTCATGGCTACGCTGGATCCTTAACCCACTGAGTGACGCCAGGGATCGAATCCATGTCCTCCTGGATACCAGTTGGGTTCATTACTGCTGAGCCATGACAGAACCCCCCGAATTCTTTCACGATGATTTCTTTGGCTCCTGAGTCTTTTATCAGTTTCTTTACTAAAAAGGCAATAATCAAATGATATGAAAATAGTTTAAACAGTCTCTGACAGTGGCTAAGACAGATTTTTTTTTGCTTTAGAAGGAAATAAGATCAATTAACAATAGATTTGCTGCTTACTTCTAACCTCTATTGAGTACTGGCTTCCTCAACTATAGATTGGGAAAATAATCCCTACATCATAGGGTTACTGTGAAAGTATAACATGAGGCTTTGGCAATAATATGTGATCAATAAATGGCAACTTTTTATTACTAAGATTCTACTACATTTATGGCATGTTAATTTACGTAGTTTAGAAAAAAAATTCTCACAGCTACTAATTTTTCATTAATGTGTACATTACTCTGAATAAAAGGCATTTTTTCTTCTTTAATACTCTAGGTATTATGAATCAAAAGATACAATGGCATCAATGTTCATGGTATATTTGCATCTGGAAAACTACTGCTTTTCTAAAAAATACAGTGAGGTATCCATGCAGATGAAAGGCTTTTAAACATTAAAATAAGATCTACATTTAGGCCTAATTTTATATCACCCCATTGGTACAGGCTGTGGAAGAGCAATATTAAGGCCCAAAAGTAAGTAAGAAAGCTATAATTAAGGACGAGTTCTTCCAAAAACTTACTTTGGTCTCTTTTTGTATGGTTGCTGAGGTGGTGTGATTGCCTTTGGTTCTGGAGAGTCTGGGGGAGATGGATCCCCACCAGGGAGCTCTGGAGGGAGAGGGAGGTCTGTGAGTAGGTGACGTGGCCTTTGTTCCTTCTCTTTCTTTACAGGTTTTGAAGGTAGGGTTTCTTTTGGACTAAACAACGGAGAAAAGAAAAGAAAAAAAAAAATCACAATTACTTAAAGGTTGTGCAAATAAAACTTTTCAAAGATTATAACATCTATTAAAAGATTAAAAACATTTTACTTTAAAGGGAAAAAAAACCCAGAAGTATAACAAATAAATGGAGTTTATCACAGTTAGATACTTGGATTTTGCAGAAAAACAAAAAACTACATTTAAAAACAATTTAAAAATCTAGGATATTATTTGTAGATCCTTTAATGAACTTCTTCTTTAACATCCTCCCTAAAATTCTATCTGGATTTTTTTTTAGTGAGATGAAATAAAATGCAGGAAATTATCTTAAATTTGCAAAGTACCACTGCAATTCATGGAACCACCAAACCTATTCTATATATTAACCAGGAGAGACTTAAATAACGATTGAAAGCCCAACAATGTAATATTATATTGCTAAAGATGTGGAGAGAAAATTGGAAAAAGCCAAAGTATTTCAGAATGTTTTGTAAGAAATACAGCTAAGCTTGAAATCAAAAGTAGTGGGAAATATACTGATTTAATTGGTTTGGAAGCAAAAGGCAACCACATCTGGCCAGCCAAAATGGATAAATAACCCTCAAACTAAAAACCTAAAGAGAAAGAGTCCAAGAGACTATTTCAGAATCATTAAAGCACTGGTAACAGAAGGCCTCCCATAACAATCAACAAATTATAATAGTCCGTGGGGAAAACAAAAGGGATGGCTTTTCTGAAATAGAAAATTCAGTTTACAGAGTTCTTGTCGTGGCTCAGTGGTAAGGAACCCAATTAGTATCCATGGGGATGCAGGTTCGATTCCTTGACTTGCTCAGTTGCCGCTGCCATGAGCTGTGGCATAGGTCGCAGACGTGGCTCAGAGTTCCCATTATGGTACAGCAGAAATGATTATGACTAGGAACCATGAGGTTGTGGGTTCAATCCCTGGCCTTGCTCAGTAGATTAAGGATTCGGCATTACCGTGAGCTGTGTGTAGGTCACAGATGTGGCTCGGATCCTGTGTTGCTGTTGTGGCCGTGGTGTAGGCCAGTGCCTACAGCTCTGATTTGACTCCTAGCCTGGGAACTTCCATATGCCATGGTGCGGACCTAAAAAGCGGGGAAAAAAAAAAAAAATCCCCCAAAAAGAAAATAAAAATAAAAGGACCTGAGACTGCTAACCATGGTAGGAACCTCCTCTACTTTTTACAAGTGGTTATAGAAAAAAAATTTTTCATGAATACTTTCATTGAACATAGAATTTTCATAAAGAACATATCTCATAGTTCATTTTGTGGTGCAGTGGGTTAAAGGACTGGTGTTGCTGTAGCTGGGACATAGGTCAAAGCTGTGGCTGTGGCTCAGATTCAATCCCTAGGCTGGGGAACTTCCATGTGCCATGGGTGCAAATATTAAAAAAAAAAAAAAAGATCTCTTGCAATTTATCGTTTTTATTTTTCATTTTTTGCTTTTTGGGACGTTCCTGTGGCACATGGAGGCTCCCAGGCTAGGGGTCGAATCAGAGCTACAGCTGCTGGCCTACACCACAGCCACAGCAACGCCAGATTTGAGCCACATCTGCGACCTACGCCACAGCTCATGGCAATACTGGATCCTTAACCCACTGAGCAAGGCCAGGGATCGAACCCACAACCTCATAGTTCCTAGTCAGATTCACTTCTGCTGTGCCACAATGGGAACGCTGCAATTTATCTTTTTAAAGCAAATGGCTGCCCTCTGTGTTTGAAACACAATCTGAAAAGCTACTTCCTACCAATTTTCATCATTTTAATTTCTTACAAGTCAGACAGAATAACAGAAGTTAGTTTGTACTACATCAACCACAACTGGGGTAGTCAAGGGAACACAAAACAATCACCTAAAACTTTCTGTTAAATTACTGATAGAGATGAACACACATCATTATAATCTGCATTAAGATTTGGGGACAAAACCTGTTACTAGAAAACTTTTTTTGAGTCAGAATGCCATATAGAATTTTTAAATTTCCCCAATTTTTAAGGCATTCAAGGAAAGAAAATTCCTAATTTTTCAATTACCAAGATCAAAATATTCTTTATAAATTTCAATTCCTCACAATTCATAAATAGATTGGTCTTACATCACTAGAATCAAATTATCTGAATTCTTTCACCATCATTTCATGTAAGTTCAGTCTATGTTTTATATTTAGGTCTCATTTTCTCTGAAGTTTATGGGTTTTAATATTGTTTGCTATTGTGAAAAGGTACACTGCTTCTGAAAAATTGTATTTTTAGCATGTTTATTTCAGGAAAGAAAGAGTGACAGGGTATGTACTACCATTTTAGGGTACACAAGTTAAACATATTACAAATTACAAATGTACCAAAAACCTTAGAAAAATGATGGCCCATAAAACTGCAATGCTTAACAATATTATGGTCTTTAGCATTTAAGGTATGGCACTCAAATAAAGCTCTACATAGTTCTGAGGACATGCGGTACATGAAAAGAAAATCTAAAATAATGGAGCAGAAACTAAACATCTAGTCATTACTTAGATTCAGTACCAGGGAAGTGCTGATCTACACTATCAATATCAGTATTTCCTGGTTCTCCATTTATACTTGTAGATGGGTTTCCATGTGGTGAGCAGGTTGCATAATGCTTGTATATAACTTTAAAAAAAAAAAAAAAAAGTTAGCCAAGCTCCAAGACTGCACAAATTTTAGAATCTGGAGAGTCTACTGGAACTTATGATGATGGGATTTAATCTGTAGGTACAATATAATAAATAATTATATATTTTACTAAATTAATAAATTAACTATAATCTCTAATAAATCTTTATTGTTAATAAACATATGAACTTACATATGAAATATTCAAAAAGAAAATTCTTATTTTAAAAATTTAAAATAAACTACTTTAAATATGCTCATTTATCTCCTTCCCCTTAAAACATGTTGTTTAAAAGTGATTTTTTTAAACTTCTACTAAAAATGAGTTGAATACATTAAAACCAGAAATTCTTTCAGCACTGTAATAGAAACCAAGCTTTCTATCAGCAAAATCCTATATCAAATTGGAATGTTTACATAGGTTTTTTTCTACAAGAGTTCAATACTTTAAAAACACAGCCTTTAAGAAAAATGCAGACTTTACTGAAGTCTGATAAAACTCCAAATGAACCAGGCTAAAAAAAAAAAATAAAGAGATTTTATTTTATTCTTTTTTAGGGCTACCCATAGCATATGGAAGCTCCCAGGCTAGTGGTCGAATGGGAGCTACAGTTGCTGGCCTACACCACAGCCACAGCAATGGCTAGATTCAAGCCGTGTTTGTGACCTACACCATAGCTCATGGCAATGCCAGATCCTTAACCCACCGAGCAAGGCCAAGGATGGAAACCTGGGTGCTCATGGATACTAGTAGGGTTTGTTACCACTGAGCCATGACGGGAACTCCAAAGAGGAGATTTAAAAAACCCTACCTGGTTAACTGAAAATTTAAAGAATATACAGATGAACTCCTTAAGAGCAGCAGATCCCCATGAATAGCTATGTTCATAAGGAATGTACTATTCCTCCAAGGTGGATGTTTGGCAGCCTTTGCTTCTTGAAACCGAGCATTGTAGGCCACGAATCAGAAGAGTTTTTGCAATACCATTAATTACATTTGCTCCTGCATGTGATACCTAGTTAATACACTTCTGACCAATACATATGTTTGAAAGAAAAGTTTCATTCTTTTTCTAAAAGGACAAATCCTATAATACAAGCTTTACGTCATCCATGTGCCAAACAATTTTTTTTGCCTTTTCGTCTTTTCTAGGGCCACACCTGAGACACAGGGAGGTTCTCAGCCCAGGGGTCCAGTTGGAGCTGCAGCCGCCGGCCTAGGCCAGAGCCACAGCAATGCGGGATCCAAGCCAGGTCTGCAACCTACACCACAGTTCATGGCAACGCCAGATCCTTAACCCACTGAGCGAGGCCAGGGATTGAACCCGCAACCTCATGGTTCCTAGTAGGATTCGTTAACCACTGCGCCATGACGGGAACAATTTCTTAATTACATGCCTGAAGTCATTTCACATAAGCTCTGACCCTGGCTCCTGCAGTAGTTTTACTTATTCAAATAATCAATATTTAATGAATGGATTCTCTGTTTTATATTTAAAGCATTGCAGGCAATAAAGAGATATATAAAGAGATATATAAGTCAACATTTAAGCTTTTGCAGCCTCACGAGAGATAGAGAGGAATATGAGTTCCATGTGCAACTCTTAGATTCCTTCCTGAAAAGTTTCCTTACATAAAATTATTGTTCACGTAAAAGATAGGTGCAGCTAGTACATGGGTAGGGTGACACCAAATAAATATATAAAGACAAAAACAAAGAAACTATCTTGAATTTTAAATTAGTACACAGTGGAAGTTCATGTCAAGGCTCAGTGGAAATGAACCTGACTAGTATGCATGGGGATGTGGGTTTGATCCCTGGCCCTGCTTTAGTGGGTTACGGACCTGGTGTTGCCGAGAGCTATGGTGTAGATCGCATATGTGGCCTGGATCCTGTGTTGATGTGGCTGTGGCATAGGCCGGCAAGTGCAGCTCAGATTGGACCCCTAGCCTAGGAATCTCCATATGCTATAGGTGTGGCCGTAAAAAGAAAATAAATAAATAAATTAGTACATAGCAAAAACATAAAACTGATAGTGGAAATCTTCACTTCCATTCTTCTACTTTTAATAAGGACTATTAGGTAAAACAGCTATACTTTCAGAATCAGAATTGATACATAACAAAAACAGTCTTTCTCACTTCATTCTCTCTTACACATTCTTAAAGACAGCCACACATACTCAAATAAGCACTGAATGGCCTTTACCCTACATTTGAAATCTAAAAGATAGAAATCTCTTTGTGCCTTCTATCAAAATTATTTCAGCTCTGGTTCTGGAAATCTGCACTCTATGCTGATACATGACATGTAGGTTCAACGGCTATTTGGTTAGCACAGTATAAATTTCAAAACGAAGATTCTTTGCCTCTTTGACATTGTTTTAGCCACTATGTAAACAATTTTTTTTTTGGCTGCACCTGCAGCATGCCTAACAAACCTGTGCCACAGCAGCAACCCAAGCCACTGCAGTGACAATGCCCAATTCTTAACCTGTTGTGCCACAAGAGAACCCCTAAACTAATATTTAAACAAGGTTCTTGTGGCTAGACAGTGGCCTTGGATCCCTTTGGATGATACTCAATTATTTCTTTTTCCAACAAAAATTATAAAAATACATAGTTTAGAAGTTCCTGTCGTTTGGTGCAGCAGAAACGAATCCGACTAGGAAGCAAGAGGTTGTGGGTTCGCTCCCTGGCCTCGCTCAGTGGGTTAAGGATTCCGCGTTGCTGTGGCTGTGGTGTAGGCCGGCAGCTGTAGCTCTGATTCAACCCTTACTCTGGGAACCTCCATATGCTGCAAGTGCGGCCCTAAAAATAAAAAATAAATAAATAAATAAAAGTTTTTATCCACGAGAAGTATATTGCATACTTCAAATTTTTCTATATAAATTTCAGGTTCTGTTCTTCTCCTTTGTAGTTCTTGGGATATGGCAGAATTCATAAAATATTAATATTAGAAACAGGGGAGTTCCTGTCATGGAGCAGTGGTTAACGAATCCGACTAGGAACCATGAGGTTGCGGGTTCGATCCCTGCCCTTGCTCAGTGGGTTAACAATCTGGCGTTGCCATGAGCTGTGGTGTAGGTTGCAGACATGGCTCTGATCCCGCGTTGCTGTGGCTCTGGCGTAGGCTGGGGGCTACAGCTCCAATTGGACCCCTAGCCTGGGAACCTCCCATATGCCACGGGAGCGGCCCAAGAAATGGCAAAAAGACCAAAAAAAAAAAAAATAGAGCTCTTTCCATCACCCCATTGTGAATTTATATTCTAATTAGCAAAGATTCTACATATTGTTCTTTTGCTTCTTATAGAATAATTTTTTTTTAAAGTAGCACTTTTCCTGCGTCAGGAGAAAAAAAAAGCTTTTATAACACATTTTTGAAACCACTGAGAATATTTAATATTATTATTATTGTTGTTTATATGCTATTAATATTATTTTATAAAATTAATGATAAGCTTTTTAGGGTGATAAAGATATTTTGATTATACAGAAAAATGTTGGGAGTTCCCGCTGAGGCTCGGCAGTTAACGAATCTGTCTAGGATCCATTAGGATGCAGGTTCAATCCCTGGCCTCGCTCAGTGGGTTAAGGATCTGGCATTGCATGAGCTGTAGTAAAGGTCACAGATGAGGACTGGATCCCACATTATTGCAGCTGTGGCACAGGCCGGCAGCTGTAGCTCCGACCGGACCCCTAGCCTGGGAACCTCCATATACCGTTGGTTCGGCCCTAAAAAGACAAAAAAAAAGAAAAAGAAAAATGTTGCTAGGAAAGACATGCTAAAGTATTCAGAAGTGTCATGATATCTACAGTTAAAACAAATGTGGCAAAGAGTTAACAATTGGTGAATCTAGGTAAAGAATGTAAGAGTAGTAATCATAGTCTCTTAATTTTCCTTCACTTACTTAACATTAAAATTTTTTAAATTTTGAATCAAAATTATCAATAAATACACTTGTGAGAAAAAGGGTTACTGGAGCTCATACTGTAATTCTTTTTTCCTGATGTCATACATAAGGACGTTTCCACTAAAAACCAAACACTGAAGGTGTTTCCTATTCATGAAAGCATTCTAAATAGTCATTCATTAGAGCAATTTTGACAAAGCTTGAGAACAGAAAATACATTACACTTAGATAAGTAGGGTTAAATTTTTCCAGTTAACTATGGAACTTACCTATCCATGTCATCATCTCCAGGTAATAAGGGTGGGAGAGGCAGAGGAGGCAACGTTGAAGTTTTTAGATGTGGAATAGCAGCTGTTACAGATACTTGAGTCTTCACAGAAACCTGTACAGGGGGCTGAGAATTTGCCTGAGAGGACAGAGTAGATGTCCGTGGGTGAGTAGAAGGGGGCAAAGTTGAAGTACTAGAAGCAAGAACCTGACTAAATGCTGGTTGGGGAGGAGGCAGAGGTGGTTGCTGTGGAATAGCTGGTAGTGGAGGCAAAGGTGGCAAGGGGGGTGTCTGAGGTGGAGGGGTAGTAGTTGGTAAAGGAGGTGGAGAAGTAACTGTGGGGAGAGGTGGAAGGATCTCCTTTTCAGATGTCTCTGTCTCTTTTGGAGTAACAATCTCCTCTTTCAGTGCTACAGGTTTAGAGTCTTTCGTTGCCTGTACTTTCAAATCTTTCAGGACAGGATGCTTCTCAGAGTTCTCATCCGACTTTACTTTCCCTGTGTCTAAAGAATTTTTGACCTCTGTGTTTAGATGTGTTACATTCACCAGTTCAGTATCTGGGGCAGATTTTTCCAATTTTACACCCCTGGGTAACTTTTTAGACTCCAAGCCTGAATCCTTAGCTTCTACTGAACTGTTCTCTTTTCTAGGCAAAAATATAGGTGAACCCTTGGATTCCTTTCCATCCATTTTTGCTGCAGCAGCAGCTGCTGCTCTTTCCTTCTTTTTCCTACTGAGTTCAGCTCCCAAGCTGGAGTTCAACGGAAGCCTGACAGGTGAGATACTGGAATGTCGACTGCGTGACCCGGATCTCTTCTTTTTACTATGGGAAGATGAGTGTCTTGAATACACAGGACTTCTACTTCTAGACTTCATGGATTTTCTACTGGAAAAAGAAAAAAGATGAATAGATCACAACAATATAGAAGAAAATAGAACAGTTTAACTATGGAGAACTGTAACTTAAAAAACCTGCTTTGAGTATTTAGCAATCTTAAAAAGAGATTAGGTATCATCAAATAATAATAATAACATATCAACAGCATCAGTTCATCAGTTTTAACAAATATAAGATGTTAACAATAGTGGAACTGAGTACAAGGACATAAAAGAATTCTTTGTATTATCTTCACAATTTTTCTATAAACTGTGAGTTCCCACTGCGGCACAGTGGGTTAATGATCTGACTTGTCTCTGTGGAGGTGCAGGTTTGATCCCCAGCCAGGTTCAGTGGGTTAAGGATCTGGCATTATTTGGTATAAGTTGCAGCTCCAGCTCAGATTCATTCCCTGGCCCAGGAACTTCCATATACCGGGCAGGGGGGAATGCAAAAAAGAAAAGAACAAAACAAAACAAAAAACTGTTCTTGGAGTTGTGTGGTGGCCTAGCAGTTAAGGGTCCTGTATCACCAATGCTATGGCACAGGTCTGATCCCTGGTCCAGGAACTTCTGCATGCCATGGGCATGACCAAAAACAAACGAACCCCCCCCCCCAAAATTGTTTTTACTTTAAAATTAGATTAAAAGGAAATAAATCCTGCACGGCAATATATACAACATATTTCAGTCTTTCTAACACTATGCCAGATCCCTCAACTCACCCTGCAGGGCCAGGGCTCAAACCTGCAACCTGGTGCTTCAGAGGCGCCACTGATCCCATTGTGCCACAGCATAAACTCTACAGTGATTAGGGTTTTTTTTTGGTATATGGAAGTTCCCAGGCTCGGGGTCGAATTGGAACTACAGGTGCCACCCTAAGCCACAGCCACACCAGATCCAAGCCACATCTGCAACCTACACTACAGCTCACAGGAATGCCAGATCCTTAACCCACTGATCGAGGCCAAGGATCAAACCTGCATCCTGTGGATACAAGTTCCGTATCGTGAGCCACAATAGGAATTTCACAATGATTACTTTTAGAATTTTGGTTTAAATATGTGATAAAGGAAAAACATGATTTTTGGGGGGTCACACCTATGGCAAACGGAAGTTCCTGGGCCAGGGATCAAATCCAAGCTGCAGCTAAGACCTATGCCACAGATGCAGCAACGCCAGATCCTTAACCCACTGTGCCACAGCAAGAACTCCTGAAAACATGATTTGTAAAAGTCATATTTAATGCTAAAGGTGGGTTTATCAAAAGAAACCGGCATGCTTCACCAAAACCTAATTTTACCTTTTTTTTTTTTTTCGCTTTTTAGGGCCAATCTGAGGCATATGGAGGTTCCCAGGCTAGGGGTCGAATCAGAGCTGAAGCCACCAGCCTATGCCACAGCCACAGCAACTCAGATCCCAGACATGTCTGCAACCCACATGATAGCTCATGGCAACACCAGATGTGTAACCCACTAAGCAAGGCCAGGGATCAAACCGGTGTCCTCATGGATACTAGTCGGACTGTTTCCATCACTCCATGATAGGAACTCCTCACCATGACAGGAACTCCTCCAAAACCTACATTTTTTATTTTTATTTTTTTGCCTTTTAGGGCCGCACCAGCAGCATACGGAGGTTCCCAGGCTAGGGGTCAAATCAGAGCTGTAGCTGCCAGCCTACACCACAGCTCATGGCAGCACCAGATTCTTAACCCACTGAGCAAGGCCAGGGATTGAACCTGTATCTTCATGGATGCTAGTCAGATTCGTTAACCACTGAGCCTCGAAGGCAACTCCCAAAACCTACATTTTTTTAAACTGGAGAGTTATTTAATTGAAAAATCCCAAGAAAAGATTTTTGTCCCTTGTATCCTCAGTTTATAATTAAGTTGTGCCTATACTAAACAAACCCCCAAGATATAAGAGTTAGGACTTAAAAACTAGATAAACTAGGAGTTCTCTTGTGGCACAGCAGGTTAAGGACCCAGTGTTTCACTGTAGTGGCTTGGGGTGCTGCTGTGGCAAAGGTTTGCTCCCTGGCCCAGGAACTTCCACATACCATAGGCATGGCCAAGAAAACCCAAATGAAAAAATGAGATAAACTGAAAAAACTGTCTTACCAAAATAATTTATTAGAACTTCTCAAAACTATGATGGCTTCTAGTACTTTCAAATATAAAGTTATTCCCAATCAACTTTTTAGAAACTCATACAGCAAGGTAATACTGCATGTTCAATTAATTTTATTCATCATTAAAGAATGATTGGGAAGTCAAATCTGGGAGCTTATAAGGCAGATTATTCTAAATTGAAACCCAAACCCTCATTATTTCTTTTTGCTTTTTAATAAAGCCTAATGTGCTCAGGCTTCAACGTGAAGGGAACAAAAAATTGGCATGAAAAACGTGACTAGACAAAATATCATTTGCCCAGTAGTCTAAAACAAATTGTTCCCATTCCAGATCTTCAGTATTTTCTTTTACCTTTGATCACTGGTAAGAACTTATGTGATTCAAAATGTTTCAAAAGGGAGTTCCCACTGTGGCTCAGTGGAAACCAACCCGGCTAGTATCCATGAGGATGCAGGTCCAATCCCTGGCCCTGTTCAGTGGGTTAAGGATCTGGCATTGCTGCAGCTGTGGCAGAGGCCGGCAGCTGCAGCTCCTATTCAACCTCTAGCCTGGGAACTTCCATATGCTGCACCTGTGGCCCTAAAAGCAACAAACAAACAAAAACCCCCCAA
Source organism: Phacochoerus africanus (assembly GCF_016906955.1). Lineage (NCBI taxonomy): Eukaryota > Metazoa > Chordata > Mammalia > Artiodactyla > Suidae > Phacochoerus > Phacochoerus africanus. The sequence goes on from NC_062557.1 coordinate 23,016,973, forward strand.
AAACAAAACTTTTCAAAACAAATACCATATGCATAGTAGAGGAAACAACTCACATGATGTTAGTCATGATTTTCTTATACCTATAATGTTTTCTGGAAATTTGCTTCAAAAAGCTAGTTAAAATAAAAAGTCATCATTGGAATCAAAGTACTCAAAAACAATAACAACAATGTATATATGGGAATTCTTGCTGTGGCTCAGTAGGTTAGGAATCCAACTGCATCGGCTTGGGTCACTGAAGAGGCAGAGGTTCGATTCTCAGAGGTGTGGGTTCAATCCCCGGCTTGATGCCATAGGTTTAAGGATCTGGCACTGCTGCAGCTTGGATTCAATCCCTGGCACAGGGACTTCCATATGCCATGGGTGTGGCCATAAAAAAAAACCAAAAAAAACAAAAAATATACAAGAATATAAGGATATAGAACAATGAAAGTAGTTAAATGAATTTACCAAATATCCATTTACCCTCAAGAAAACTAATACCTCTCTTATAAATGGCTACCACGAGACGTTTTCTCTGCTTGAATTATAGGCTGAGATAAAACTAGTATCTCTATCTCGGGATAACAGTAATGTCAGAGACCATGCATATAAACCACTGTTTCTTTCATCTTTCAGCATGACTAAACCTTCCTAAGGAACTCTACTACAAACTTCAACCTCTGAACAGAAGCCTACTGTTAATAGGACATTTGGATGGCCATATACTTCCGGTGTTTTTAGTTATACAAAATGTTACATTTGAGTTCCAGACCCACTATTTGTGGCGGGAGTGCGGTAAATAGGGGACAACAAATAGGTAAATGCAGGCAACAATAAAAAATTTATCTTCAAAAAACAAATGTATTTTTTCCCTGAATTAAGTTAGGTTCCGCCCATTTGAAATGAAACCACTACTATTAATCACCACTAATTTGGTGGATGCAAAGACCTTTCATTTCTGACAAAACATTTTCAGTCTTTTAAATGATATTGCTTAATTTTGACTGTCCCTCTCAAAGAAAAAACACAGAGAATACCCTAAAAAGGATCTGTATGTTTGTCTACTCTGACTCCAAGAAGTTTTTGTACTTATTGTTTGTACACACAACTAAAAACGTGTATGTGACTCCAGGATTATTATGTAGAGTTTATATTTGTGCCCTATACTATCACACTGTGTCTCCAATTCTTTCTTGATTTATTTTCACCATTATTGCACCAGTTCCGACTGAGTAGTGGAAGAGAGACTGAGGTCTGAATCCAAAAGGAATCGTTGCAAAACAGCAGTTTTTACTGAAACTCATTCTGGGTTTTAGCCTCAATGCAATTCTGTATTCCCAAACCCTGCAACAATAAAATATCTCAGAACAGCCTTAATGAAACTACTCCCTTAAGAAAATAAATATTGAGAATATTTCTCATGTTTCCTTAAAAAACTAAGCAATTTTACAAATGGTACACTCGAGACATCCAATTCACTGTATATAAATTTTACCCCTCATCCCTCCCCCCCCCAAAAAAAGTGAGCCCTGAAATGTTTACAGTGGAGTATACTGACGTCTGCAATTTACTTTGGGATGAATCAAAACAAAGATGGATGATGGACAAAAGATGCCTGATGGAATGATGGACAGGGATGATAAAATAACCAATATTAACTGCAGAATCTAGGTAGTACATATTTGAGTCCTAAGTACAATTTTTTCAACTTTTCTGTTTGAAAAATTGTAATAAAATGGAGGGGAAAAGCCTAAGTAAGGAACATTATACTCTGAAAGCTAGGAACTCTCACAGCTTGATGAATTCAAACTAGTTTATGAATTATAATTTTAAATCAGCAAAAATTACATTGCCATATAAAAGACATAAATGGATTTTTCCAATTATCATAATTTCTCTTGTGTTCAACATTTTCCTCACTCACAGAAAGAATTTACTGATAGGCTCCAGGTACCAGGCACTGTGCTATGCACTTCACGTTCATCAGTTAATCCTCACAACTCTAGTAGTTACTCTCATTTTACACATACAGAAAATATTTACCAAAGTTCACAAAGCAAGACTAGCATTCCACTCAGGTATAACCCCAAAAGAGCCCAAGTTCTGCTTTTGTGGAAAATGGTAAAGTCTACAAAAAGGGAGGTGCATCTCATCACAGAGGAACAAGAACAGTTATCTTTAGACAATTCACTCCAACAATAAAATATCAAATTAACATGCCTTTCTCACAAAAATATCACTGTGAAGATACTACTACCATTTTTTTAAGAGAAAGATACTGAAATTGCCTGTGGTCACAAGATAGGTCAACGGTGATGCTATAAAGAAAATCAAATTATCTTTGGAACCAATTTCTGTTAAGCTATACCATCAGAGGGAAAAGGACTAATCGGCTGAATTTTCACTAGAAACATCAGATAAAAGATAGGAGTCCTTTACAAGTTATCAAAAAATTGTCAATTAGGAAATAAACTTATGGGTTTGGAGACTCAGTGGATAACACAAATGATAGATGACCTAGGCAAACAGCCCTGAGACAATACAAATGAAAATTTGTAACTTCTTACTTCTTTTTAATCAGGCTCAATGAAGCCTAAAGCACTAATACTAAAGTGATTTTTAAAATTTTAAGACAAAGCAACCCAAATAGCTGGGAACCAGTATCAACCCGATGCACTCAAGTAAGCAGAAGCCTATGATTTTACTCACAGACGCTTACAGCTGAAGATCCCACCACTGGAAGTACCTACCTTTAGCAGCAGTAGGCATGTGAATGCTCCGCCTCTCCAATTCTGGGTTAAGAAGACACCAGACTCACCTACATGATGACTAGTGAAGCCAAGTGTTCTAGTCAATGATCAATACCGGGAACTTCAACAGAATGTTAACTTCTCTAATAGCTCCTCACAACCCACCGTAAGAAAGAAAGGACTGTTAGACAAGACAAACAGCTCACCTGGGGAGAGGACTCCGGCTCAGAGACCGCTTGCTCAGGAATGGGCTGCTGGACCGCCTTCGACCGTAAGGGCTTGGTGATCTCCCACTGTAAGAGCCACTCCTTTCATAGCTGGATGAACGTCGCCGGCTATAGGGACTCACGGACCTCTGTCTTCTACTGTAGGGACTGGGTGACCGGGTGCTGGATTGGTAGGCCGAAGGCTCCTTGTAAGGTGGGCTGACGGACTGCCTTCTTGAGGTACTTCCCGGACTCTTCTTGTAGGAGTCATAATTGCTAGAAGTGTGAGATCTTGGGGGACTAAGGTCATAATCTTGGCCATAAGAAGCTCCTGACGGGCTATCATCTTGCTTGGGGCTATCCAACCATTTCCGGTGGGGACTCCTGGACCTCCGTTTGGGGCTGTCCACTGTTTTGTAACTTTTGGGTGTTTCCCTTTTCCGATGACTTTTACTCCGGTCTTTGTGCCCAGACTTCAACTCACGTTCTTTCCGGGTCTTCTCCTTATGGAGTTTGGATGACCTGGATTCCTTGTTGCTGCTGCTTTTGGAGATCTGCGCCTTCCCATGGTCATCATTCTCCTCATTTGAACGCTTCGAAGTTCCTGATACCCGGTCCTTCATCGATCCCGACTTGCTAAAGGTTTCCAGGTTTTTTTCTTTCTCTGTCTGTTTAGTTTTTAGTAAGTCCCGGGAACGTCTGTGCTGATGGTGACGGTGTTTGTGCAGTCGGTCACTCCGATCAGTCCCGCGACGTTCATCATTCTCCCTCCTGTCCAGTTTGAAGGCCATGTCGTCAGAGAAGGTATCAGAATCAGAGCTAATGTCATCATACTCCACCAAAGGTTTGATAATTGTACCCAAAGGTGCTGCTTCGGGGGTCACCAACCCCATGTCTTTGGAGTGTTTGGACTTATGCCGCTTGTGCTTCGACACCAAGCGGTGACGCTCTCTGCTGTTGGAGCTGCCACCTCCCGATGACGGCTGCAAAGTTCCAGAAGCTCCTCCGCTCCCGTCCTTCTTGCCCCCATGTCTCTCTGGATTGGGCATTCCCTTTCCCCAGGCCTCAAAAAGGGGAAAAAGTTCCCCAGCACTCCAAAAAGTAACCCCCCACCCTCCCCCCCAACCCCAGCCCCACGCCTACCAAATCACCCCTACAAGGGGGTGGGGAGGGAAGGGACGGTAGCCCAGGCTCCTCCTCCCTCCCGACTCCTCAGCACCCTCCTACATGAGGTAGGGGGTGAAGGAGCCAGAGAAGAAATGAGAGTTCCTCAGCAGTGGAGTTGTGAGACAACGGACTGCCGCTCGAGTCTGTTTCCCCTCCAACTCCAGCCGAGCCAATCCTCAGGCCTAGGCGCCCAGGAAGGAGGTCGAGGAAGTAGGAAGCCGGCGGCCCGGGGCTGTGGGGCCGACTCGGGCTCTGGGGCCCTGTGAGGACTGCGCGGGCCCTTCCCCTACCCGGTAGCCCGGCTCGGGGCGGCTTCCTGTCGCTGGGGTCCCGCGGCCTAGGCGCCTCACACCCCCTTTGTCCCTCGCTCTTGAGGGAGCCCCGTTTCTAGCTTCCGCCTCACCTCAATACCTCACACACTCACTCGCTCCCTCACACAGACTCACAGTCACACACTAGGTTAAACCGAAACGGCACTTGGAGGAGCGGGGGGAGGGGGGTAATCCCGGGAAGTATCGCGAGAATCTGCCCAACTCTCGCGGTACTTCGTGCTTCCCGTTCACCTCTCGCGGCTGCTTGCTCAAACAACGCGAGAGCAGGTCCCCGGCCAGAAACGCGTTCCGCCAGATTCTCGCGATAAGATTCCGGCTTCCCATTCGAGCAAAGCTTTATTGGGTCTAGGATGATCTTTTAAATTCAAAACTTTATTAATAACTCATTGAACAAAAACGTGTTCTCAGGCTCCAGCGCAAACTAATTTTTGCATGCTTTGTAACAACTCTCTTAAGTACCAGGATGAAAATAATGTCAACAGAACAAAGGACAAATGTGAGGACATTTCAACTCAAGTCCCTAAGTGTTAACAATTCTTCCCACTTGTATATACTACTACGTGCATTATCTCTAATTCTCTATTTCTCATACTACCCTGCAAAACACGATTTCCTTATCCCTATTTTACCGATAAGGAAACCCAGTCTCAGAAGAGCTAAAAAACTTACTCAAGGTGACAAAGTTGGTCCATCAAGGGCCAAAAAAAGAGATTCAAATTCTTGTCTGACACTAAACTACAAGCTCTTTCATTGTGTGGCACTAACCCTTTCAACTGCTTAAAGACTTGAATGCTCATCACCTCTTGAGATCATCTTATGACTCTTTAGGAATCATTTAGCCTTTTATTTTCACAGAGAGGATTATAATTACAAACAAGCAAAGCATAATATTCATGAACGAGACAAAAATCTTACACTTCCCTTCCTTTTTATTTTTCAAAACTCCTTAGCACATATTAACTCATTCCATCTTCACAACTTTCCTCTGAAATAGGGTTGTGATAGTGAGAAGACTAAGGCACAGGGAAGCTAAGTGACTTGTCCAGGCTTTCTCATTGTTTACTTCAGTAAACATGTATCTGTAAGACTTAAAGTTCCTTCTCTGTGTAACAGTGCCATTGAGGGTCCTCAAGTAGAATATGGACAATGTATTCATACACAAGAAGATATTAGGTGATATGTTTCCTTGTGGTGCAGTGGCTTTAGGACCTGGCATTGTCACTGCAGTGACTCAGATCGCTGCTATAGCAAGGGTTCAATCTCTAGCCCAAAAACTTCCACATGCTACTGGAATGCAAAATAATAATGATAATAATGTGATAAATGTCCTAAGAATATAAGAATGATAAAGAGCAGTGCGAAGTTTCAAAAGGAGATTAGGAGTGATAAAAGAAAGCATTATAAAAGTAGGACATTTAGGGAATTCCCATCATGGCACAGCGAAAACAATCCAACTAGGAACGATGAGGTTGGGGGTTCTATCCCTGGCCTCGCTCAGTGGGTTAAGAATCCAGCATTGCCATGAGCTGGGTAGGTCGCAGACCTGGCTCGGATCTGGCGATGCTGTGACTGTGGTATGGGCCGGCGGCTACAACTCCAATTGGACCCCTAGCCTGGGAACTTCCATATGCCATGGGTGTAGCTCTAAAAAGATTCCCCCCCAACAAAGAAGTAGGACATTTAGGAGTTCCCTCTGAGGTGCAACCAGATTGGTGGTGTCTGTGCAGCATCAGGACGCAGGTTCAATCCCCTGCCTGGCATACTGATCTAGCACTGCTTCTTGTGATAGGTTGCAACTGTGGCAGGGATCTGATCCTTGGTCTGGGAACTCTATTTGATGAGGTGGCTAAACAAGAAAAAAAAAATGGGACATTTGAGTTGACCCAGGAAGAGTACATAGGATTTGTATATGCAAAGAGGGGAACACCAGCCAGTAGGTTAGAAGCCAGAAAACATTTTGAATGAAGGCAGAAAAGCTGACTCTCAAAACCACTCCCTGGAGGTGTTCATATTGCTTGGATTACATGAGTACCAAAAAAAAATTTGCCTAAATGTTTAAGTCCACATATCTTGATAAAAAAAAAAAAAACTTTTTCATGACAACTTTTAAATAATCTATGGAAGTAAAATTAATACTATCAAGAAAAAAAGAAGTAAGTACTGGAACTCAAGTGTGGTAACTCCCAATTTATTGCTGCAAGAAGGCCTGGATGTAAATGTCTCCACCAGTGTCTGACATAATGGCAGATGTCATGGGACTTAATGGATAATTAGATTAAATGACTGGCCTACTTTATTAAACATTGGCATGAGTTCACCAAAATTATTCCCATTCTTTTCCTATCTTTTAAATGAGATCATAAAGCTCCAGCTGTGGCCTCTCAGGTTAAGGATCTGGCATTGCCACAGCTGTGGCTAGGATTGAATCCCTGGCCTGGGAACTTCCATATGCTTCAGGTGTGGCCAAAAATAATAAATAAGATCAATTTTTGACACAGAGTGCACCCACAATCCACAGTAAAATAGAAAAGGGGGGCAGAAGATGGAATTGTGGAGTTCCCTTTGTGGCTCTGCACTTAAACCTGATTAGCATCCACGAGGACACAGGTTCAGTCCCTGGCTTTGCTCAGTGGGTTAAGGATCTGGCATTGCTGTGAGATGTTGTGTAGGTCATAGAGGCAGCTGGGATCCGGCATTGCCATGGCTGTGGCATAGGTGGGCAGTTGCAGCTCCAATTTGACCCCTAGCCTGGGAACCTCCATATGCCCTAAAAATACCCCCCCCAAAAAGCAGAAGAAGCAGATGGAATTGTGATTATGTGTCAAATCTTGAAAAATAAAATTCATTACCCATGGGTTCCTGCTGAAGTGCAACGAGATCCGTCGTCACTTAGGAGCACTGGAACACAGATTCAACCCCTGACCCCACAGAGTGGGTTAAAGATCCAGTGTTGCCCCGGAGACACAACTGTGGCTCAGATCTGATCCCTATCCTGGGAGCTCCATATGCCCCAGGGGAGTGGCCAAAATATGAAAAAATAAGTTCATCATCCAAATTAATTCATCATTCCAGAAGTAGAAACTTTCTTTTTGTGCGTGTGTTGGTTTGTTTTGTTTTGTTTTTCTTTTTCTGCTGCACCCATAGCATATGGAAGTTCCTGGGCCAGGGACTGAATCCAAGCCACAGCTCCAGGAATAATGGATCCTTAACCTACCATGCTGGGTTGGGGATCCAATTCGTGCCTCAGCCGAAACTTGAGTCGCTGCAGATCCTTAAACCTACAGCACCACAGCAGGAACTCCAGAAACTTTATTTCCTTTTTTTTTTCTTTCTCAGGGCCACACCTGTGGGACATGGAAGTTCTCAGGCTGCTAGAGGTCGAATCAGACTGCAACTGCCAGCCTACACCACAGCCACAGCAATGCCAGATCCGAACAGCACCTGCAACCTACACAGAGCTCATGGCAACACTGGATCCTTTAACCCACTGAACAAGGGCAGTGATCAAACTTGCATCCTCTTGGATACTAGCTGGGTTTGTTACCACTGAGCCACAATGGGAATTCCCAGTTTGTTAGTTTAGATTTTAGGTTTCAAGAATCCTCTGAAGTCTCCCTCAAAGCTTAGTCATTTAAAATTTGTCCGTTGTCCTTCCCTTATCACACATGAAAATTATGTGTACCCTGAATGCTTGTTTCATGGTTTTTTTTTTTTAGGCCCACAGGTGCGGCATATGGAAATTCCTACAACTTGCAGCAACACCGGGTCTTTAACCCACTGAGAGAGGCAGAGACTGAACCCACATCCTCGTGCATACTAGTCAGGTTCATTTCCACTGAGCCACAGCAGGAACTCCAATGCTTTTCTTATTTGTCTTTTGTCTTTTCAGGGCTGCACCTGTGGCATATGGAGGTTCCCAGGCTAGGGGTTGAATTGGAGCTGTTGCTGCTGGCCTACCCTACAGCCACAGCAATGCCAGATCGTAGCTGCGTCTGTGACCTACACCACAGCTCGTGGCAACACCGGATCCTTAACCCACTGAGCAGGGCCAGGGATCGAGCCCGCAACCGCATGGTTCCTAGTCAGATTCATTTCCACTGTGTCACAATGGGAATTCCAATGCTTTTCTTGTTTAATGATATGTCTCTTCTATCTTTACTTTTAGATTACAAATTTTCCAACAATGTCATTTCATCTGCATTTTTGGATGAGAAATAATAACATTCTATTCTGTGACCAAAATTTGGTTAAATTTACTGTTTTCAAGTCATAAGGTTTAACATTTCCTAGCTCTACTTAGTACAGATGTTATTGTTTATTTGTACAGAAAGCTTGCACAAGGAAGTGTAGCTGTGTATCCAATAGTGACACCTCGGGTAAAAGATAATTTAACAAAAACTTTTTTTTTTTTAATCTTTTCGCTGTTTCTTGGGCTGCTCCCGCAGCATATGGAGGTTCCCAGGCCAGGGGTCCAGTCAGAGCTGTAGCTGCCGGCCTACGCCAGACCCACAGCAACTCAGGATACAAGCCGCATCTATTGAGGGCTTGGACTATATTTTCAACTTTATATTACTAGTGCCTGGAGTTCCCCCTGTGGTGCAGGGTGCTGCTGAATCTGACTGCAGGAGTATGCATGTGGCTCAGTGGAAAGGAGCCCAACTAGTATCCATGAGGATGTGGGTTTGATCCCTGGCCTTACTCAGTGGGTTAAAGATCGACGTTATTTTTTTTATTTTTTTATTTGTTATTTTTTTGTCTTTTTGCTATTTCTTTGGGCCGCTCCCGCGGCATATGGAGGTTCCCAGGCTAGGGGTCTAATCAGAGCTGTAGCCGCCAGCCTACGCCAGAGCCACAGCAACTTGGGATCCGAGCCGCGTCTGCAACCTACATCACAGCTCACGGCAACGCCGGATCGTTAACCCACTGAGCAAGGGTAGGGACCGAACCAGCAACCTCATGGTTCCTAGTCGGATTCGTTAACCACTGTGCCACAACGGGAACTCCAAAGATCCGACGTTATTGAGAGCGGCAGTGTTGGTCTCAGATGAGGCTCGAATCTGGCATTACTGTGACTGTGGTGTAATTCACAGCTGTGGCTCAGAGTCAACCCCTGGCCCAGGAACTTCCATATACTATGACTGCAATCATAAAAAAAATTATCGGTTCCTAAGACACAAGTATGAGGGACTCCATAGATGCTGTTTTGTTTTGTTTTCTTTTGTTTTTTTGCTTTTTAGGGCCACACGCATGGCGTATGGAGGTTCTCAGGCTGGGGGTAGAATAGGAGCTACAGCTGCTGGCCTATACCACAGCCACAGCAATGCAAGATCTGAACAGCATCTGCAACCTACACCACAGCTCACAGCAATGCCAGATCCTTAACCCACTGAGTGAGACCAGGGATCGAACTTACAACTTCATGGTTCCTAGTTGGTTTTGTTTCCACTGTGCCACACAGGAACTCCCACAGATGCTTTCTGAATGAAGAGCACTTTGTTTGATAACAGGAAACAGCACTTTTTTTTTTTTTGTTATTGTTGTTGTTGTTGCTATTTCTTGGGCCGCTCCTGCGGCATATGGAGGTTCCCAGGCGAGGGGTTGAATCGGAGCTGTAGCCACCGGCCTACGCCAGAGCCACAGCAACGCGGGATCCGAGCCGTGTCTGCAACCTACACCACAGCTCACGGCAACGCCGGATCTTTAACCCACTGGGCAAGGGCAGAGACCGAACCCGCAACCTCATGGTTCCTAGTCGGATTCGTTAACCACTGCGCCACGACGGGAACTCCGGAAACAGCACTTTAAATACAAACTATTTTTGGAAATTCTCATTTGGATAAAGGCTGTCTATTTTAAGGTTGAAGATTTATATTATTATAATATGTGGAACATACTTTTACACTAAAAAATATTTGTTGATTATTTGAAATTCAAATTTAACTGAGTGTTCTGTATTTTATCAGACAACCCTATTAATTTATCCCAATGATATACATTGAGTCTCTCACACATCAGGAGCTGGGCTAGGCAATATTAGTGAACACATTAGTGAAAGAAATAGATGTAGTGCAGCCACCCTCCTGGATTTGACAGTTCAGCAGGGAAGACAGGCATTGAATACATCATCAGGTACTTAATTTTGATGGTGAAAGGGGTATTAAAGAGAAGTTTGAGGAGTTCCCATCGTGGCGCAGTGGAAATGCATCTGACTAGGAACCATGAGGTTGGGGGTTCAATCCCTGGCCTCGATCAGGGGGTTAAGGATCCAGTGTTCTGTGAGCTGTGGTGTAGGTCACAGACACGGCTTGGATCCCCGAGTTGCTGTGGCTGTGGTGTAGGCTGGCGGCTGTAGCTCTGATTGGACCCCCAGCCTGGGAACCTCCATGTGCCAAGGGTGGGGCCATAAAAAAAAAAAAAAAAGAGAGAAGTTTGAGGAGTTCCCTGGTGGCCTAGTGGGTTAAGGATCTGGCATTGGGAGTTCCTATTGTAACTCAGCAGGTTAAGAACTAGTATCCATGAGGATGTGGGTTTGATCCCTGGCCTCCCCTTAGTGAGTTAAGGATCCAGCATTGCCATAGTGGCTGTGGCTGTAGTGTAGGATGGCAACTGCAGCTCCCATTTGACCCCCAGCCCCGGAACTTCTGTATGCCCTGGTTGTGCCCCTAAAAAAAAAAAAAACGGATCTGGCATTGTCACTGCTATGATTTGTATCACTGTTGTGGTGCAGGTTCAATTTCTGGCCCCGAAACTTCCAAATGCTGCAAGCCAAAAAAAATTTGAAATCGTATAACAGAGTACATGATTAAGTCAGGGGTTAGAGAAGGCTTGATTTGTTACTCTAGATCAAGAGACATTTAAATTCAGATCTAGGAGTTCCCTTTGTGGCTCAGTGGTTAACAAACCCGACAAGGATCCATGAGGATGTGGGTTTGATCCCTGGCATTGCTTGGTGGGTTAAGGATTCAGTGTTGCCGTGAGCTGTGGTGCAGGTCACAGACATGGCTCAGATCCCCAGTGGCTGTTGTAGGCCAGTAGTTGCAGCTCTGATTCTACCCCTAGCTTGGGAACCTCCATATGCCACAGGTGTGGCCCTAAAAACAAAAAAAAAAAGCAAAAAAAAATTGACATTTAAATAAGAGGGCTTGGAGTTCCCGTTGTGGCTCAGTGGTTCACGAATCCGACTAGGAACCATGAGGTTGTGGGTTTGATCCCTGGCCTTGCTCAGTGGGTTAAGGATCTGGCGTTCCCGTGAGCTGTGGGGTAGGTCGCAGATGCGGCTCGGATCCTGCGTTGCTGTGGCTCTAGCGTAGGCTGGCGGCTACAGCTCTGATTAGACCCCTAGCCTGGGAACTTCCATATGCTGTGGGAGCGGCCCTAGAAAAGCCAAAAAGACAAAAAATTTTAAAAAAATTAAAAAAAAATAAATAAGAGGGCTTTAGTGAGGTGTGGGGAGGCAGGTTAGAAGAAGGCCTCCCAGTATTTAAAAAGTCCTGTTCAAGGAACTTGGGAGAGGAAGGAATAAAGGAATTTTGAATCAAAGGAATGAGGGTAAGAGGAATAGTTAAGAAGTAAAATTTAACTTCTTATAAGAACCATGGCTATAGATATCTTTGTGGCAACAGACATATTCCCAGACATTTCTTTTTTTTTCTCAGGGCCACAGGTGCAGCATACGGAAGTTCCCAGGCTAAGAGGTTGAATCAAGCTGCAGATGCTGGCCTATGGCCACAGCCACAGCAATGCCAGATTTGAGCCATGCCTGCAATCTACACCACAGCTCCAGTGCTGGATGGATCCTTAATCCACTGAGCGGGGCTAGGGGTTGAACCAAAATCCTCATAGTTGGGTTTGTTTTCGCTAAGCCACTCCGGGAACTCCCCAGACATTTTTTTTCTTTTTTATTTGTCCGAGCCAGAGACATGTGGAAGTTCCTGGGCCAGGGATGGAACCCATACCACAACAGCAACCCTAGCACTGCAGTGACAACAGAGCCTTAACCAGCTGAGTCACAGGGGAACTCCTCCCCCCCAAACATTTCTAATGTTTTTTGTTTTTTTTGTCTTTTTAGGCCTGCACCCGTGGCATATGGAGGCTCCCAGTCTAGGTGTCTAATCGGAGCTGTAGCTGCAGGCCTACGCCGCAGTCACAGCCACGCCAGATCTGAGCCACGTCTGCGACCTACACCACAGGTCACAGCAATGCTGGATCCTTAACCCATTGAGTGAGGCCAGGGATCAAACCTGCTACCTCATGGTTCCTAGTTGGATTCATTCCCACTGTGCCACAGTGGGAACTCCTAAAGATTTATTCTTGTTAAATTTACACTGCTGTGGCTGCTTACTGGAACTGTAGCTATCTGCTGGGATGCTTTTGGAGGATGTTTGCTTACCATTTTTGAAATATGGGAAAAGTCTGAGACTAGAGAGCCAGTGGAGATCCATTGCTTAATATCCTTGAAGCCAACCGGGTAAAATCCAACTTTTCAGCAGTTATTCTCAGTGATGTGCATGGAAAAAGAACATTAAAAAACAACTTATATCCAATGATAGTGCTGTTCTGTTTCAGCCTAGTTCTTCAGTTCCAGTGGCCATGAACTTCTCAGCATTACTCCAGTTATCTCTTTGTGAGGATTCACTGATACAAGAGGTATGACTACACTGTCTTTGTGATTTGTAATGTAGAGTATGAGCTAAACTGTTTTCACTATGATTACAAAAAAAGGTATACAATCAGTTGTGAACACCTTTGGGATCTTAATAACTGATGCAAACAAGGTTTTCTTTTTTGTACACGCTCACGTGGCCTGTGGAATTTCCTGGGCAGGGATCCAGTCCACACCACAGCAGCCACTATCGCTGCTGCAGTGACAACCCCGATCCTTAACCCCATCCTTAACCCACCGCCACAAGGGAACTCCAAATACAGGTTATTCTCAATCCCAAATCTCCTAGGTCTTCAAAAACATTTAATTGCTCAAGAAAAATACTTCAGTAATTAAAAAGAAAATTAGGTAATGGAAATTAAGTGTACTGGGCTAGCTTGGGACGTCGGGTTACAAAGAACCACCATCTTTTAAAAGGATATTCTAGTTTCCCAGGAAAGTGTATTACATTTAATAAGATATTTCTGATACCAACATCGAGAAAGCTAGTCTTTCAGTAAGGGGACCTGGGAATTTTAATTTGAGAAGTGCTTACACGCCAAAACGAAAGTGCTAATTTCTGCTCAGGAGGCGAGCAACACCAAACAGCAAACTCCATACCCAGCGCCGAGAAGTCTGACAACAACCGAGAGATAGGGTGGAAAGAATCTCGCGAGATGCAACGTATTAACCATTTTTCGCGATATTTTGTGCCCAGCCCTTTTCCTCTCTCTTGCAGGATCGCGCTTAATCTCGCGATCTTTGGGAAGTTCCGTTGGGGAAGATGGCGGCGGCCGCGAGCACCCTTCTCTTCTTGCCGCCGGGGACTTCAGACTGAACCTTCCCGGGAAGAGTGGGGACTGCTGGTGCCCTGCGTCCCGGGAGCCTGCACCAACTTGGTTCCTCCATTAGTGGTGGGGAAGGGCTTATCCTCTTGTGTAGGACTCAGGCCCTCCCGCTGTCAGGATGAAGGCTCAGGGGGAAACCGAGGGTGAGTGACTGAGGGGGAAAGCAGGGGGCGGGACACAGCTGGGGGAGCCAATCTCTGGGAGGAGCTGGGGGGGCCGATTCCTCCGCGGGGGCCACTCTTCCGAGGGCGCAGAGTCTAGGAGGCGGGATATGTGTGAGTTTTAGATTCTGACTGTCTTCCCTGGTGCTGATGAGCTTCGACTTTGGGGAGATGGGGGCTCCCAACTTCTGTGAAGGTTTCCTGCTTAGCTAGGGGCAATCATTTGGGCCTTAGGGCATTTTTATCCTAAAGCGATGGGAGACCTGGTGAGTGAATGTAAAACTTGCTTGTTCCGGAATAGTCTGAATGATGACATTAAAACAGAAATACAGAGCTGTATGTCATTGTACTGGAGAATGTTTTGGCGTGAATGAAATTATTGGGTCCTTATATTAAAAGCCAGCAGTTCTCAAGAGTGCCACAGTGTTCAGATGTTGGGCTATTGTATATTTTTTAAATGCGTTGAATTTCAGTCTTTCAATGGCTACACTAAGAACTGCTGAAAAACAACTTTTCTGTATAACCTTACTTAAATTCTCTAAAGTTCCACACTCTAGCTTAAATGCTTCCTTAGTCTCTTGAACATAGTTATGTTAGTACAGCTCACTGTTACTTACCAGTCTTCTCCAATTTACTCTGAACTTTGTAGATTAGGATATTATCTTAGTTATCATTGTATGGTCCCTGGTACATGATATTTGCTCAAAAAATGTTTGATTTGAGCATTTTGGTAAAGATATAGATCATCAGTCTTCTCAAGGGAAAGAAGGGTGAGTATGTTTTGAAGGAGAGGAAGAAAAAAAGTCTGCTCCTTGGGTGCAGAGGAGTAACAAGTGTAAGCTGGAAATTCGTTGAGGCAGGAATTTTGTCTAGTTTGCTCACTGCTTTATCTCCAGCATGTAAAATAGTGCCTGAGTGAAAGAGTCTCAAAAGTGGGAATTGCTAAACATTTCTCCGGAACTATAAACTGGATGAAACAGCCCCCAAATCAGTTTTCCAGAAGATGAAGGCATTGGAGGACAGAGTTGAATGTTGATTTAGAAGATATCACTGCCTCAACTCTGATTGCTAACATTCTTTTCATCTTTCAATGACACCTTTTCTGTAACATCCCCAAAACTAATTATGAACTTTTCTTCCTTTGAATTTCAGTAGTAATGTGTCTCAGTTTTTAAGAGCATATCTCAGTTTGCTTGTCACATTAACTCATCCACACCTCCCACTGCCCCCGCAGATGTCATCTCGGGCATATTGTGTTTTTGCATCACATGTTGTTTGTGTCTCCAGCACAGGTCCTTGCCCATGCTGAGCAGTAAGAATTGGGGGGAGTGGGGGTAGGGTGGGGTTGGATGGCATAGGAGTTTCGTTCACACACTCTCTGGGAGCCATTCTTTTCTACCTTTCTCTTTGCTGGAAACTCATCCTTTAGTCATTGATATCTTGTTCATACAGTTTGAGTTGAATTCAAATAGGAAAAATTTGAATGGCAAATAAAGTCTGTTTTTTTGATAAGACTTAAAAATCGATGTATTAAAATTATATGAAAAAATTAAAGTCTGTATTTTCACATTGAAAACCAACTAACCATAGTAAGGCCATGTTCAAATGTATGCTCTACATATATCATGCAGGGGATTTCACTTGTATCATGAGATTATTTTGTCACTAAATAGTATTCTTGATCCTGAAACAGGATTAGAGATGGTTCTTTTTTTGTTTCTCATTAAATTTGCTTGCTTTCTTTGAATAGAAAGCAATCCCGTTCTATGTTATTCGTTAGATTAGACCCATAATTTGTGTGTCTTCTTGTTATTAAAAACAAATTCTTGGAGTTCCCGTCATGGCTCAGTGGTTAACGAATCCGACTAGGAACGATGAAGTTGCGGATTCGGTCCCTGGCCTTGCTCAGTGGGTTAAGGATCCGGCGTTGCCGTGAGCTGTGGCGTAGGTTGCAGACGTGGCTGAGATCCTGTGTTGCTGTGGCTCTGGCATAGGTTGGCGGCTACAGCTCCAGTTAGACCCCAGCCTGGGAACCTCCATGTGCCGCGAGGGTGCGGCCCTAGAAAAGACAGAAAGGCAAAAATAAATAAATAAATAAAAAATTTAAAAAAAATTGTATGTTTTGAAGTAAATGGTATTGAAAAGATGTCAACTGAGTTCTTAGCAGGGTGAAGTATGGGAGTTTCCAACAAAAACTGTGGAAAGTCTTGATCAAAGAATAGTTGCTAATGATGTTTTCTGGTTTATATCTTAGAGTCCGAAAAGCTGAGTAAGATGAGTTCTCTCTTGGAACGGCTCCATGCAAAATTTAACCAAAATAGACCTTGGAGTGAAACCATTAAGCTTGTGCGTCAAGTCATGGTGAGGATTGTGGTGAAGTGGATAAAGTGTGTTTAGATTTAATAAGCTAAGCTTCTTGTGTAGGCTTTTTCACACTAGTTATTGTGGTGTGTCTTCAGTTTTATTTATCATAAAACATCTGAATATATGATGGCTTTCAACTTTTAATTTAAGGGTCTGCCTAAGAAGGAGGTGTATTTATAAAATTGTGTTAATCATGAGTTAAAGTACACTGGTACTTTAGGCAAAGGTGCTAATACACCTATAAAGATATACATTATAGACTGGTATGGAGATTCATTTATTTTTCGCTTCTTATCAAGCTCCTTGATTCTAATGTGATAATACTCTCATTGTATCTATACTACTGGTAGAGTTTGCAATTCTTTTTTTTTTTTTTTGTCTTTTTGGGGCTGCATCTGAGGCACATTGAAGTTCCCAGGCTAGGGATGGAATTGGAACTGTAGCCTCTTACAGCCACAGCAGCACAGGATCCCAGCTGCCTCTGCGACCTACACCACAGCTCACGGCAATGCCAGATCCATAACCCACTGAGGGAGGTCAGGGATTGAACCCTTATCCTCATGGATACTAGTCGGGTTCGTTAATCACTGAGCCATGACGGGAACTCCCTACAGTTCATTTTTAATTGACTTCACCTGTTTAGTCTGAGCCCCTCTTTCTCTGTAGTACTCCTTTCCTTCCTGAGTCATTCGCCAATATAGGGAGCCCTTAGTTAAATGGAAGACAGGGAGTGGAGGTGGAGGCTGGATGTTTAAAAGTTCATCCGTATGATTCTAGTGGTAGTAAAATGATATAGAGAACCTTACTTCCAATGATTTTAACCTTGGTAATATGGATATGTTCACTTTGTAATAGTTTATGCATCTCTTAAGATTCATATATACTTTTTTTCACGGAAGTTCCCACCCAGGGGTTGAATGTGCCATAGCAGCGACCTAGGCCATTACAGTGATACTGCTGGATCCTAACTCACTGCCCCACAAGGGAAGTCCTCATATATGCTTTTCTATATACATATTATACTTCGGTGAAAGTACTCCTTCCTTTATCAAATCTTACGTTAGCTCCAGAGGTAGTGTATTTATTAGAGTTTAATGTATCATATTATGGTCATATCTGTATAGCACTAGTAAAAGAACTGAATTTGCTGTCAAAAGACATATCTTAGGCTTAACTGCAGTACATCTGTCTACGTGACCTTAGACAAATTATTCTTTCTGACCTCAGTTTCCTCCTCTGGAGACTAGAGACACAGTATCAGTTTGCTTTTTTCGGCTGCCCTGCGGTACATGGAGTTCTTGGGACAGGGATCAAATGTGAGCTGAACTCTAGACCTAAGTGGCAATGCTGGATCCTTTAACCTACTTTGCTGAGCTGGGGATAGAACTCGGGTCCTGTTGCTGCAGAGATGCCTCTGATCCCTTTGTGCCACAGCAGGAACTCCGGTTTGCTTTTTCGCATAGTTTTGTTGTAAGGATCAAATGAGATAATGGACATCAAAATGTCAAGTTTCCAAACGATTTCTGTAAGTAAATTCTCCAAATATCTTCTGGCTCATGATTGTGTACATTAAAGTCTTTTTCTTTTTTTATTTTTTTAAATAAAAAATGGCAATTTTTTTCAGTCTTTGAGTTCTGAGGATATCATTTTTACTATAAGGAGCCATAGTCTAGTTTGAAATAAGGTCTAGGAGTTCCTGTCATGGCTCAGTGGTAATGAACCCGACTACTATCCATAAGGATGCAGGTTTGATCCCAGGCCTCATTCAGTGGGTTAAGGATCCAACAATGTCATGATCTGTGGTGTAGGTTGCAGACACGGCTCAGATCCCACATGGCTGTGGCGTGGGTGGGATTCGGCCCCTAGCCTGGGAACTTCCATATGTCACAGGTATGGCCCTAAAAAGACAAAAGAAAAAGGGTCTAAAAATGATACTGTCATTAGGGAGACCTCATGAGCTAGGGGGATTCCAGGAGGCTGCTGGGACCCTACCTTGGGTTATCATTATCTTGGTTTGGACGCCATAGCTTCCATTGTCTACTTCTCACTTCTCCAGATTCAGAAACTTAATTTTATTGGTATATTAAAAGACTTTGAAGAGTTTTCAACAACTGACATACAAAAAAAAAAAAAAAAACTCAGTAGATTAACAAAGGAATTGGAATGTCAGTTTCTTAATTTATAACAGAGAGTTTATCTTTGCTGTTACCAAAATACTGGTATCCATTGTCCAGAGCAATGGACAAGGTTCTTATCTATCCAAAGTACAAAGGAAGCCAGATTATTAATTAATCAGATGTTTGTTTTGTGAGGGTAGAATTAGAGCAATGAGAAATGGATTTAGAGCATTGAAAAGCCTGAAAATCTATCCTAACATCATAAAACTGTTCATACTTCTGGGGATTACACTGGTGCAGAGAGAAACTTCTTCCTGGATAGGGTTAGAAAAACTGCTAAATTTTTTGCTCTTTGGCTTTTTCTGGACTACGTATTCTGTTTCTTAGAGTCAATCTAGTTTGAGTAAGGTCTGGTTGTATTTCTTAAATTACACACGTATCACCATACTAGATTTGGGAATTGTCAAATATGAGCCACCACATTTAACTGAGTGAATCTTAAGATATAATCATTTCTATAGGAAGCTGATTTTATTTATTTATTTTTAAAATTAAAAAAAATTTTTTTTGTCTTTTTAGAGCCACACCCGTGGCATATGGAAGTTCCCAGGCTAGGGGTCCAATCAGAGCTACAGCTGCCAGCCTACGCCACAGCCACAGCAATGCCAGATCCAAGCCATGTCTGCGATCTACACCACAGCTCACAGCAACACCGGATCCTTAACCCACTGAGTGAGGCCAGGGATCGAACCTGCAACCTCATGGTTCCTAGTCAGATTTGTTTCCACTGCACCACAATGGGAACTCCCAGGAAGCTGATTTTATTTATTATGTTTTGATTTTTCCTAATTTTTCCTTGGAAGTTATCTTATTTTAGATCTGGAAATAGCTTTTTCTACTTTCTGTATATGGATGTATCCATGTGTGTTAACTTTTCTTCTTTTGGATGGAAGATAGAGTAACAGTTAGGAATCTATAGATTATTTAGGATATATAGAAAGTATAGAGTATATAGACTATACCATAATCTATTGACTACCCTCATTACTAGGATAATGTGTATGTTTACCCAAAACACTATTGGCTTGGTTAATTTTTACCTCAAATGTTTTCTTACATAATACAGGAAAAGAGGGTTGTGATGAGTTCTGGAGGTCACCAGCATTTGGTCAGCTGTTTGGAGACATTGCAGAAAGCTCTCAAAGGTTTGTAACATTTTTGAAATATGCCGATTTCTTTAAAAAAAAAAAAAAAGCAAAAACCCAGTTTAGGAAAAACTATTTTATACTTAAGGTAGAAATACAAATTGAGATAGGTCAACCTTCTGTGCTAGGTGTTGCTTTCATTATGGAATTGAGAAAGGCTCTTACCTGAACTTTTGAAGTATTTATTTTTTATTCTGTCTTGGCAGCTGGTAAAGACTCAAAAGATAATTGTTGAAGGGTAACTATAGGATAGTAGAGGAGTTCTTTTTTTTTTTTTTTCTTCACATGTTCTCTCCTAATTTATTCATTATGAAGATGGACTTTTGGATTCCTTTTTACAGTGTTTAGAAAGAATGTTTTCAGGAGTTCCCGTTGTGCAGCGAAAAGGAATACAACTAGGAACCATGAGGTTGCGGGTACGATCCCTGGCCTCACTCAGTGGATTAAGGATCCAGCATTGCCATGAGCTATGGCGTAGGTCGCAGATGTGGCTCGGCTCTGGCATTGCTGTGGCTGTGGCTGTGGCCAGCAAGTAGAATTCTGATCTGACCCCTAGCCTGGGAACCTCCATGTGCTGCTGGTGTGGCCCTAAAAAGCAAAAAAAAAAAAAAAAAAAAGAAAAAAAGAATGTTTTCAGGAAAATAAAATTCAAGTCATCAGCTTGATTATTGAAGCTCTTAATCATTACTTCTGTCTGTTTCTGTTTTGTTGTTTTTCTTTTAGGGCTGCACATGCGGCATATGGAAGTTCCCAGGCTAGGGGTCAGATCAGATCTACGCTGGCCTGTACCACAGCAACAGCAATGGCAGATCCAGACTATGTCTGCGACCTCCAGCAATGTTGGATCCTTAACCCACTGAGTGAGACCAGGGATTGAACCCACATCCTCATGGATACTAGTCTGGTTTGTTACCGCTGAGTCACAATGGGAACTTCATTTCTGTCTGTTTTTGAAGGAAAATAAAAACAAAAACAAACTTTACTCTGATCAATCACAAATGAACGTGATTTAGCTGAATATTGTTTTGTGGTTGTTGTTTATTTTGCTGAGCTTGCAGCACGTGGAAATTCTCAGGTCCGTGACTGAACTCATGCCACAGCAGTGACCTGAGCCACTGCAGTGACAACAGCAGATCCTAAACCTGCTGTGCCACAAGGGAACTCCTGAATATTGTTTTTTAAATTGTGGTAGACAACACAATGAAGTGAGTGCTATGATTCACTCAAACCAAGGATGGAGTGAGAGGTCAAGGAAGCCCTTATTGAAGATAAGATAGCCAAATTTGGGGAGATAGAAGAAAAGTGCATGTGAGGAAAATGCTCCAGATGAATGAAGCAGATGCTCAAAGTGTGAAAAGAAAGCACAGCATAGGGTGAAAAAATTTAAAAAATTAAAATTCTGGGAAAATATATATAAAACAAAATTTACCATTTAAGCGATTTTTAAATGTACTTTCACCTTATTGTATAACCATTACCACCGTCTATCTCCAGAACTTTTTCATTTTTCCAGCTGAAACTGTATGCATTCAACAATAACTCCTCATTTTTCCTCTCCCTAACTCTAGATACCTCCTATAAGTGGAATCAGTATTTATTCTTTTGTGACTGGCTTATTTCACTTAGTGTAACGTCTTCAAGGTTCATCCGTATTGTAGCATATGTCAGAATTTCCTTCTTTTTTAAGAAAGCTGAATAATATTGTATTGTATTTATATACTACATTTTGTTCTCACTTTCATCCATTGATGAACATTTAGGTTGTTTCCACCTTTTGGCTCTTGTGGATAATGCCACTAGGTTTCTTTTTTTCTTTTTTTTTCTTTAAACAGCCACACTCATGTCATATGGAAATTCCCAGGCTAGGGATCAAATTGGAACTGTAGCTGCTCGCCTATACCCCAGCCACCGCAACCCCCTATCTGAGCCACATCTGTGACCTACACTGCAGCTTGAGGCAACGCTGTATCCATGACCCACTGAGCAAGGCCAAGGATTGAACCCCCATCCTCTTGGGTACTAGTTGGATTCTTAACCCATTGAGCCACGACAGGAACTCCGAATAATGCTGCTATGAACATAGAGATTTATTTCTACACTGTTTTGATGTTAATCTTCTTCATTCTAGCATTAGCAGATAAATGTGTCTTCTTTATTTTTTTTTTAATTTTTAAATTTTTTTGGCCTTTTTGCTGTTTCTTGGGCCGCTCCTGCGGCATATGGAGGTTTCCAGGCTAGGGGTCTAATCGGAGATGTAGCCACTGGCGTACGCCAGAGCCACAGCAACTCGGGATCCGAGCCGCGTCTGCAACCTACACCACAGCTCACGGCAACGCCGGATCGTTAACCCACTGAGCAAGGGCAGGGACCGAACCCGCAACCTCATGGTTCCTAGTCGGATTTGTTAACCACTGCGCCACGATGGGAACTCCAAATGTGTCTTCTTTAAATTAAAGGTAACTTGTCTCAAATGAGAAATGAAAAAGAGAGGAGAAAGATCCAATGATTTCTCTTCAAATAGATCTTTTCTTTTTTTGACCATTATTACCACTTAGGTCACAGCTAAGCCTTACCAATGAACTTTGTCCACAGATTATAAGCATTTGAACTACTGAATGTGTTTATAGCTTTAGTAGGATAGATATACTTCTCAGAATGTTTCTGTCTTTGAAGAATACAATTTATTTGGAACATCCTTTGTGATTTCCTCTTTTTCACCTTTTTGTAGTAACATCTTTACCAGCAATGACTGACCGTTTGGAGTCTATAGCAAGACAGAATGGGTAAGTAGTGTATCTGTAGGCAGAAATGTTTAACTTAGTGTTGACTTTGGGTGGCTTTATTTATGTGTCTTCTATTAATTTTTGTTTTGATTTGTTCCTGCTAGACTGGGCTCTCATCTCAGTGCCAGTGGCACTGAATGTTACATCACGTCAGATATGTTCTATGTGGAAGTGCAGTTAGATCCTGCAGGACAGCTTTGTGATGTAAAAGTGGCTCACCATGGGGAGAATCCTGTGGTATGTGTTGTTGATATTTCACTGGAATCTATGGGGTTTACTTAAGGACATTAATTTTAAAAGGAATTGTTGGGGTTTGAAATAGCTTGGGTTTAGTTTTTTTCATGAGCCACTGTAGAGATGATGTGATGGGCTACAACATCAACAGAATGGAATTTAGAATAATCTGGGTCTATCTCTGACATCATCCAAAGGCCTTGATAATAGGAAAGACCAGAGGAACCCTTTCCATTTCATATCAACAAACATGAGCCGCAATTGAACAATAATAGGTGCTGGGCATACAGCTGTAAATAATTTAAAATTCCTATCCTCAAAGAACTTATCATCAAGAAGGACAAATAATCTTGTACTCTCGTCTCTGAAAAACTTTGTAATAGAGATGAATGTAAAATATGTCTAACCAGACAGTTGGATATGGATTTCAAAGATGCCTTTAAAGAGAGGTCCTAATGTTTTAAACAAGCTACTGAAAAGTTGATTCCTTTAAAAACTATTTCATATATTTTGGTCTTGAATTTCCCAATCTAACCCCATGGTTAACCAAGTAGGAAGAAGATGTTTTTAATAATATCTTAATATAAGGACTTTTCTCTAGTTGTAATGTTTTTATTATAAAGCATGTATTATTAATAAAAGAGAAAAACTTTTGATGTCTTCAAGGGTTTTAAAGTAGTTTAAAGTTTTAACATAATTTCTTTAATTTCAGAGCTGTCCAGAGCTTGTTCAGCAGCTAAGGTGAGCAAACGACATTTATATTCCCTTGTACTGGCAGATAGCACTGTCCTTTGTAGTTAGGTTTTGAGGATGGTCACAAGTTACTTTTCTGATGAACAAACTTATTTTCTTAGGTTATGATTTTTCAGAGTCTGTACTTCTTCACCTTCAGAACTGACTTAGTTTGATTTCTTACCCAACTCCACCTGTGCTAGGGTTTCACAACCTTGATAATATTAACAATTTGGATTGGGAAATTCTTTAGGGTTCATTATTGGATGTTTAATGCTAATAGTATCCCTAGTCTCTCACAATTAGTTGCCAATAATATCTCCTGAATTATGACAATCAAAAATATCTCCAGATAATGTCAGATGTCCCCTGGAGGGCAAAATCACGCCTGTTAAGAACTACAGATCTCATCTTAGGAATTCTGTGTGGAACAAAAATAATTATTGAATCAGAAAGCTTGAGGAAATTGAGTCTATATCAAGAAAAGAACTCAACTTTGAGAATAATTGTTTTATTTATTTATTTATTTTTTGTCTTTTTGCTATTTCTTGGGCCGCTCCCTCGGCATATGGAGGTTCCCAGGCTAGGGGTCCAATTGGAGCCGTAGCCACCAGCCTACGCCAGAGCCACAGCAACGCGGGATCCGAGCCACGTCTGCAACCTACGCCACAGCTCACGGCAACGCCGGATCGTTAACCCACTGAGCAAGGGCAGGGACCGAACCCGCAACCTCACGGTTCCTAGTCGGATTCGTTAACCACTGCTCCACGACGGGAACTCCTGAGAATAATTGTTTTTTTGTTTGTTTGTTTGGTTGGTTTTTTTTTGTTTTTTTGTTTTTTTGGGTTTTTTTTTGTCTTTTTGCTATTTCTTTGGGCTGCTCCTGCAGCATACGGAGGTTCCCAGGCTAGGGGTCAAATCGGAGCTGTAGCCACCGGCCTACGCCAGAGCCACAGCAATGCAGGATCCGAGCCGCGTCAGTGACCTACACCACAGCTCATGGCAATGCCAGATCCTTAACCCACTGAGCAAGGGCAGGGACCGAACCCGCAACCTCATGGTTCCCAGTCGGATTCGTTAACCACTGCGCCACGATGGGAACTCCTGTTTTATATTTTAGGTATATGGGTCCTATCATGGTAAAGGGCTAGGCTTGAAGACGGTGTCTTAGTAATTGATGGTTTTTCTAGCTGGCTTATCTTTTCTCCTTGAATGGCAATTTCCTTGCTTAAATTTAAACCCAGAATTAACTTTCTGGGAATTTGAGAAAGTCATTACAGCAGTGTTATGATTTAAGTGTAGTAAAATTATTAGATATTTTATGGAGGTATCTTAGGGTGTTAATATTGAAGAAATAAGTTTTATGTCCAGTCTTCTCAAGGATCACTTTGATATCCTTTTAGGCAAATATACCATATTTGAAGCAGCTTTGAAAAATTGCAATACAGCAAAAAAAAATAAATTTTTATGATTTCATTAAATCATTAAGTCCAGCAAAGGTGTATTACCAGAATAATCCAGGAAGTCAGTGTTTCTGGTTCTAATGTGATGTAGGAGACATACCAATTTATGAATTGGTGGTTTTCTAAGGTTAATTTGTAGGCAGTTTGAAAGTAGGAACCAGAAGGAATATTAGCCTTTACCTGGTGTTTTTAATCACTTAGTATAGATGGTAATTTTAAGCTAGGGAATATGTTTTGCTGCTGCTCTTGTTTCCTTTTACTGTCTTCATGGCACTTGGGGCAGTGTTTAATAAATTTCTTATCAGGTACCTGACATTGTCAGAGAAATTTAGCTTTCAAGAGACTTTTTTTTTAAGTTTGAAAAACAATGTAGAGCGTTAGAATGGTTGAGTTATGTTGGATTCCTAAATCTGCCCACAAAAGCTCATTTGACTAGGAATCCATGCTGAATATTGTGTTCTAGGAAGCCAGGGTTTATGCCAATCGTTTCTTTTTCCTGGGGTAAATCTAGTCATAGGAACATTTTGGAATATGTGGCTTGCCTCGACGGTATCCATTCCCCTTTTCCTTAGGTCTGTTATCTGTCTCCCAGTGTTCATTTTCCTTTTCCGCTCTAATGTTGCCATATACTCGCATTTTCTCTCAATGAAAAGTTTTTTTTTTTTTCCTCCTGACACCCAGTCATCTGTTACAAATTAAAAGGAAAAGAACATGATTTATTTAAGCCAAGTCTCATTACTTAGGAGTGAACTATACATGAATTACCAGGTCTTTTTGACTATCTTTTGTACTGCTTTATTAGCCCTTTGTCCAGAAAAATGGGGAAGATAAAGGAAAACATTACATTTTCTTTTGCTATTTTTGATTGATTCTAGAAAACTTTGAGGGGAAAAGAGAAAAGCCAATTAAGGTTAGTTTTGTATAGCCATGATTTTTGGTACTTTGCTGGTAAGATTGAATAGTAATTGTATGTTTTTTATTTTCCTCTCTTTCCCCTCTTCCCTGAACTCCTTATAGGGAAAAAAATTTTGATGAATTTTCTAAGCACCTTAAGGGTCTTGTTAATCTGTATAACCTTCCAGGGGACAAGTAAGTATTTTTATTTTTTGCTTTTGTTGAAAAAAATCGGTATAAATCTATAATTATTTTGTGCTTAAAAATTTGCCATGTCTTCTGCCCTAGTTCATTTGTGATTTCTACTCATACTAACAATCTGGATCTCAGCTTCCAACTTAATATGTTTTAAAGGTATTTTAAATAAACATTTGCATTAATGGATTATAGTACTAAAGGATAGGCTATAATCCTTGAGATGTCTTCAACATGTTGATTTTTAGGATGAAAGAAATTGTTATGAAACTGGATTATCATTTTTACACTTTTGTTTTATTTTTTTCTTTCTTGGCTGAACCTGAAGCATGTAGAAGTTTCTGGGCCAGGGATCAAACCTACATTGCAATTTTGATTTGTACCACAACTGTGGCAATGCCAGAACCTTAACCTGCTATGCTGTAAGGGAACGTCCTATCATTTTTAGATTTAACTTATTTGGATTCTGTTAACCTGCTTGGCTCTTTTAAATAGAGATAAAAATTAGTTTTGGTGGGAGTTCCCATTGTGGCTCAGCAGTAATGAACCCAATTGGTATCCTTGAGGATGCAGGTTCGATCCCTGGCCTGGCTCAGTGGGTTAAGGATCTGGCATTGCCATGAGCTGTGCTTTAGGTGGCAGCTATAGCTCCCATTCCACCCCTAGTTTGTAAACTTCCATGTGCCTCAGCTGTGGCCCTAAAAAGATTAAAAAAAAAAAAAGCTTTGATGGATCATTACTGATTTTTTGGTAACATTTAAAGTTTTTTTTTTTTTTTTCTCTTTTTTGGTTGCACCTATGGTATATGGAAGTTCCCGGGCCAGGGATTGAATCCAAGCCTCAGCTGCCACCTGTGCTACAGCCATGGCAATGCCAGATCCTTAACCTACTGCATTGGGCCAGGGATTGAACCTGCACCACTAGGGAGACAGAGACAATGCTGGATCAGTAACCCACTGTGCCACATCAGGAACTCTTTTTTTTTTTTTTAAATATTTTAATTGCCTCCAAGGTAGATTTCCTCTCTAGGCTTTCAATGTTTCTATGCGTGTATGCATATTTTTCAGCTATTTAATTCTTGTTTTGTTTATTTACTTCCTAGCAAACTGAAGACTAAAATGTACTTGGCTCTCCAAAGCTTAGAACAGGATCTATCTAAAATGGCAGTTATGTATTGGTAAGATTGTCTAAGATGTCAATTCTGTTTGACCCTTCAGAGTTCTTAACGGTTTTCATCTATGGGTTACGAGGCTACTTGTTTTTTTTTAAATACATATACGGTGTGTCTGTGTGTGTGTGTGTGTAATGTATATGTGTATGTATAGATGTATATTACTATACATTCACAATTTACCTACATTATACATCTTGTCCACCTCTTTCACTTCCCACATGATTGCATGCATTCCATTCTCTTTTCTTTTTTTTTTTTTTTGGTTTGTTTTTGTTAAGGGCCATACCTGTGGGATATGGAAGTTCCCAGGCTAGGGGTCGAATTGGAGCTGCAGCTGCCAGTCTACACTACAGCTACAGCAACTTGGTATCCGAGCCACATCTGTGACCTACATCACAGCTCACAGCAGCGCTGGATCCTTAATCCACTGAGTGAGGCCAGGCTTCAAACCCGCGTCCTTATGGATGCTAGTCAGATTTGTTAACCTCTGAGCCATGACGGGAACTCCCCATTTTCTGATTATCAGCACACCTTAGTTGCTGGTTGGCATCCCAGAGGCTTTGTCAGAAGACATTTCAAACCTAGCCTCCCTTCTGATAAATAATAGTGTAGTTGTAATTTTTGTTCACTATGTTACATACTGGCATATCCTTGGAAATATCCCCTTCACTTTGGAAGTGAAGTACAATTGTTATATGCCCAAGTACAAGACCGGGTTATAAGATGTTTAAGAGCTGAACTCATTATCACACTTTGCACTAATACCTTCAGGGTTTAAATACAAGCAAACAGATCTTTGTCTTGCAGGAAAGCAACTAATGCTGGTCCCTTGGATAAGATTCTTCATGGAAGTGTTGGCTATCTCACTCCAAGAAGTGGGGGTATGTGATCCTATCTTGCCTATTTAGAAAAATGTCTAATTTTAGAAACCTGAAATTTCACTTTGAGTTTATAGGCGAGGGGATCACCAGTCAATTGTGGTGGCTTTTTTTTTTTTTAATTTTTAATTTTTTTTCTTTTTCATCTGCCCCCATGGCATACGGAAGTCCCTGGTCCAGGGATTGAATCCGAGCCTCAGCTGTGAACTACACTGCAGCTGCAGCAGTGCTGGATCCTTAACCCACTGCTCTGGGCTGGGGATCAAACTGGCATCTCCACAGAGACAAGCTGGGTCATTGACCCACTGTGCCACAGTGGAGACTCATTTTCTA
This sequence comes from Phacochoerus africanus, assembly GCF_016906955.1. NCBI lineage: Eukaryota > Metazoa > Chordata > Mammalia > Artiodactyla > Suidae > Phacochoerus > Phacochoerus africanus. Next base: position 23,045,432 of record NC_062557.1, read on the forward strand.
ATTATTTAATTGAAATATAGTTGTTTTACAATGTTGTATTAGTTTCTAGAATAGCAAAGTGATTCATTTGTGTGTGTATTCCTTTTAGCTATAGTTTATAAGATATTGAATATAGTTCCATGTACTATACAGTAGCACTTTGTTGTTTATCTATTTTATTTGTAGTAGTTTGTATCTGCTGATCCTAAATTCCTAATTTATCCCTTCCTCTTTTTTTTTTTTTTTTTTTTTGTCTTTTGTCTTTTTAGGGCCGCACTCATGGCATATGGAGGTTTCCAGGCTAGGGGTCCAATTGGAGCTTTAGCCGTTGGCCGGTGCCAGAGCCACAGCAATGCAGGATCTGAGCCTTGTGTGCGACTTACACCATAGCTCATGGCAACGCTGGATCCTTAACCCACTGAGTGAGGCCAGGGATTGAACCCACAACCTCATGGTTCCTAGTCGGATTCATTTCTGCCACGCCACAATGGGAACTCCTCATTTGTGTATTTTTTTAATGGTTTCTGAGGTGTCCACATGCACCCTCCTCTAGTTTGTTTTTTTTTTTAAATGTGCAAAAAGTTGTTGTCACTAGAATCAGTACTTACAATTCCGTTATATTTCATAAACTCTTTTGGATCATGAGTGCTCATCTGAAACTATTTTCTTATATATAGGTTTATAGGAATGGGAATGTTTTTATTTGTAATTTACTTGACAAAAAAGTGGTAATAAGTTTTATCTTTCATAGGTCATTTAATGAACTTGAAGTATTATGCCTCTCCTTCTGACCTACTGGATGATAAGACTACATCCCCTATCATTTTGCATGAGAATAATGGTAAGACTTGAACTATGAAATAACTGAAGGTTCTTACTCAGTGTTTAAAAAATACTTTAAAAAATTTGAATGCCCAGGCCTGCCTGTAGTTTATGGTTTGCTACTCCCAAATGAATTTGCCTTCGCTACCAAAGTTTTACATTTCTGCTAGAGTTTGCATCTAATGTGTACTCGCACACATTTGTACATATGCACATATACATATATATGTACACATACATACATAACAATAAAAACTTAGTCTTTTTGAGTAAGTGAATGAATGCATGAATGAAAAGATATAAACCATCTGATATGAAACAATCTCCTTAATCATTATTTAAAGGTAGAGAAATTAGCTAAGTTACCAAAGAATTAAAATAATGGATCTTACTTTGTATTTGCCCTTAGTACATTAAAACATAATGAGAAATGGCCTGATAACTCATTTGGTCACCTTTTCATTTCAATCACTGACTGTCCTATAATCATAATTCTATTTAAATATTCATTTTAAAGTTGAAGAGAATAAGATATTGGTAATGAGCCTTTAAAAAATTCTTTTTCGGGAGTTCCCATCATGGCTCAGTGGTTAACAAATCCAACTAGGAACCATGAGGTTGCGGGTTTGATCCCTGGCCTAACTCAGTGGGTTAAGGATCCGGCGTTGCTGTGAACTGTGGTGTAGGTCACAGACTCGGCTTGGATCCTGTGTTGCTGTGGCTCTGGTGTAGGCCGGTGACTACAGCTCCGATTCGACGCCTAGCCTGGGAACCTCCATATGCTGCAGGAGCGGCCCTAGAAAAGGCAAAAAAAAAAATTTTCCTTGGAGTTTCCATTGTGGCTCAGTGGATTAAGGACCCAACATTGTCTCTGTGAGGATTCAGGTTTGATCCCTGGCCCATCTCAGTGGGTTAAGGATCCAATGTTGCCATAAGCTGCAGCATAGGCTGAAGCTGTAGCTATGATTTGACCCCTGGTCCAGGTAATTCTGTATGCTATGGGTGTAGCAGTAAAAAGAAAAAAAAATTTTTTCCCTTTGCACTGCCTTGTTTCCTATTTTGTTTTATTTACTGACAGAGAAATATGTTTGGTTAGGAAGATAACTCTAGCATTTCTAAGTTATATTGGTATTATAGTATCTACCAACAAATTAGGGCTCATGAATTATACAGAAGTTAGCTTTTCTTTTTTTCTTTTTTTAAATTTTTGGCTGCCGTGTGGCACGTGGAGCTCCCGGGCCAGGGATCAGATCTGAGCTGCAGTCTTGACCTGAGCTGCAGCTGTGGCAATGACGATCCTTTAACGCACTGTGCTGGGCTGGGAATCGAACCCACATCCCAGCACTCCCAAGATGCTGCCAATCCTGTTTGGCCACAGCAGGAGCTCCTTTTTTCTTTCTTTCTTTTTTTTAATGTTAAGTTCCTTATGGAGTTTCTGCTACGACACAATGGGTTAAGGATCTGTCATTGCTGCAGCAGTGGCATAGGTCATAGCTGCATCTTGGATTTGATCCCTGGCCTTGGAACTTCCACATGCCAAGAATGTGGACAAAAAAAAAAGATTCTTATAATTTTGTTACTTTGGAGAAAACCTTTTTTCTTTCCTTTTCCCAGTTCCTCGATCTTTGGGCATGAATGCATCAGTGACAATTGAAGGAACATCTGCTATGTATAAACTCCCAATTGCACCATTAATTATGGGGTCTCATCCAGTTGACAACAAATGGTAAGTTATATATAATTCTCGAGTAGTGAAGTCCAGTTTTTCAACTTTAAGCCCACTATGAAACAGGTATTACTTTCACTTGGCTTTACCCCCACTTGACTTTCTAGAAATGGGCTTTTTGTTTTAGCCATTTAATTTATTTTCAGTATCTGAATGTTCCTCTTTGAAGCCTGCTTATAGAACACATTCTTATCCTAAGAGAGAAAGAAGAGAACTATGCTACTCTCACTGGTTTAATGATTGCTCTATGAGATTTTCTTTCTTTCTTTCTTTCTTTCTTTTTTGGTCTTTTTACCTTTTCTAGGGCTGCACCCGAGGCATATCGAGGTTCCCAGGCTAGGGATCTAATCCGAGCTGCAGCTGCTGGCCTACACCACGGCCACAGAAACACAGGATCTGAGCTGCTTCTTCGCCCTACACCAGAGCCTTAACCCACTGTTGAGACCAGGGATCAAACCCACAAGCTCATGGTTCCTAGTCGGATTCGTTAACCACTGAGCCACGATGGGAACTCCCATATGGGATTTTCTTACGGGACTTTATGTTGATTTGGAGTTATGCTGGAGTAATAATAGAGAACATGCCTCAGGATAGATATTTGATAAAATACTCAAGGGTTAACAAATAGGGTATTCTGGAATTGGGGGAAAGAAGTTCGGAGAGTGAGTTTTTGATAGTCTTTGAGAGTATACAGATATGTCTAAGAATGGGTGTTTAGCTTTTTCATTTTCATATCAGTTCAAAAATCCCAATCCTCCACTTTTTTTTTAAGGACTCCTTCCTTTTCCTCAATCACCAGTGCCAACAGTGTTGATCTTCCTGCCTGTTTCTTCTTGAAATTTCCCCAGCCAATCCCAGTATCTAGAGCATTTGTTCAGAAACTTCAGAACTGCACAGGTGAGTTTTAAGAAGCATCAGGAGCTATCAATTGTTGTAAATGTTAAAAGCAGACTTCAGCTGAAGATTATGTTAGACGTCTTTTCACTTTTGTAGGCCTCAGAAAGCTACTGTATAGATGTCATGGTGCTTTGTACTAGTAAATGCTTAGTAACTACTTTCTGAATAAATGAATGAATGAAATAAAGCTCATGAAGGGAAGACTGAGCTGTCAACATCTTCATCTTATTGTAATCATTATATTGATATTTGTCTCTCCAGGAATTCCTTTGTTTGAAACCCAGCCAACTTATGTACCCCTTTATGAACTGATCACTCAGTTTGAACTGTCAAAGGACCCTGACCCTGTACCTTTGAATCATAACATGCGATTTTATGCTGTAAGTAAGGCTGTATGGATTGTTGTAGATTCCTTTTTGTTTGTTTTTAGGGCTGTACCTGAAGCGTATGGAAGTTCCTGGGCTAGGGGTCAAATCAGAGCTGCAAATGCCAGCCTGTGTCACAGCCACAGCAATGCTAGATCTGAGCTGCATCTGTGACATACGCTGTAGTTTGTGGCAATGCCGGATCCTTAACCTACTGAGTGAGCCCAGGAAATCAAATCCACGTCCTCATGGATACTAAGTCAGGTTCTTAACCCACTGAACCACAACGGGAACTCCTGTAGATGACTTTTGAATCAGAATCTTCCTTTTATAGGATTATTGAGGTCATATGACATTCTTTTGCACTGCTGGATCATGTCCTATTTCCTCAGTCAGGTGAGAAAGTATAGAAATCTCTGAAACATGCTGAAGAAATAGCATAAGCTTCTAAGTCAGGAAACAGTGTACATTTCATTGTTGAAATTTCAGTAAGTATGGTATTCTGGGGAGTTCCTGCAGTGTCACAGAGGGTTAAGGATCCGGTGTTCCAGAAGCTGTGGGGTAGGTCACAGGGAAGAAAATGTTGGAATGAATAAGAAAAATTTTAAAACCACATGTGAACTTGAATTTACTTGAATGATTGATAATAGTCTAAAGTAATAGTTCCCGGAGTTCCCATCGTGGCGCAGTGGTTAACAAATCCAACTAGGAACCATGAGGTTGCGGGTTCGGTCCCTGCCCTTGCTCAGTGGGTTAAGGATCTGGCGTTGCCGTGAGCTGTGGTGTAGGTTGCAGACGCGGCTCGGATCCCGCATTGCTGTGGCTCTGGCGTAGGCCGGTGGCTACAGCTCCGATTCAACCCCTAGCCTGGGAATCTCCATGTGCCGCGGGAGCGGCCCAAGAAATAGCAACAACAACAACAACAACAAAGACAAAAGACAAAAAAAAATAAAGTAATAGTTCCCAAATTCTGGTTCTATTTTAACTATGTAGGGTGTTTCATTAAAAATAGATTTTGTACTTACAACTCATAGGTCTTTTTTATGCAGATTTCTGAGGTAATTTTTATGTTAGAAGTTGGGAAACCACTAGCTAGCAGAACATTTACCAAAAAAGGGACTTTTCAGCCCAGTGAATAATTGGCATTTAATATCAGCTGACCAAAGAATTCACTATGGAGCTTTATTATTCAGCAAGAAGTTGCAGATTTTTGAGGAGTAGGGTTATTTCCAGGATAGTTCGTGATTGGAATACAATGGGTGAATAGCATTTATTTCTTTTCTTCTTTTTGCCTAGGCTCTTCCAGGTCAGCAACACTGCTATTTTCTCAACAAAGATGCTCCTCTTCCAGATGGTAGAAGTCTACAGGGAACCCTTGTTAGCAAAATCACCTTTCAGCACCCTGGCCGGGTTCCCCTTATCCTGAATCTGATTAGACACCAAGTGGCCTATAACACCCTAATTGGAAGCTGTGTAAAAAGGACTATTCTGAAAGAAGGTACTGCCTTTCCTTTTGATACACTTAATGGTAAACAGAAACTTAGTATTCTAGTAGTTCTCTAATTTGGTGGCATATCATATCACCTATGGAGCTTTTAAAACTATAGATATTTGGTTTCTATACCCAAATGAACTTTGTTAGAACCTGTAAGAGGAATTGGGAATCTAGTTTAAGCTCCACAAATAATTTTTTTTTTTGGCTTGGGTGTTTTTTTTTTGTTTTTTTTTTGGTCTTTTTGCCATTTTCTTGGGCCGCTCCCATGGCATATGGAGGTTCCCAGGCTAGGGGTCCAATTGGAGCTGTAGCCACCGGCCTACACCAGAGCCACAGCAACGTGGGATCCGAGCCGTGTCTGCGACCTACACCACAGCTCATGGTAACACCGGATCCTTAACCCACTGAGCAAGTCCAGGGATCGACCCGCAACCTCATGGTTCCTAGTCAGATTTGTTAACTACTGAGCCACGACGGGAACTCCTCCACAAATAATTTTGGTGGAACCAATCTGTAAATTGGCATTTGGAAACCACTGGGGAGGTTTGTTTGTTTGTGTGATAGATTTATTCTTTTTCTACATGCAGTGATATAATTAGGTACCCTGAGGGCCTGAACCTTGCAGCAGATAATATAAGGTACAACTTGGGGTTCTGTAAGAAAAGAGTTCTTAATATCTGAATTTTAAGTTGTTAGGACAGTACTTCCCACTTTTTAGTCCTGTATATTTCCTCTCCCCATTCTTTGGAGAACTTAATTATATTGCTTAAAAAAGGATGAGACCCGTGTCCTGTCCTTTTTCTTCCAGAATTCTGGAATGCTGTTTTTCCATTTACCATTAGAAAATTTGATATGAATTTTGGCTGCTCTAGTTAACGATCGTTAATTTTTTACTTTATATGTAAAGCACTTCACTGATAGAGATGTATCAGTACAAATGGTAGGCAAGAAGAAACAGGGAAGGTAAATAGGAGATGTCTTTTATGGGAATAAGAATTACTTTAGGAGTTCCTGTTGTGGCTCAGTAGTTAACAAACCCGACTAGTAACCATGAGGTTGCAGGTTCAATCCCTGGCCTCGCTCAGTGGGTTAAGGATCTGGAGTTGCTGTGAGCTGTGGTGTAGGTCGAAGACATGGCTCAGATCCTATGTTGATGTGGCTGTGGCTGTGGCATAGGCCGGCAGCTGTAGTTCCGATTGGACCCCTAGCCTGGGAACTTCCATATGCCGAGGGTGCGGCCCTAAAAAAGACAGAAAGACAAACAAACAAAAAGAATTGCTTTAGAAACTAGAAATCTTAGAAAGTTGGAGTAACGACATAGAGCATATGCAAGTGTCTTTATGACCCTTCTATTTCATGTATTTCAGTCCTAGGAGATTTTTCCACATAGCTTCATGGCATTTAAAACTGAGTTTTTGTAAGAAACTATCTTACAAAATTCTATAGAGTGAAATTCTATAGAGAAGCATGCTTTTTCCCAAGAAAGTATATGATCCTTGTCTCTTGGCTGTCATACACTTTGGCTTAGAAACTAATGATGACAGTTATTTGGCAATAAATATATCATTTTATTGTATTTTATTTTTTTATGTATGGACGCAGTTGCAGCACATGGAGTTTCCAGGCCAGGGATTAAATCTGAGCCACAGCTGCCAACTTTTGCCATGGCTGTGGTAACACTGGATCCTTTAACCCACTGCACCGGGCCGGGGATCGAACCCGCACTTCTGCAGTGACCTGAGCTGCTGCAGTCAGATTCTTAACCTACTGTTCTACAGTGGGGACTCCTAAGTATATCCTTTTAGACCATAGTCCCTACATCCATGCTCATCAAACTATGGAATGTATAGCCAACAGCTGTACACTTGTAGAAAGCAGAGTTTTTGGCAGTGGTTCTGATGTCTGCTTATCAGATAAAATGAGAAACTCCTCTTGGGTATGTTTATTTTCAGAATTCAATTTCATGGCAGGGTGTTTATATCTGCCAAGGACCTTCTCAATGTAGGGATTAAATACCTTCGTTTAAAAGAACTGAAGTTGGAGTTCCCATTGTGGCTCAGTGGGTTAAGAACCTGACATAGCGTTTGTGAGGATGTAGGTTCAATCCCTGGCGTTGCTCAGTGCGTTAAGGATCCAGCATTGCCTCAAGCTGTAGTGTAGACTGCAGATGTGGCTCGGATCTGGCATTGCCATGGCTGTGGCATAGGCCTGCAGCTGCACCTCCAATTGGACCCCGAGCCCAGAAACTTCCATATGGTGCAAGTGCAGCCATTTAGTCTTTTTTTTTTTTTTGCTATTTCTTTGGGCCGCTCCCGCGGCATATGGAGGTTCCCAGGCTAGGGGTCTAATCGGAGCTGTAGCCACCGGCCTACGCCAGAGCCACAGCAATGCGGGATCCGAGCCGCGTCTGCAACCTACACCACAGCTCACGGCAACGCCAGATCCTTAACCCACTGAGCAAGGCCAGGGATCAAACCTGCAACCTCATGGTTCCTAGTGGGATTCGTTAACCACTGCGCCACGACGGGAACTCCAAGTGCAGCCATTTAGAAAAACAAAAAACAACAAAAAAAGACCCTAAAGTTTAGTTACTTTGGAGTATTTATAACACAATCTGATTCCTTCAGTCACCTGTGGATGACACAGAGGGTTATTTTGGGGTGGGGGGGGCACACAGGTGCATATGGAGGTTCCCACACCAGGGTTCAAATTGGAGTTGCAATTGCTGGTCTACGCCACAGCCACGGCAATGCCAGATACGCACCGTGTCTGTGACCTAGACCACAGCTCATGGCGATGCCACATCTTAAACCACTGAGTGCGGCCAGGGATTGAACCTGCATCCTCATGGATACTAGTTGGGTTCATTACTACTGAGCAGCAGTGGTAACTCCAACATAGTAGGTTTTATTTATTAAAAAAAATATGTGGGGAGGAGTTCCTGCTGTGGTGCAGTGGGATTGGTGGCATCTCTGAAGCAACAGGACGCAGGTTGATCCCTGGCCTGGCACAGTGGGTTAAGGGATCAGGTGTTATTGCAGCTGTGGCATAGTTCACAACTCTGGCTCAGTTCTGATCCCTGGCCTGGGAACTCCATATGCCACAGGGGGGCCAAAAAAAGGAAGAAAAAAATGTGATGTGTGGGGAGTTACCTTGTGGCTTGGGGTTAAGGATCCAGTATTGTCATGCAGCAGCTTTGATTGCTGCTGTGATATAGGTTTGATCCCTGAGCTGGGGAATTTCCATATACCTCAGGCATGGCCAAAAAAAAAAAAAAAAAAGTGTGGGATTTAGTTTCCAACGAGGAAGATAAAGAATTTCATAGTTAATTATTACTGATTACTTGTCTCAAGTCTTAATTTTTTTGCTTATTTTCTGATCTTTTTTTTTGCCTTTAGATTCTCCTGGGCTCCTCCAATTTGAAGTGTGTCCCCTGTCTGAGTCCCGTTTCAGTGTGTCTTTTCAGCACCCTGTGAATGACTCCCTGGTGTGTGGTGAGTTATGTGGGTGATTAACCACACCTTTCTCCAGGTGGCAGTTTGGTCCCTTTGTCTTTTTTTGAAAAGTCAGAAGCTGAAGCTGAATCTGTCTTAAATACCTCCTATATATTTTGTCTTTCAGTGGTAATGGATGTGCAGGACTCAACACATGTGAGCTGTAAACTCTACAAGGGGCTGTCAGATGCACTCATTTGCACAGATGACTTCATTGCCAAAGTTGTTCAAAGGTAGCACTGGCCCTTTTCCATCAGAGTCCCATTAACAGGTGTATAAGTGGAGTTCCTTTTGTGGCTCAATGGGTTAAGAACAGACATAGTGTCCATGAGGATTTGGGTTCAACCCCTGGCCTTGCTCAGTGAGTTAAGGATCCAGGGTTGCTGCAAGCTGCAGCATAGGTTGTGGATGTAGCTCATATCCGGTGTTACAGTGGTTGTTGTGTAGTCCAGAGCCGACAGTTCCAATTTATCTCTTAGCCCAGGAACTTCCATATGCTGTAGAGGCAGCCTTAAAAAGAAAAAAAAAAAAAGAAGTGTATAAGGAATGTTGTTTTCAGTATTCAAGTGAATTAGAAATTTAGGAGGAAAGCATTTAGTCACTGCTTTGAATTCACCTTTCTCTGCTTTTTAATCCAAAAGCATTATGAGCATTGGTTTTCTAAATGTCATTATGAAAGTAATAGGATGTAAGGTAGGTAATTTAGGCCCAGCATTAGGGTTCTTTTATGAGGGAGGGAGCTGAAATAAGATGTAGATATTTTCTCACTTTTCCTCTGTGTCACTTTTTTAACACATACATGTAACATGTCAAATGGCAGTCTGTGGGAAGACACTTAAGCCAGTCCGCATCCCAAAAACATTAATGCGGGTTTCAAGATATTTTAGAGCAGGTACCAGTTGTTTGTTTAATAAATAAATTTTATTGGAACACAGCTATGCCAGTTCACTTACATATTGTCTGTGGTGGCTTTTGAGCTAAGATGACAGAGTAGTTGGACAGAAATCATATGATCCTCAAAAGCTTAAAATATTTTTTATTTTATTTTTTTTGTCTTTTGTCTTTCTACGGCCACACCCGAGGCCTGGAGGTTCCCAGGCTAGGGGTCAAATCAGAGCTGTAGCCGCCAGCCTGTGCCATAGCCACAGCAACGCAGGATCTGAGCCGAGACTGTGACCTATACCACAGCTCACTGCAACGCTGGATCCTTAACCCACTGAGCAAGGCCAGGGATCGAACCCACAACCTCATAGTTCCTAGTCGGATTCGTTAACCACTGAGCCACGATGGCAACTCCTCGAAAGCTTAAAATATTACTGTCTGGCCCTTTAAGAAAGGTTGCTGACATATTCTAGAGCAAACACATTTCAAATATGTTTATGAACATAAATTTATCTGTAACATAAAATGTGCTTTGCTTTAAAATACAAAAGATTTTCAGGGAGTTCCCGTTGTGGCCCATTGGTAATGAGCCCAACTAGTATCCATGAGGATTTGGGTTGGAACCCTGGCTTCATTCAGTGAGTTAAGTATCCTGCATTGCTGTGAGTTGTGGTGTAAGTCACAGATGCGGTTTGGATCCTGTGTTGCTATGGCTGTGGCTGTGGCTGGCAGTTGCAGCTCTGATTTGACCTCTAGCCTGGGAACCTCCATATGCCGCAGGTGCGGCCCTAAAAAGAAAAAAAACAAAGATTTCCAATCAACAGTTTTACTTTTCACAGTATAGCTTTTGGGGTGATGTAAGCCACTAAAGTTTAGAACTTGATGGGTTAAGAGATTTTTTTGTGGAGTTCCCTTGTAGTGCAGCAGGTTAAGGATCCAGCATTGTCATTGCAGCGGCTTGCGTGGCTGCTATGGCATGGGTTCACTCCCAGGCTTGGGAACTTAAACAGGCTGTGAGTGTGGCCAAAATTCAAAAGGAGAAGGAGAGATTTTTCTGTGGTTTGTTAAGTAAGATAAATCATGTATCCCATTAATCATATGTGAAGCCCCAAAGGAGGGCTTTTTTTTTTTTTTTGGTCTTTTTGTCTTTTTGCCTTTTTTTCTAGGGCCGCTCCCTCGGCATATGGAGGTTCCCAGGCTAGGGGTCTAATCAGAGCTGTAGCCACTGGCCTACGCCAGAGCCACAGCAACACAGGATCCGAGCCGCGTCTGCAACCTACACCACAGCTCACGGCAACACCGGATCATTAACCCACTGAGCAATGCCAGGGATCGAACCCGCAACCTCATGGTTCCTAGTCGTATTCGTTAACCTCTGAGCCAACACGGGAACTCCAGGAGGGCATTTTCTTATTCAGGTCATTATTACCAGTTTTGTTTTAGTTCAGTGTGATAATTATTTAGACTCTTGTTTATGGTTGGTTGGTTTTTGGTGGTACTTCAAAAGAGGTTGATGATTGCCTCCTGGTCCAGATTCTTTTTAGAATGAGTTTACCCAAAGCTCTGGCATTTCATAGAACTGCATCTGCTCTTCAAGATATTTGCCTTACCTGAGAACTGCTTACTGCAAACTTTTGGCATATCTTTAAGTCGCAGGCAAAATTAAAACTTGTTTTCCCAAATGAAAAATTGGTTTCATGTAGCAGCTAGTGAAATGTTAACTTTGCTTTTTTTTCATCTTACTCTACAGATGTATGTCCATTCCTGTGACGATGAGGGCTATTCGGAGGAAAGCTGAAACCATTCAGGCCGACACCCCAGCACTGTCCCTCATTGCAGAGACAGTTGAAGACATGGTGAAAAAGAACCTGCCCCCGGCTAGCAGCCCAGGGTATGGCATGACCACAGGCAACAACCCAATGAGTGGTACCACTACACCAACCAACACCTTTCCGGGGGGTCCCATTACCACCTTGTTTAATATGAGCATGAGCATCAAAGATCGGCATGAGTCGGTGGGCCATGGGGAGGACTTCAGCAAGGTGTCTCAGAACCCAATTCTTACCAGTTTGTTGCAAATCACAGGGAACGGGGGGTCTACCATTGGCTCGAGTCCGACCCCTCCTCATCACACGCCGCCACCTGTCTCTTCGATGGCCGGCAACACCAAGAACCACCCGATGCTCATGAACCTTCTTAAAGATAATCCTGCCCAGGATTTCTCAACCCTTTATGGAAGCAGCCCTTTAGAAAGGCAGAACTCCTCTTCCGGCTCACCCCGGATGGAAATGTGCTCGGGAAGCAACAAGACAAAGAAGAAGAAGTCATCAAGATTACCACCTGACAAACCTAAGCACCAGACTGAAGATGACTTTCAGAGGGAGCTATTTTCAATGGATGTTGACTCACAGAACCCTATCTTTGATGTCAACATGACAGCTGACACGCTGGATACGCCACACATCACTCCAGCTCCAAGCCAGTGTAGCACTCCCCCAACAACTTACCCACAACCAGTACCTCACCCCCAACCCAGTATTCAAAGGATGGTCCGCCTATCCAGTTCAGACAGCATTGGCCCAGATGTAACTGATATCCTTTCAGACATTGCCGAAGAAGCTTCTAAGCTTCCCAGCACTAGTGACGATTGTCCACCCATTGGCACCCCTGTTCGAGATTCTTCAAGCTCTGGGCATTCTCAGAGTGCCCTCTTTGACCCTGATGTCTTTCAAACCAATAATAATGAAAATCCATACACTGATCCAGCTGACCTTATTGCAGATGCCGCTGGAAGCCCCAGTAGTGACTCTCCTACCAATCATTTTTTTCCTGATGGAGTAGATTTCAATCCTGATTTGTTGAACAGTCAGAGCCAAAGTGGTTTTGGAGAAGAATATTTTGATGAAAGCAGCCAAAGTGGAGATAATGATGATTTCAAAGGATTTGCATCTCAGGCACTAAATACTTTGGGGGTGCCAATGCTTGGAGGCGATAACGGGGAGAGTAAGTTTAAAAGCAATAGCCAAGCTGACACAGTTGATTTCAGTATTATAGCAGTGGCTGGTAAGGCTTTGGGTCCTGCAGATCTTATGGAGCATCACAGTGGTAGTCAGAGTCCTTTACTGACCACTGGGGACTTAGGGAAAGAAAAGACTCAAAAGAGAGTAAAAGAAGGCAATGGCACCAGTAATAGTAGTCTGTCAGGGCCAGGATTAGACAGCAAACCAGGGAAGCGCAGTCGGACCCCTTCTAATGATGGCAAAAACAAAGATAAGCCTCCAAAACGGAAGAAGGCAGACACTGAGGGAAAGTCTCCTTCTCATAGTTCTTCTAACCGACCTTTCACCCCACCTACTAGTACAGGTGGATCTAAATCTCCAGGCAGTTCAGGAAGATCTCAGACTCCCCCAGGTGTTGCCACACCACCCATTCCTAAAATCACTATTCAGATTCCTAAGGGAACCGTGATGGTGGGTAAACCCTCCTCTCACAGTCAGTATACCAGCAGTGGTTCTGTGTCTTCCTCAGGAAGTAAAAGCCACCATAGCCATTCTTCCTCATCTTCTGCTTCCAACTCAGGCAAGATGAAAAGCAGTAAATCAGAAGGCTCATCAAGTTCCAAGTTAAGTAGCAGTATATATTCTAGCCAAGGGTCTTCTGGATCTAGCCAGTCCAAAACTTCATCCCAGTCAGGGGGGAAGCCAGGCTCCTCTCCTATTACTAAGCATGGACTGAGCAGTGGCTCTAGCAGCACCAAGATGAAACCTCAAGGGAAGCCATCATCACTTATGAATCCTTCTTTAAGTAAACCAAACATATCCCCTTCCCATTCAAGGCCACCCGGAGGCTCTGATAAGCTTGCCTCTCCAATGAAGCCTGTTCCTGGGACTCCCCCATCCTCTAAAGCCAAGTCCCCTATCAGTTCAGGTTCTGGTGGTTCTCACATGTCTGGAACTAGTTCGAGCACCGGCATGAAGTCATCTTCAGGGTTAGGATCCTCAGGCTCATTGTCTCAGAAAACTCCCCCATCATCTAACTCTTGTACAGCATCTTCCTCTTCCTTTTCCTCAAGTGGCTCTTCCATGTCATCCTCTCAGAACCAGCATGGGAGTTCCAAAGGGAAATCTCCCAGCAGAAATAAGAAGCCCTCCTTAACAGCTGTTATAGATAAACTGAAGCATGGGGTTGTCACCAGTGGCCCGGGGAGTGAAGACTCAATGGACGGCCAGGTGGGGGTGAGCACAAATTCTTCTAGCCATCCTATGTCCTCCAAACATAGCATGTCAGGAGGAGAGTTCCAGGGCAAGCGTGAGAAAAGTGATAAGGACAAATCAAAGGTTTCCACCTCGGGGGGCTCAGTGGATTCGTCTAAGAAGACATCAGAGTCAAAAAATGTGGGGAGCACAGGTGTGGCAAAAATTATCATCAGCAAGCATGATGGGGGATCCCCCAGCATTAAAGCCAAAGTGACTTTGCAGAAACCTGGGGAAAGTAGTGGAGAAGGGCTTAGGCCTCAGATGGCCTCTTCCAAAAACTATGGCTCTCCACTCATCAGTGGTTCCACTCCAAAGCATGAGCGTGGCTCTCCCAGCCATAGCAAGTCACCAGCATATACCCCTCAGAATCTGGACAGTGAAAGTGAATCAGGCTCCTCCATAGCAGAGAAGTCTTATCAGAACAGTCCCAGCTCAGATGATGGCATCCGACCTCTTCCAGAATACAGCACAGAGAAGCATAAGAAGCACAAAAAAGAAAAGAAGAAAGTAAAGGACAAAGATAGGGATCGGGACCGGGACCGAGACCGAGACAAGAAAAAGTCTCATAGCATCAAGCCAGAGAGTTGGTCTAAATCACCCATCTCTTCAGACCAGTCCTTGTCTATGACAAGTAACACAATCTTATCTACAGACAGGCCCTCAAGACTCAGCCCTGACTTTATGATTGGGGAGGAAGATGATGATCTTATGGATGTGGCCCTGATTGGCAACTAGGAACCTTACTTTTAAAAACAAAAACATGGCCAGAGAAAAACTAATAGGTGTATAGGCAAATCACCATAAGGGGTGAGTCAGAGAGGTCTGATTTTGTGTTAAAGAATCTTAAATGGCACGGCTTCGACACCGAGTGGGGTGAATTTAGAAAGGCATAGCCAGACCCTACTAAAGAGACCATAGGGTTTGATTCTGGTTACTAAGAATCACTTGTTTCTTTGCCAGAAAAAAGAAAAAAAAAAGTTAAAATACCTGCTTATGAAAGGGAGGGGGTGGGAAGGGCTTAGGGAAAGGGAAGGGTGGGAAACAGTTTTGTGGGAAATATTCATATATATTTTTTCTCCCTTTTTCCATTTTTAGGCCATGTTTTAAACTCATTCTAGTGCATGTATTTGAAGGGCTGGGCAGAAAATGAAAAAGCAATACATTCCTTGATGCATTTGCATGAAGGTTGTTCACCTTTGTTTGGGTAGTTGTCCATTTGAGGCATGGGCAAATGAAGGACTTTGGTCATTTTGGACACTTAAGTAATGTTTGGTGTCTGTTTCTTAGGAGTGATTGGGTAAGGAAGATGATTTTAGCTATTTATTTATAATATTTTAACCCTTTATCTGTTTGCTTTTATACAGTGTTTCTTTCTAATTCTATGAGGTTCAGGGTTCAAAATGATGGGAGGCGGGAGAGCAAGGCTTATTTGGTGGTAGGGAGCTTGTAGCTTGTGCTGGTACTGTAGTATCAAGCCCAAGCAAATTAGTCAGAGCCCACCTTTGGAGTTAAGTAGAAAACCAAAATGGTATTTTTGTTTTAGGAGGTTTTTCATAGGGTTCAGACATCATAGGAATATTAGGAGTTAATCTCTTTATGGAGGTATTGGTTTGTAGTTCTTTTTCCTTTAAAGAAAGCTGGGCTGGCTTTTTGGGATGTAAACATGTTTTCAGATGCAGTAAGGTTTAAAAGTGGGACAGCCTCCCTGAACCAGTGGCATGAAAACCATTACAGAGTTAATAGTTCTCCTGTTTCTACAGTGTGCCAAAAGTCCACATCCCAGCATTTTGTTTGTAGGAGAACTGATGCCATTCCTATGAGCTGGGCTCCTTGTTTCCCTTCATCACAAGGATAAGGAGTCTAGACTTTAATTACTCCAGTGTATGCTCCCTTAGATAAAACAGTAAAAAAAATTTGCAGCCATAGTTCACTTACAACAGTTTCAAGCTCACTTGAAGTAATGGGGGCCTGGAATGCTAGGTGGGCATAAAGATAAACCCTTGCTACTATGTAGCAACACAATTGGACCTTTTTGAAGGAATAGGTCTGAGTCTGGATTCTGGGGGACATCAATAAGAAGCCCTTCTCATAAATATAGAAATCCAGGAGACCATTTGAGTGCAACACAAGTTCTCAGTATTTGGAGGGTCCTCTCAAAATTCTGCGGCCTTACTTTGATTTTGACACCTGCACTGTGCCATTCCTGATGATTCCATTCAGGATCTGTATCAGCAGGACGGGGCACGATCCCCAGCACAACTCTTCTGGATTGAAAAAAAAAAAAAAAAAAAAAGCCAGGTGATTCATTTGTGTGTGTGTGTATATCATAAATGGAGTGACTTCATCGATAAGAAGATATCTATATTCAGCTCTTTCTGCAGGTTGGAGTTAGCATAGAGTTGGAAAATCAGCTTTGGCTTTCTTTCCTGACTGTCTCTGATTTCCTTTAGTGTTCTCCCTTTTCTGGTCATCAGCTCTCAACAACTCTGCCACTTTTGTGTCCTAAGGTAATAAGAAGTAGGAAACGAAACCTTGCAAAGTGGAGCAAGAAAAGTTATCGGTTACCGTATCAGAGTCAAATGTCTTGGGTGACACTAAGGAGGACATGGGCAAGGTGATACCAGAGTGCTTTATCTTGTGATGCTGATACAGTAGCAGCCTCTCAAACATACAACCAGGTTGGATTTCTCACAAGTTTCTCACCTAGTTTTGAATCCTATCCCATTGGTTTCTGCAGGAGAAAAAAAAAAAAAATTAAATGGTTTTTAAGTTTGTTTTGGTTGGGAAAAATCTTATGGGGAATATACTGCATAGTATCAGGGGCTCAGCTCCCCCAAACAGAGCCAACAAATACCAAAATGAGTAAACTGGGAAGCTTTTTCTCTCTTTCTGTCTTCATCCCAGATCAAAGAATCCCGAGTTAGGATCTGGATGAAGGATAAGCCCCTGAATTGTCGATGGGCACACCCCACACACTGACCCAGCATCTGAACTTGCTTAACAGGGAGCCGGGGCTAAACTGCTTCACCCTGCCTGAGAACCAGGGAGCACTGCATTTCTCCACAGGGTGGAGGAGAAGAGGCAGAATAAACCAAGCCTGGGACACCTCCCTCCTGTCTAGGTGTACTCATTCTCCTGTTCCAAAAGACGGCAAGGACATGAAGTCAACTTCTACCTATCTTCTGCTGCTGGTGTCTTGTGTATTCTTAGTTTGACCTGATTCCTCTTCTGTCTTTTGGCTTCATGTTAGGGGTCCTTGGTCAAAACCTGCTCTGATGTACATGAAGATTCCAGGTTCAAAATCAGTGTCTTTTAAAACAAGTATTGTAGAGGTGGGGGAGGGGTTAAGCAGGATATAACTGCCAAACTTAAGATTGGTGACTCTTAGAAAGATTTACCTTAAGGCCTGGGTCTGAAAATTTAGTGCAGCACTGTTATGAATTCTCAAAAGAATCTTTCCAGGGAGCCAGTGAGTCACAGTATCCAGTTGAGTCACTTAAAGCAGACGCCAGTATAGGAAACTCATTATTCACAATCCCTAGGTAATCTCATATTTGTTTACCTTTTTAAAAATCCCCTTCCCTCCCTTATTTCTACCCTTGAGTTAGTTTTTTGAGGGGTAGGAAGTATTTAACATCTCAGAAGCTAGGTTGGGAAACATGCTCAGCTGTAAAAGCTGAGCTTTAAATTTTGAGTTTTAAAAATGTACATCAGGAGCAGTTGGGAGGGGCTTTTCTAAAAAAAAAAGTAATCTTTTAAATTTGATTTTCTGTGTGTATGGCCGTTCTGTAAATACTTTGGGGTTTTTCATTTTTTTGAAAGTAGACAAAATCTGTGGGATTTTTTTTCCCGAAACATTACAGAAACCTGTTTATTTACATGCAAATAAATTTCTTTGATAAAAAGCAACATGCCTATGTGTAATAAATTTCTAACTTTTGGATAATTGTTTATTCAGCTTTTTAAAAGTCCAATCAAAAGTATTTTAAAATAACAAAGGAAAAACCTTCCTTGAAATGTGTAACTGGAAAGGATAATTAGGGAAACAGAACTGTGAAAGTTTTCTTCATTTGATTTACCTGCTCAAGCCAGTTTTACTATCTTTTACAGGCCTTAGTCACCAATTGTATCAATAGTCCTTGCTGGGAGAAAAGTTCTGCTAGATGCAACAAAAGGCTGTTTTTATATGGCTGCAGTAAAGCAATCACATTAAAAGTATCTGGGACAGGAGGAGGCTATAACATCTAGACCTGGGTTTGTGGGCCTGAGAATGAGTTACTGAAGCTGGGTTCCTGGGTTCTTTTCTAGGGAAAAAAAGTGCTTTCAGAGTTGGGTAATAAGCCTTCCAGCTACAATACGCCTTTTTTTTTTTTTTTTTTTTTGGTCTTTTTAGGGCCTCGCCCGTAGCATATGGAGGTTCCCAGGCTAGGGGTCTAATTAATCAGAGCTGCAGCCACCGGCTTTCACCAATGCCAGATCCAAGCCACGTCTGCAACCTACACCACAGCTCACGGCCACACCGGATCCTTCGAGGCCAGGGATCGAACCCGCAACCTCATCGTTCCCAGTCAGATCGTTAACCATTGAGCCATGACGCAAACTCCAAATATGCCTATTTTAGAAGATCTCCAGCACAATTTGCTCTTACAGAACTTTTTTTTTTTTTTTTTTTGGCTTTTTAGGGCCAAACCCGAGGCATATGTAGGTTCCTAGGTTGGGGTCCAATCGGAGCTACAGCTGCCGGCCTACACCACAGCCACAGCAACGTCTTATTCCAGCCTCATTTGCGACCTACACCACAGCTCATGGCAATGCAGGATCCTTAACCCACTGAGCGAGGCCAAGGATCAAACCCACAGTCAGATTTGTTTCCCCGGCAGAACCACATCTCTTAATCAGACAAGCCAGTTACTGAAAGTACAAAGTAACAGGGGTATGAAAATAAACTCATATCTGCTTTGGAATGCAATTGTAAGTCCAGCCAGCACTGCTAGAATTGATGATATAGTTTCTAATGTTTCATATTTGGGATATAATTCCGTAGTTTGTCGCTCTAAGTGTAAACTCATTTCTTAATTCATGGAAGTCAGATCATAAATTTTGAGACTTCAAGGTTTGAGGGCTGGTGTTACTAAAGTACATATTATCATGACACATCCAGCTTCTATAGAAGGAGCCTGAGTCAGAATGAATATTACTACTGGGCAAGCGCCCCCGCCTACTCGTTCAGACACGCTTGTTTCTCCCGCCAAAGTGGCGTCAGGATCAGGATCTCACCAACCAGAGCCCTGATTGGAGGGCAGGCAGGCCCTAGAGCCCATTGGGTGCCAGCAGCGGTCTGGAAGCAGAGGGGCGGGAGAAGCCGAGGCCTTTCTGCCTCACCCGCCCCCACCTTCACCAAAGCGTGCCCCTCCCCCAGCTAAAGGAATGGTCGCCCAGCTCCAGCACTGCACCCCTTGACCCCAAGGCACGAGGTGCGGCCTCGCCGCATATCCCCAGAGCAGAGGGCAGCGCAATTACCCCCTGTCCTTCTAAACCATGCACAAGGAGATCCACTCCCCGCGGCGGCCCCCTAGGCCTCCCTGCAACACCCGGTAATGCAATCCACGGGGGCGGGGAAGGCGGTGGCGGCGGCGGCAGCGGCGGCGGCGGCGGCATCAGAACAGCCCCAATCTAGAGACGGCCAGAGAGGAGAAAAATGGCTCCAAGCAGGGACCGCCTGCTGCACTTTGGGTTCAAGGCTACAGTGAGTGATAGGGGAAGGGAGTTGGGTGTCTGGGAAGGACATGTTTGCCAGCGCAAGCTACCGGGAAAGCGACAAGACTGAGGGGGCGGGGAGGAAGAGACAGCTCAAGTGCTTGGTGGGTTGGTGCGTGCTGTTTGCCCGCGGATGGGAGAAGGGGGGCTTGGGCGCTGTGTGCAGTTGTCCTGCTTTCCTCTCTCTCACTGGTCTGCGAGCACGCGCACACTCGCACCCGCCCCACAGCCCCTCCCATACACAAATACACACATAGACATATAGACACTTCCCTGCCTCTTCTTCTTGCGGTGGGCTTGGCGGCCTTGGAGGCGAAGGCGGGCTCACGCCGCCGCCGCCGCGCTCCCGGGCGGATGGTCGCGGGCTGCGCCCCGGGGTGGGGGAGGGGTGGTCCTGCGCTGCCGCCGCCGCCGCCGCCGCGCGCTCCTCCTCCTCCCCCTCCCCACACCGTTCCGAGGCCCGGGCGGTTCTGCCCAATGAGGAGCGGCGTTGCTGGCAGGTGGGGAGTGTTTTTGTTTTGGGTTGAAGTTGAGGCGGAGGAGAGAGAAGAGCTAGCGACAAGCAGTCGTCGCCACCGCCACGGGAGGCGGAGGAGGCCCTGCGGGATTCAAGAGGTCTCCCCTCCCCGCCGACGGCTCTTGCCCGCCGTTCCTCTGCCTCCTCCCGGTGCCGGAACTCCCGGGCCTGCCCCGGGCCCCCAGTCTTTGCCCTCCACACGCCGCAGCGCCCGGCCCCGGCCGCACCCGCCGGCCCCATGAGGAGGGACGTGAACGGAGTGACCAAGAGCAGGTTTGAGGTGTGCGCTTGGGGGTGGAGGGGGCTAGGGCGGCGTGAGGAAGGCGATTCCCGCTTTCATGCCCCGAAAAATTCGCTCCGCACCGAGCCTCCTCCTTTGCCTGGCGCCGTCATCCCCAGACCGCTGGGGCTGCCAGACTTCTCTCCCCTTTCTCTCCATCCGAGAGCCCAGTGCAGCCCAGCTTCCTTCGTCCTTCGGGCCGATCGCCTCTTACTATTTTGCTGGCGGGCCGGGACCGAGGATTAGCTCTGGCGCCCTAATTCCCCCTCCCCCCAGTATCACTCAGCTTTCCATTCTTTACACAACCTTTGGCGTGTCTCCCTTCACTCGGCAGAAAAAGCATCACAGCTCTGATCGACCGGAGGGAGCTTGTTTTCTTTTTGCCACCTTCGAGGGGGAAATTATGAGCCAGGGGGCTTATTCTCCGAGTTTGAGAGACCTAGGGAAGTGGAGGTGGGGGACTGAGATGGTGGAGACGACCACGGGTTTTCGGTGCTGTGTTAGGTTAGGGTATTGTTCTGATACTTCCTCTTCTATCCCGTTTAGTCTGTACTTTTGTTGTTCATTGTTTCTGGGAACTCTTCGTTGTGTACAGGCTTTGAGATTGGGACGAAGGTCTGAGAGACTTAAGAAAATCCATTCAAGTCTCTTTGTCTCTAAGAACTTTTCCTCTGGCGAAAGAGATTTATAGTAATGGAATTAAGAAATGGGTGAGGAAATAAAACATCTGAAAGCGTCTTGAGAGTAGTCAGCTTTAGGAAGTGACTCCTTTTGAAAGTGAAGTATTATAACGACAGATGAATTATAGTAGTATAGTAATATACGGGAAGACCCATTGGGGGAATAAGAGAGAGAAAGAAACTTCTACAGCAAGAAGAGTAAATGTTACCTGGCCTTTTTTGGCAGAAAATCAGGCTGACCCGGGGTCACTCACAGCTCAGTGTACCTCACTTGATGTTTTTCTTCATTTCCATTTTAAGGATGAAATTGTAAGACGGTGAGACAGAAGTTTTAGGAAACTTGCCAGCTAGGTTTAGAGGGTGAAATTGTTACCTAAGGGTCTTCTTAGTCTATTCCTGATTTCGGTTAATGCTTTTGGAAAATATTTTAATTTACCCACAAAGATCGAGACAGGAAGTGTTTGGGGGAGTTTAAATTCAGAGCTTCAGTGGTATTGTTGCAGGCCAGGAGTGGAGAAAATCAAGGAACTGGTCTCCTTAGGGTTTTTTTTTTTTTTTTTCCCCTTAGGGTTTCCGTGTTTATCTTAATCATGGGAAAAAAGTATTATAGTAGATATGTTTTGGTGTTTATGTTGCCCTTGATAGCTTCATATTCAGTATTACTGTAAAAATTTAGACTGTCCTTAAAATAACTGAATAGAGGAGTTCCTGATGTAGCACAGTGGGTTAAGAATCCAGCTTTGTCACTGCAGCGGCTTGTGTCCCTGCTGTGGCCTGGGTTTGATCCCTTGCCCAGGAACTTCCACATGCCGAGGGTGCAGGCAAAAAAATATATATATATATATATATTACTCCATAGACATTTAGCAGTTAACAAAAATCTTCAAAGGGAAACCCAAATACTGAAGTTTTGAGTGGGAGATAGTAGCCTTTTGCTATTGCAGTCTGTTCTTTATCAAGCTGACTTCATTGACATTCAATTTAAGTGAATTTTGCTATTCACTTTTAGGTTGTGTGAGTAATTGTTGAAAAGAGTTCTTTTATAGTATGTGCTTTAAAATTGCATTGCTGTATCCAGTTTTTATAATTATCTTATATTTTAATTTGTAGTTTATCTGTAATGGTGGTATTAAAATAAGAATTTATCGCTTTATTAAGCATCCCTGTTTACCTTGATTGGTATGTGTGCCTGAAAAGAAGATAAAAAAGAAGAGGGAGGAAAAACTCCTTCTGCAGTGTTCATGATTAAAGTGTTTATTTATAAACAAAAAGCTACTTTTTTATGATGTGAAGTGTTCATGCTGGAATACAAATGAGAAGGGGCTGAAAATATGTGTTAACAAGTTTCGTTATCAAATTATTTCTTAAAATCATTTACCCGTTAATGACCTAATTTACATGTAGTAAAACAATAAACTGGCCTCTTATGAAGTAATAAACTTATTGCTAATTCACTGAAGACATTTTAAATATTTAGTTGCAATGGATAAAAGATGTAGATAGGATAAAGCAGACTTTTCATATCTAAAACATTCACATCAAAATTTTTTTTAATTCTTGAAATCACAGGAGGCTTTTTAAAGGACTGATCATATTTTATGATGGTAAACAGATAGCTCTGAGAATTTTTGTGAGTGCAGGAAATTTCTATAGCAAAAATATCACAACTAACATCACATTAGTTATAGTTAATACAAAAAGTGAAAGATTGTTTTCTTTTTCTTGGCCACATTTTTTTATGGGGAGGAGATAACTAAAGCTTTTTTTTTTTTTTTTTTTTGCCTCCCCGCCCCCCAGGCATGTGGAAGTTCCCAGGCCAGGGATCAAACCCATGCTATAGCAGTGGCCTAGCTGCTACAGTGACAACCCTGGATCCTTAATCTGTTGCACCACAGGGGAACTCTACTTATTTTTTTTATTCGATTTGTTAAAATCTTTGTATAGGGAATATTCTGTGTATTGTGTCTTTGGATACTGTTGTTTTTTTTTTGTCTTTTTGCTATTTCTTGGGCCACTCCCACGGCATATGGAGGTTCCCAGGCTAGGGGTCGAATCGGAGCTGTAGCCGCCGACCTACACCAGAGTCACAGCAACTTGGGATCCGAGCCTCGTCTGCAACCTACACCACAGCTCACGGCAACGCCGGATCCTTAACCCACTGAGCAAGGGCAGGGACCGAACCCGCAACCTCATGGTTCCTAGTCGGATTCATTAACCACTGCGCCACGATGGGAACTCCTGTCTTTGGATATTGTAACTGGAGGCCACACACTTTAAATCTCACACTCAGCAGTAGAGGTGTAGAAAAATAAACTTAGGTTAAAATCAAAGAAGAGTACCTTAGTTAGCCAGCTGTGTAGCATCCTGTAGAATAGCTAAGTAGATGACTGATGGTTAAAAGAGTTAAAAAAGGAGGCAGATGTGTGAAAATCATTGTCCTTTGCTGTATCACTTTGGCATTTAATCCATACAGTAATGACCCTTATAAGTTAACATAATGTATACTGAATTATTTTAGTCTTATAAGTGAAATTAATCATTCAGGAGTTCCCATCGTGGCTTAGCAGATTCAATCCCTGGCCCTGCTCAGTGGGTTAAGGATCAGGTGTTGCTGTGAGGTGTGGTGTAGGTCACAGACTCACCTTGGATCTGGTGTTGCCTGT
The DNA here is from genome assembly GCF_016906955.1 of Phacochoerus africanus. NCBI lineage: Eukaryota > Metazoa > Chordata > Mammalia > Artiodactyla > Suidae > Phacochoerus > Phacochoerus africanus. Next base: position 23,069,245 of record NC_062557.1, read on the forward strand.
GGCTGTGGTATAGGCCGGCAGCTATAGCTACAGCTCCGATATGACTCCTAGCCTGGGAACTTCCATGTGCTGTGGGTGTGGCCCTAAAAAGACCAAAACAGAAAAAAGAAATTAATCGTTCAGATACTTTTTTAATTATCTTACAGTACACTTTGTTTTGTGGCAAATTTTGATAATTTCCTTTCAAATTGAATAATGATTGTTAAATGTGTCTTGTATGCTGGGTGCTCTGAGCTAGATGTTTTACCTCTGTTACTTCTAATTCTCACAATTCTATTTTGAGGAAAGCTAGGCCTTGAGAAGTATTCAAGTTGCACAGCTAGTCTGTGGTGGAGCCAAGATTCCAATCTGCTTTTTTTTTTTTTTCTCCACTCTATCATTCTGCTCTGTTTTCAGCATAACAGCACAAAAGCCCAGAAAATGTGAGGAAAAGAGCTTTCCTAAAGTTCTGCATCTAGTATTTTTTTGTTTGTTTTTGCCCTCAAGAGAATGCAGCTATCCTTCATTTTAAATGCTATAAATCCAGTGCTGGCCTAACATAGTGAAATTAATGACAGACACCTGTAAATAGCTAGGCTAGCCCTTGAATCCAAGAGTAGATTTTTTTCAGCTAAGCCTCTACCCTTTGTCCTACTCTTAGTAGCTCCATTATAAGAATGTAGTACTACTGGAGAAAAACTTCTGTCCTATTTGGTTTTATTAAAAAGTATTATGTTTTTTAAGAAAGTTATAGTGGTAACATTAACTGACATTCATATACCATTTTACAGTTTAATCAGTGCCTGGAGATGTTAAGATTCACATAGTTAGGAAGTGGTAAGTTCTAATTGGGATATGTTGAATCCCTGTTCATTATTGATTTTCATCATACCTCTCTGCTGCTCTGATAAATGTATGATATTACAGTTTGTGCAATTAGATTATAGTATTTCTTTGCCTGCTTCATTTTATTGATTCACTTTGTCCAAAATAAGAAAAATCATATAAGTTGTTTTATGTCAGAAAGAACATACGGCATTGGGAGTTAAGAGAATGGGTATTTGTTGATCTTGATTTTTGCTACCAACTCACCCCAACTTTGGTCTTCTCTCCACTTCTCTGGTTTGGTCATTTTCCTCCTCTGCAAGTCAAGGGAATTAGAATCAATTATTAAGATTCCTTTTGTTCCAGAGTCCTATGAATCTGTAATTTTTGAGTAAAAGCAGTGGACCATATTTTCTTTGTTGTTTCTTATGAAATAGCCATTCTAGTACTTTAGTCAAGTTTGCAGGCCTAGTCACACAGTACAGTTAAGGCTACAGTAATGACCTTTTTTCTCCCTTAAAGTTTTATCTTCTAATCTAAAGAACATTCTGCATAGTAAATAACCCTATTTTCCAAGTTGGTGCATGTGGAAAATGTTATGTATATTTTCCAGTGGGTGAGAGTCATTTGTTTCACTCTATTTGAAAGGCCTTGCAATGGGAAAGAATACTAGTAGAAGTAAGCAGTTTTGTTTTTAACACTTCAGAGATTGGTTGGAATGCGGTTATCTAGTAGCATTATAGAAATCTGGGTTTTTTAGACCCGTTCAGACAATTCGTCCTTTTTGAATAATGTTATTGATATTTCTTTATTATATAACCATGGGTTCTTTTAAAGCACAGTACATTATATCATGTACTTATACTGTAGTTATTCATCATTTAAAAATAAACATGTTTATATCTTGTCACTGTCTACATAAGCATTATGTATTAAAAATTATGCTTTCCATTACTTTTTTTTAACTTGGCAAAAACTTTACAAAATGTATTCTTGATATTTAAGTCATACATTCTTAGATGTAATCTATTTATTCATTGAAGATTTTCATTCATTAAATCATTTGTTAGATATTGACACTTTTTAAAAAATTGCCATATGGTTGATTTATAATGTTGTGTCAGGAGTTCCCGTCGTGGCGCAGTGGTTAATGAATCCGACTAGGAACCATGAGGTTGCGGGTTCGGTTCCTGCCCTTGCTCAGTGGGTTAAGGATCCGGCATTGCCATGAGGTGTGGTGTAGGTCGCAGATGTGGCTTGGATCCCGTGTTGCAGTGGCTCTGGCGTAGGCTGGTGACTACAGCTCCGATTCGACCCTTAGCCTGGGAACCTCCATATGCCGTGGGAGCAGCCCAAGAAATGGCAAAAAGACCAAAAAAAAAAAAAAAAAGTTGGAGTTCCCGTCGTGGCGCAGTGGTTAACGAATCCGACTAGGAACCATGAGGTGGCGGGTTCGGTCCCTGCTCTTGCTCAGTGGGTTAACGATCCGGCGTTGCCGTGAGCTGTGGTGTAGGTTGCAGACACGGCTCGGATCCCGCGTTGCTGTGGCTCTGGCGTAGGCCGGTGGCTACAGCTCCGATTCAACCCCTCGCCTGGGAACCTCCAAATGCCGCGGGAGCGGCCCAAGAAATAGCAACAACAACAACAACAACAACAAAGACAAAAGACAAAAAAAAAATGTTGTGTCAGTTTCAGGTATACAGCACAGCCATATCTATATCTTTATATATATATATATATATATATATATATATATATATGGCATGAGCTTGATCCCTGGCCCAGGGATATATATGTATATATATACTTTTTCAGATTCTTTTTCCTTATAGGATATCACAAAACATCAAGTGCAGTTCCCTGTGCTGTATAGCAGGTCTCCATTGGTTTTCTAATTTATATAAAATATGTTAATCTCAACCTCCTAATTCATCCCTCCCCCACCCCTTTCCCCTAGAAGTATCCACATGTTCTAGGTCATTTGTCACTTTTAGCTGTTAGTGTCAGTGTTGTTTTTTAAATCTTTTTGTTTTCTTTCTTCTTTCTTTCTTTTTTTGCTTTTTGGTGTCACATCTATACAGCGCGTGGAGGTTCCCAGGCTACTGGTCAGAACAGAGCTGCAGCCGCTGGCCTACACCACAGCAACTCAAGGTCCAAGCCTCATCTGCCACCCACACCACACACAGCTCATGGCAATACCAGATCCTTAACCCACTGATCAATGCCAGGGATTGAACCTGTGTCCTCATGGATACTAGTCGGATTGTTAGCGCTGAGCCATGACAGACGGGAAGTCCCAGAGTTGTCTCTTTTTAAGTCTTGGTTGCATTTTTCTTGAAAATTAATGAGTGCTTTTGTTATTCCTATCCCTTAGATTACTGTTTTCCACTGGTGACAAGTTAGAAACTAAATTAAAAATTTCAGTAATCTATCTAGTTACTGTGGTTTTAGAAGGGTATTTTTAGATGTTCAAAATAAAATACTCCATTATACCAGGAAAATCCAAGGGAGGGAGGAAGAAGAAAGAATGCCCTTAAACTGACCAAATGTAGCTGCTTGTGCATAGTTGTCTTTACACTGTTTTCCTGTTTGATATCCCAGACTTAGTGAATTCTTCGATCAGACTCCTACCCAAAAGTTGTCTCAAAAAAATGAAGGCATCCAGAGTTCCCATTGTGGCTCAGTGGTAATGAACCCAACTAGTATCTATTGCAGACGCAGGTTAGGGATCCGGCATTGCCATGAGCTGTGGTAGGTCACAGACATGGCTCAGATCCCCACTTGCTGTGGCTGTGGTATAGGCTGGCAATTACAGGTCTGATTGGACCCCTAAGCCTGGAAACTTCCATATTCCGCACGTGTGGCCTAAAAAGACCAAAAAAAAAAAAGGCATCCAACTGTGGTTTTATAGTTTGTCTTAATGCACTTGGACTTGTTTAATAAAAGATTTTAAATTAATAGCAGCTAACAATAGGTGGTGGTATTGAACTATGCAGTCGTGTTTGTGCTTGCTTCATATTGCTTAATTATATAACTTTAAAAAAATAGTTATCTTTCTGTTCAAATGTGGTAAATACAAAACAAATTTGCATTAGCTTTTGAAGACTACTTCTGTTATAGCTTTTGCTGGATGATTATCAAATAACTATTTAGCAGGCATGTGATTTATAGCTATCGGTAAGTAAGTAACCTCTTTATTCCCTAACCGTATTTCCTCTAATTTGATTTTATGACATTCTGTTGGCATTAATAAGCCTCATATCTGATGGTTATAATTGGTTGGAAATATAATTAATCCATTTTTGCTGTCTTTTTTAAGTTGCTGTGAGGTGAAATTCATCTATTAAAACATGATAGACCAGGATTTAGTCAGTTATGAAACAAATATTGGCAATGTCTTCTGTCATATTTGCCCTTGACCCTGGGGATTTCTAGTGAAAACTCAAAAAAAAGGAAATAGAACAGTGTCAAAGTAAGTAGTACCTTGATTACTTTGGTGCTGAGACAGAAATTGTATTTAATAACTTAGAGGTGACGGTTGGCAATCAAATGCCTGCCCTATTTTATATAATCAAATGTACCCCTATTATGGTATTTGTTGGTGAATGTAACTTTCTGATCTACTGGAAGATGCAGCCATATATAATAATGCAGTCAAATATATATATTTTGCCACACTTGTGGAATGCAGAAGTTCCTGGGCCAGGGATCAAGCTCATGCCACAACAATGACAACACCTGATCCTTAACTGCTAGGCCACCAGGGAACTCCAAATTTCACAATAATTGGAAAGTATAAAGTGGAAAGGCATTCATAGTTTTACTTTTAATTTGCAGTAATTACAATTTGCCATAGATATAGCCATTCTGAGTACTTTGAGGTGGTTTTACTGTATACAAAATGAGAGACTTCATTTGGCAGGAAGGACAGGCGAAAAGAAAGCAGTAAAAATTCTCTATTAGGACAGGTTTTTAAATGTAGAATACCTTTTATGCTTGTCATCTTTGGTCGACAGTTTAGGCCTAGGGAAAGTCTCAACTGTATCTAGAGTTGCAGTTACAAAGAGCCAGATTTGATTTTTTGTTTGTTTTCTTTTTTCCTTTTTTGAGGTGGGTGGGGAAAAGAAAAAAGAAAAAAAGGGATTTGCAGTTCCCTGAACATTAACAATTTAATGTTAACTATAAATGTTAGCTGCAAGGTTTTCCAGAGTTCCTGTTAGAATATGTTATCCTGAAGGAGTTCCTGTTGTGGCTCAGCGGTTAATGAGCCCAACTAAGCATCCGTGAGGATGCAAGTTCGATCCCTGGCCTTGGTCAGTGGGTTAAGGATCCGGAGTTGCTGTGAGCTATGGTGTAGGTCCCAGATGTGGCTCAGATCCCTAGTTGCTGTGGCTGTGGCATAGGCTGGTGGCTACAGCTCTGATTTGACCCCAACCTGGAAACCGCCATATGCCTCAGTTTTGGCCCTAAAAGGACAAAAAAAAATGTTATCCTTTTTTTTATCATCTTTTTTTTTTCTTTTTTCTTTTTGTCTTTGCCTTTTCTAGGGCCGCTCCCGCAGCATATGGAGGTTCCCAGGGGTCTAATCAGAGCTGTAGCCACTGGCCTGTGCCAGAGCTACAGCAACGTGGGATCCGAGTCTCGTTTGCAACCTACACCACAGCTCATGGCAACACCGGAACCTTAACCCGCTGAGCAAGGCCAGGAATCGAACCCGCAACCTCATGGTTCCTAGTTGGATTTGCCATGACGGGAACTCCTGTCATCTTATTTTTCGAACCAGATCATTTATATATTGTAAGGTCTTAATTTGAAATTAATTTAAGGAGAGAATGAAAACATTAAGATGATATCTTTAAGATTTTACAAGGGGGAAGAATTAATTTCTGAACTGTGAAGTAAGTGTATATATATATATGTATATATGTTTATATACGCATATGCATGTGTATCTGTGACCTTGGGTAAGTTGCCTCTTTGGACCTCCATTATTTCAAGGAGTTCCTTCTAACATGGAAATTCTGTGATTCTCTGTAAATAAATCCCCCAATTTACTGTAGGTTAGAGATGAGATATTAAGTTTGTTTATTTTGCTTTTTAGGGCCGCACCCGTGGCATATGGAAGTTCCTAGGCTAGGGGTTGAATCAGAGCTACAGCTGCTGGCCTACAGCACAGCCACACAGCAGCATGGGGTCCAAGCCGCGCCTACGCATAGCTTACAGCAACACCAGATGGCTGACCCCCTGAGCGGGGCCAGGGATTGAACCTGCGTCCTCATGGATATTAGTCGGATTTGTTTCCTTTGCACCACTATGGGAATTCCCAGATACTCAGTTTATTGCCCTTGTTCTTACATTTTGCTTATAACTGCTAGTAAACACAAAACATTTAGCCTTTGTGACCTTACCCTATATTCTGCTTTGGACTCCTGCTGATTTTTGCCCTGAATTTTGATAAAAATGGAGATGGGTACTAGGAAAAGAAAAAACCAGAAACTGTGGTAAATGTATATATCACATGTACATGTATACCGTATATACATGTGTATGTACTTACAGATGTAGTATATCTGTCTCACACTCACCAAGGCTTGAGTGAGGAATGGATATGATTGTGTGATGTCCTAGAGTTTAATGTGGTATGATTCAATTTCCTTCTTTCTTTTTTTTTTTTATTTTTGGCCACACTGCAGCACATGGAGTTCCTAGAACTCCATGCTGCATTGGTAGCTCATGCCACAGCTACATTACATTGCCCCCAACCCACTGTGCGGGGCTGGGGATTGAACCTGTGTCCTGGCACTGCATAGACGCCCCGATCCTGTTGCACCACAGCAGGAACTCCTCAGTTTCTTTAGTTTTTGTTTTGTTTTGTCTTTTTAAGGCTGCACCTGCTGTGTGCGGAAGTTCCCAGGCTAGGGGTTGAGTCAGAGCTGCAGCTGCCAGTCTATACCACAGCAATGCCTGATTCTTAACCAACTGAGTGAGGTCAGGGATCAAACCCATGTCTTCATGGTGTAGGCTGATAGCTGTAGCTGATAGCTGCAACTCCGATTTGACCCCTAGCCTGGGAACTTCCATATTCCATATGCTGCATTTGCAGCCATGAAAAAGAAAAAAAAAATAGTGTAAAACCTACTGCACTGGATTGTGAAGGTTAAAGTCTGATTTTTTTTTTTTTTATAGCATTGAGCAAATGGTCTGTTGTAAAATCAGGGCTCAGTAAATGATGCCTATTACATTACTTTGTGGAGTGAAAGTGTTTTTAAGTAGACTGTAAAACATTGTTTTAAATGTTTTATTAAACAGGAACACCTATGAATTTTAATCAATCTTGTTGAACAGTAGTAATTTACAGTGTTTCAGTCTAGAGTTTATTTTTTTATTTTATTTATTTATTTTATTTATTTAATTAATTAATTTATTTTTATTCAGTCTAGAGTTTATACTACAACCATTATTGTATTAATTGTTTGGCAAATGTAAATAAATGTCTTCTAAGATGAAAATTGGGCACCAAATTCTAAGTTGACATTTAAAATACTAGATCTGTCAGCTTTTACCCCAGAAACTGGCTATTCTTCTTTCTGATTTGTAGTAAATAAAGCTCTGGCATGACTGAACCTGGAGAAGTCAGTAGAGATGCATTTATTTTTTTTAAAAATAGCACTGCATAGTTGACACCCTTTCCCCATACTCCTTGTCAGTTTTTTTGAAAATTATTTACATGTCCTTCATGTAAAGACACTCATGTTACAAAATTCACATCTTAATTTATTTCTGTAGCCCATTTTTAGGAAAAGAACTTGATAAATTTTGGAGGTCTCCTAGAATAAATTAAAGCATTTATTTATACTGTAATTTTCCTAATATATCATGAATATATTCACTTCAGGAACATAAGGGACTTTAATAGTCAGTATTCTTAGTCACAGCTGACTGGAGTTATACAAAAGCAGCTTCCTAAATCTAGATCTACACAACAACAAAAAAGGCAGTTTTACTGAGGTCAACACATTCCTTAAGAAAGAATAATTGTATTTAGATTATATGTTTCAAAAGGTGGATTATAGGCCCTAAATGACATAAATTTCATCTGAGCTCATCAGTTTCTGGTCCTGGCAGAAAAGTTTGGCCTAAATATAGAAATCAAGATCTCAAGGCACCTAATGTGGGCACTACTCTGACCCAGCGCTGAGCAATGGAGAAAACCACTTACTTTTCTTTGTCTTTGCAGCTCTAAAATCAATTTCCAATATTGATTTCCCTATGTTTGTATTAATACAAGCTTGATCAATATTAAAGATTAAACCTAATATAATGTTGTATGTCAACTACACCTCAATTAAAAAAAAATTAAACCTAAAACTCTTACTTTCGTTTTGGCCCACACCTGCAGCCTGCAGGATTCCCCAAGCCAGGAATCCACACCTGCACCACTCAGCAACCCAAGCCACTGCAGTGACAACACGGGATCTTTAACCCACAGTGCCGCAGGACAATTCCTGTAACTCTTTTTTTTTTTTTTTTAATAGTGCTTCCTGAGTTAAATGGACATTAAGGAGGAATAAATTTCATTTATGGAAACTTATATAACAACCAGAATGGCTAATCAGAATCACCAGTTAAGTTTTTTGTACAATACTAATTCTAGAACTCCATGGAGAAATAGATACATATACCATGAATTTGACATCATAAAATCAATACCTTTTCTTGGATCTATCCTATCCTAAATGTTTTAGCCCTAGAAACAAGAGCAATATGTAATGTACAGCACTTAAAATAGTTATTTTACAACATGTCATTTTACATGATCATGAATGAAACCACCACACTCTTAACTGCCTCTTAAGCTACCAAGAACAAATATGTCTGGGAACTTAGCAGAGCCTCTCTGACCTTGTCCAGGGCTGAGAAAAGCTCATGTGTAGAAAACCAAGGCATGGTATTGGTAGGAGTTCATTTCTGTTCAAATTTTATTTAGCACCAGCTGTGTGTCAGATATTGGTAGATGTTAGACGTGCAAAGCTGCTCCAAAGCATTTTCTCTGCCTCGGGAGTTTGTAGTTATAATTATTATACTTATAATGTATAATGCCACAAGAGAAAAAACAGTGGGTTCTGATAAATACAGCGATGGCTGTATGGGAGATCGATAAACAGTTTCATGAAAAACATTCACACTTTCTGTGATCCTCAAATAGCTTATATGAAATGCGTTCCTTTTTTTTTGTCTTTTTTTGCTATTTCTTGGGCCGCTCCCGCAGCATATGGAGGTTCCCAGGTTAGGGGTCTAATCGGAGCTGTAGCCACCGGCCTACGCCAGAGCCACAGCAACGCGGGATCCGAGCCGCGTCTGCAACCTACACCACAGTTCATGACAATGCCGGATCCTTAACCCACTGAGCAAGGGCAGGGACCGAACCCGCAACCTCATGGTTCCTAGTTGGATTCGTTAACCACTGCGCCACGACGGGAACTCCCGTTCCATTTTATTTAGTGCTTTTAAAAGGAAACAAAGTCCAGTTGACCCCGCTTTGTAAAAATATTAACACTAAGCTATCATATAAAAGTTTACTTTAAAAAGGACAAGTATGAATTAACTTATCCTTCTTTTATGGCATTCTCTCCATGTTTACCAGGGATGACCAAGGGAAAAGATAGGCATATTTTCATTAGTGATTTCTTCAGTTTTACTGATAGCTTGTTAGAGAAACCAAGCAGCAGGACTACTAATAATAGAGCTAATCAGGGTAACTACTCTTCTCCAAAACCAGACGTTCCTCAGATTTAAGCAGAAATTAAAACGGTTAGAAAAAGATTAACAGGAAAGGAACACTTTCACCAGTAGTTCCAGGAATTCATTATATAGTATGTAGTTACACACATTGTTCCATTTGTTTTTGAAACATAGAAAAACTTTTGTTAAGGAATTTGTGAATGACTGAGTAATGCTGACGTTCCTGTACAGAGGGCGTCCTGCTAACCTCCCTTCGGCGGACGTATTTTTAACTATTTTAGCAGGACGCCCTCTGTACAGGAATGGCAGCATTACTCAGTCATTCACAAATTCCTTAACAAAAGTTATTCTATGGCTTTTATACTTAACCTACTTAATGCTGGGAAACGAACAGCCTTTCAGAGCATCTGCTTTCTTACCTGAAAAAAAATAGCAGAGAAATATCCTCTACCTGCTATACAAGAGATGAATTAACATGAGAAAGAAAAACCACAGGACTCAAATTGGCATTAGGCTGGGAACCAAGGGAGAATATTATATGCTCCACCTTATCTTAATTGGAAACTGTTTTTCTCTTGTCGAATTAGGCCTGGTTACACTAAATTCAGGTTGAAGATGCATAGCCAGCAAATAGTATTTGTAGGTAGTTGTTACCCTTAATGCAAGTAGTAGTAAAAAGGAAATGATCAGATTGAAGTCTGAGTAAAACTTAACTAAGAACTAGCTCAGTAGCAGTTTCTGTTGTGGCTCAATGGGTTAAGAACCCAACATAGCTTGGGTCCGATGTTGCAGTGGCTGTGGCATAGGCCTGCAGCTATAGCTACAATTCTACCCCTAGCCCAGGAACTTCCATATTATGCCACAAGTGCAGCCTTAAAACAACAACAACAACAACAACAACAACAAAAAACCCTGTTTCAGTAAACATTCTTGTAGCTTTTATTTACTGGGGCTGAGTTGGACTATGGCTGATGGCATGCAGTCCTGGGAAGTGTACTGTTATTTTAGCCAGTGTCCACTTCCAACCTCTTGTCTTGAAGTAGCCTCAGGTCCCTCAGTTTAATGTGTACCAGGGACATGTCTTTCTTAGGCCCACTTTTCTTTTGCAAAAACAGTACGGTTATAGGCCTATGGGGTTAAATGAAATTGTTGCTTCAGTATTCTTGGAAGAGAAGTTAAATTGTAATTTTCGATTCATTTTAAAGTCAGTCTCAAGTGAAAAGTAATTCCTTCATTCCTCTATTCTCCAGAAGAACAGTTTTCATCTGTTTAATGTGTCATTTTCTAAATTATGTATGGATAAGTTCACATTTTATGAAGAAACAAAATTATACTGGACTTGTGATTTAGAACCTTGCCTTTTTTCTCTTTTAAAAAATTATAATGTTTTGGAGTTCCCGTCGTGGCGCAGTGGTTAACGAGTCCAACTAGGAACCATGAGGTTTTGGGTTCGGTCCCTGCCCTTGCTTGGTGGGTTAACAATCTGGCGTTGCCGTGAGCTGTCGTGTAGGTTGCAGATGCGGCTCGGATCCCGTGTTGCTATGGCTCTGGTATAGGCCAGCAGCTACAGCTCTGATTCGACCCCTAACCTGGGAACCTCCATATGCTGTGGGAGCGGCCCAAGAAATAGCAAAAAGACCAAAAAAAAAAAAATTATAATGTTTTAATTTATGTAAGAAATACATGACTGAATTTCTGTTTACGGTCAAAACACTTAAAGTATGATAAAAATTCTTTATATAGCTCATAATCCTGATCTTTTTCACCTAAAGAGATAAGGACTAGTTTTAAAGTTTTAAACTTGGTGAGTATCCCTGCAAGTTTTTTTCTGTGCTTTTACATAGCTTTAGTTTTCTATACGTGTGTTTACATAAGTGGCCTCATACTGTCAGGATGCTGAAACTTTAACTCCACTATGTCTTAGACACCTGTTAGGTGTAGTTCTCTTCACAACTACTTAATGTTCCATTCCTTGAATAGTCTAGTTTATATAGCTAGCTATTAATGGACCTTTAGGTTTTCTCCTTTGTGTTTTAGACAAAAATGAAGTACATGTTCTTGTATATGTACAAGTGTTCCTTTAGGTTAAATACCAAGAAGAGGGTTTTCTGGGTCATAGGGACTCTATAATTATGATTATATTTATTAGATATTGTCGTACTGCCCACGTAGTTTATGTTTTGACCTACAGTATATGAATGAACTTGGCTTTTCCCCATCTTCACCAACGTGATGTTTCCCAAATTTAAAACTTTTAGTAATAGAAGGAAAATTGTGTTTTGTTTTGTTTTTTTGGCCATGCCTGTGGCATGTGGAATTTCCTGGGCCAGGGATTGAACCTGCACCACAGCAGCACCCAAGCCGCTGCAGTGACAGTGCTTGATCCTTAACCCACTGCACCACAAGAGAATTCTTTATTGTTTTATTTTGTATTTCCCTCATTACCACTAAGTTGAATATCTGTGTTTTAGTCTTCATGGGGTTTTTATCTTGTTTTGGGTTTTTTGCCACTCCTGTGGAATGCAGAAGTTTCCAGGCCAGAGATCGGATCTCACTACCACAGTAGTGACAATGCTGGGTTATTAACCCGCCTAGGCCACCAGGGAACTCCAGTCCTTATGTTTTATTGATCACTTGTATTTCTTCCATAATTACCTATTTTATCCTTTGTCAAGTTTTAAAAATTAAGTTGTGTCTAACTTTTTAAAATCCTTCTTAGACGTTCTTTACAGTGAATACCTTTGTCACCCATATATTTGCAAAGGTTTCCATTGAATGGGCTTGTGTCTTTGCTTATGTTTACTTTTTGTGTTTATAAAAGAAAGTGGCCCAGAGTTCTGCGCAGCAGAAAGGAACCAACTAGTATCCATGAGGATAGGGTTTTGATTCCTGGCCTCGATCAGTGGGTTGAGGATCTGGAGTTGCCATGAGCTGTGGTGTAGTTCGCAGATGCAGCTCAGATCCTGCGTTGCTGTGGCTGTGGCGTAGGCTGGCAGCTGTAGTTCCGATTGGACCTCTAGCCTGGGAACCTCTATATGCCGAGGGCACGACCCTAAAAAGCAACAGAAACAAACAAACAAAAGTGTCCTCATCTCAGAATTATAGATATTCTTTCCTATTGTTACATTTTTGCTTTTTAGGGCCATACCCATGGCATTTGGAGATTCCCAGGCTAGGGGTCCAATCAGAGCTACAGCTGTCGGCCTGCACCACAGCCACAGCAACATCAGATCCCAGCCATGTCTTCGACCTACCCCGTAGCTCACGGCAACGTTGGATCCTTAATCTGCTGAGCGAGGCCAGGGATCGAACCCACAACCTCATGGTTTCCTAGTCGGATTCATTTCCACTGGGCCACGACAGGAACTCCAATACTTTATAGTTTTTGATGGTGTTACAAATGGGCTTTTTTTTTTTCCTGTTAACATTTTCTGATCGTTAATTCTATCAGCAAATATTTGAGCACTTTCTGTATGCCTGATATTGTTGGAGATGCTAAGGATACAAAAGTGAACAAGACACAAAATTCTGCCTTAATGGAGTTTAAAATTTGTGACAGGAGATTGACACAAAATAGATAAAAAAGTACAGCCATAGTGTGTCTGATGCTGATAAGTGCTGTGGACAGCAATGAGGGGCGGGAAAAGGAGGAAGGGAGCTGAGCACGATTCATATTTTACATAGAATGGTGAAAGAAGACCTCACTGTTAAGGTTAATCTTTGAGCAGACTAAACGATGGAGTAAGGTAAGACCATTGAGGCAAAGGAATGCAAAAATGAAGGTGGAAGTATATTTGATGTTTTTTGGGAACAGAGTGAACAGGTCACTCACTGTGGCCCGATCATGGTGAGGTTGGGTAGCTGTGATGGGGAGGAGGTCGGAGAGTTATGATTGAGAATGGGAAAGGGGATGGATGGGAGAACAGAGCAGATAATGAATGGCTTTGTTGGCCATTTTAAGCTCTGAGTTTTATTCTGATAAGGGAGGTAGTAGAGGTTTTTGAGCAGAAGAGGAACATGATGTAATTCAGGCTTTGAAAGGATCGTTCTTGCTTTGTGGAGAAGTAGTGTATAACTGGTATTCAAGGCTTTTACAGTAATTCAGAAAAGTAATAGTGGCATCTTTTATAAAGTTGAAGTATAAGAAGTAGTTGGATCCTGGATGCATTTTGAAAGTAGAAATGATTGGATTTATTGCCATTAGAAAGCTATACATTTTGTGTTGATTTTTGTGTATTCATTTTTATATCTGATTAAGGTGCTCTCAGCTACAGGTAAAAGAAAACCTTTTTATAGTAGCTTAAAAAATAAGGTGTTCATATCTGAATGTCCATCAAAAAATGAATGGATAAAGTTGTGGGACATATGTGCGGTGGAATACTACTCAGCCATTAAAAAGAATGAAATGCCATTTGTAGCAACATGGATGGACCTAGTGATTATCAGACAAAATGAAGAGAAAGACAAATACCATATGATATCACTTAAATGTGGAATCTAAAATATGGCACAAATGAGCTCAACTACCAAACAGAAACAAAAATATGGCACAAATGAACTCAACTACCAAACAGAAACAGACTCAGAGGCAATAGAAAGCAGACTTGTGGTTGTCTAGGAAGAGGGGTGGGGGGGATGGATTGGGAGTTTGGGATTAGCAAATGCAAATTATTATATGTAGAATGGATAAACAACAGGGTGAGGCTATGAAAATGAATGTATGTATATGTATAACTGAGTCACTTTGCTGTACAGTAGAAATTAACACAGCACTGTATTTTCTAATTTTTATGTATTTATTTATTTATTTGCTTTTTAGAGCTGCATCTACTGAGCCACAACAGGAACTACAACATTGTAAATCAACTATACTTAATTAAAAAAATGTTAAAGACCAAGGTGTTCACTGTCTCACATTATAAAGTGTCCAAAGCAGAGTTTTTTGCCAGAATTAAGAGCTATGGTTTAAGTTTAGAGGTGGTTTTCAAACTTCAGTTTACCTAATAGTCACTTGGAAAGCTGGCAAATCACCTGAGCCCATAAGTTTACATTTCTAAGATATATAAAAGTGATGCCTAAGTAAGGACCACACTGGGTAACACTGACTTGGAGCCTAATAATTAGAAGTATTTGAGAAAAACTGTGGAGCCAGACTTGACTCAAATCTTAGCTCTGCTATTTCCTGTCTAGGTATAAAAATTTCAGCTATATCGTTTTTTTTTTTTTGTCTTTTTGCCATTTCTTGGGCCGCTCCCGCGGCATATGGAGGTTCCCAGGCTAGGGGGAGAATCAGAGCTGTAGCTGCCAGCCTACGCCACAGCCACAGCGATGTGGAATCCGAGCCGCATCTGTGGCCTATACCACAGCTCACGGCAATGCCGGATCCTTAACCCACTGAGCAAGGGCAGGGATCGAACCTGCAACCTCATGGTTCCTAGTCGGATTCGTTAACCACTGTGCCACAACGGGAACTCCTATATCGTTCTTAAAGAGGCTATTTTTGTTGTTCATTTCTGATTTTATTGTATTACATAAAATACACTTTTTTTTTCTAGGAGAAAAGTTTTATAAAATACTAAAAGTTATATTAATCTGAACTAATTTTACATATCAGTAATCACATTAAATATAAATGGATTTTACTCTTCGGAAGAAATTGGCAAAATAAATTAAAAAACAATGCAACAAATGCTGTCTGTTAGAGACACATTTTATATTAAAAGATACAAATAGGTTGAAAGTAAAAGGTTTTTTAAAATAGTAGATACAAATTAAGTGTATTAATGGCTTATATATAGGTTTTTGAAAATTTCTTTGTTGTCAAGCACATCATCAGTTTTGTAAATATTCTGTGTTGAAACAGTGAGATTTTGTTGACTGAATGCTGGGTTTGTTTTTTTTTTTTAGACTCAGTGAATTTTATTACATTTATAGCTATACAACGATCATCACAACCCAATTTTATAGCACTTCCATCCCAAACCCCCAGTGCATTCCCTCCGTGCCCCCCAAACCTGTCTCCTGTCTCCTTTGGAAACTGTAAATTGAATGCTTGGGTTTGATGTGAGAAAAAAGATCACAGGCACAAAATTTTAGAAAGAGACTGTATTGCATGAAGGAAGCAGAATAGCCCCATTTTCTTAACATCTCTCAAAATTATGTTTTTTTGAAAAATTTATAACTGAATATGAAATTGTGATGGATCAACAGAGGAGGAAGGCCTCAGGACTGTTGAGGTGGACCTTTTATTTCTGTATTTTAATTTACTTAAAATTTTTTTTAAAGTCAGTTTAAACTTAAAACACTTCAGAAGGGCTGAAAACACTTATGAAAACTGTTTGTACAGTAAGACATTAGGAATCCATTATTCTTTTAGCGATTTATGTTTTTCTTTTCTTTTTTATTTTGTTTGTTTTTAGGGCCGAACTCGAGGCATATGGAGGTTCCCATGCTAGAAGCTGAATTGGAGCTGTAGCTCCTGGCCTATACCGCATCCACAGCAAAGCAGGAACTGAGCCACATCTGCAACCTACACCACAGCTCATGGCAACACCGGATCCTTAACCCACTGAGCAAGGGCAGGGATCGAACCCGCAACCTCAGGGTTCCTAGTTGAATTCATTTCCGCTGTGCCACGACAGGAACTCTAATCCACTGGTTTTTAATATGTTCGTGGATATGTGCAAACTGTCACCATAGTCAATTTTGGACCATTTTCTGCACCTCAGAAAGAAACTTGTACCCTTTATCTGTTACTCCCTCTTCCCTATCACTCCCTTGTTCTTATCAACCACTTATCTGCTTTCAGTCTCTGTAGATTTCTCTTTCCTGGACTTCCATATGAATGGAATTGTATAGTATGTGGTCTTTTGTGACTGGCTTCTTTACTTTGCATAATGTTTTCAAGGTTCATCCATGTTTTAGCATGTTCACCATTTTATGGCTAAATAATCCATTGTATGGATACAGCAAAATTTTTGTATCCATTCATTCATTAACAGATATTTGGGTTGTTTCTACCTCTTGACTATTATGAATAGTGCTGCTATGAATATTCTTATGAATAAGTTTGTGTTTGAAACCTTTTTTCAATTCTTTTGGGTATGTACTTAGGAGTGGAATTGCTGCGTCATGTTATAATTCTATGTTTAGCATTTTGAGGAATGGCCAAACTATTTTCCACAGCAACTGCCCATTTTACATTCCCACCAGCAGTGTACAATGGTTCAGATTTCCATATATTCTTGGAGTTATTCTTTTCATTTTTTTTTAAATTATAGATCCTAGTGAGTATGAGGTAACATCTTATTGTGGTTTTGCTTCGTGTTTCCTTGGTGACTGATGATGTTATTGAGCATCATTTCATGTGTTTTTTGACCATTTATATTTCTTCTTTGGAGAAATGTTTATTCATATTCTTTGCACATTTTAAGTAAAATTGGGTTATTTTTATTTTTATTGTTGAGTAGTAAGTGTTCTTATTTTGAATACTAGGCACAAATATATATATGTTACATGTATATTATTTGCAATTTCTTTGCATGCCTTGTAATTTTTTGTTGAAAACTGAACATGTTGAGTATTAAAATGTGACAACTCTGGAAATCACATTCTTTCCCTTCTTGGATTTGTTGATGGTGCTTATTGTAGTAGTAGTATTGTTTGTTCAGTGCCTTTTTCTGAACTAATTCCCGTAAGGTCTGTGGCCTTGAAATCTCTGTTGCATTAGCTTAGTAGTCAGCTAATGATTGTACAGAGATTTCCTTAACACCTAGAGCCAGAAATGTTCTCAGTCTTTGCTGAGGGCCTCTTTGTACATGTTAGGGCATGCCTTCAACACTCAGCCCGGCGGTTTACAATTATGCCTTAGCCTTTATTTCCTGTTTCTGCAGAGCCTCAAGATCAACCAAGTGACAGTTTAGGGCCTTCTTAGGTCTTTCCTGAGCATGCATGGACCCTTCTAGATGCCCAGGAATGTATTGGAGCTTTTCGATACCCTTAGGGACATGTCATTCTCTCTCCCTTTCCCCTTGAGCTCTTTGGTCGGTCTTTGGTTTGCCCCAACTGCTATCTTTTCCTCACTGTTTGGCAGCAGTGACTAAAACATTTGCCTATAATTATTTTGGACAAAATGAGGTAATTTCTTTAGTACTTAGGTCCTTTTTGAGTCAGGCAAAATAAAGACAAGCCTTTTGAGCTGGTCTTATAGGGAGAAACCAGACAGGTCAAGATAAATAATTACAACACTGTGAAAATAAGATCTGTTCTGGTTCCTCATTTACTAGCAATGCAAGCTTTTATTTTCAAGGCTGTAGCAGCTCTGGGAGCTGGAGTAACTTAAAATGCCACAAAGCTCTCTGTTCTTACCAAGATTCAGCCTTTGTTCTTGAATAATACTCCTTGGACTGTTGCAAGTGTTCTGTTAATTTCTGAGTTTCAAAACATTTGATTTTGCCCTTTTTTTTTTTTTGGTTATGTTTATGGAGAAGTGGAATTTCAAAATTCCTCATTCTGCTATTTTTGCTGATGTCACTTCTGAGTGCACTGTTGATCTGAGGTTTTAGGAAAGACCTGATTCTGGCTCCCTAATTTCAAAATACTCCAATTACACTAAACATGTACTTTTTCAATTTCTAGTTTTTAGTCTGTGGAGGTATGATTACAACCACTAGTTTGGCCAGGCCTTCTAATTTTTTTTTCTTTTTAGGGCCTCATGTGCAGCATATGGGAGTTCCCCTGGCCTGGGGTCACATCAAGCTGCAGTTGTTGGCCTACGCCACAGTCACAGCAATGCGGGATTTGAGCTGCGTCTGCAGCCTGCACCACAGCTCACAGCAACGCCAGATCCTTAACCCACTGAGCCAGGCCAGGGATCGAACCTGCATCCCCATGGATACTAGTTGGGTTCATTACCGCTGCGCCACAACGGGAACTCCAAAAAAGAATGGTTTAAAGAAATGCTAGGTTTGGTAACCTGTAAGGATGTCCTCAGGGAGAGAAGAGACAGAGAGTCAGCCTCCATTTCAAAAGCTGCAAAATGGAAATAAAGAAACCAGCTCTTTATTTATTTATTGTCTTTTTAGGGTCACACCTGCAGCATTTGGAGGTTCCCAGGCTAGGGGTCCAGTTGGAGCTGTAGCCGCTGGCCTACGCCAGAGCCACAGCAATGCGGAATCTAAGCCATGTATGCGACCTACACATAGCTCACAGAAACACCAGATCCTTAATCTACTGATTGAGGCCAGGTATCGAACCCGCATCCTCATGAATGCTAGTGGGGTTCATTAACCGCTGAGCCATGACGGGAATTCCGATGCAGCAAATTTGACTGGTTATTGTCTTTGTCCCACGTTATAGAAAAGTATCTTGAGATATCAGTTTAGAGTCAATCCATTTCATTTGAATTCATCTCCTCAGTATAAACTGAATAATTTTCAGTTTTAGATTTATAGGGTATGTAATTAGCTTTTTAAAATCCTAGGAAATATACACAAAAACCAGAAATGGTGATAATGACCCAGTATAATGTAGAGGAAATTTGACAAGGAAAGATAGCATCTTAGTTGTAAGACCAGTTATAATCTAGTAATCTTGATATGTGGTTGTTGTGACTTTAGAATGAGTTGAACCTGAGATAGCAAGAAACCATAAAAATCTACACTTTCAATTTAAAGAAGTATTTAGCTCTTTAGTTAGTATAACAAATAATTTTTTTTTTTTTGTCTTTTTGCTATTTCTTGGGCCACTCCCGTAGGATATGGAGGTTCCCAGACTAGGGGTCGAATCGGAGCTGTAGCCACCGGCCTACGCCAGAGCCACGGCAACGCGGGATCCGAGCTGCGTCTGCAACCTACACCACAGCTCACGGCAACGCCGGATCCTTAACCCACTGAGCAAGGGCAGGGACCGAACCCGCAACCTCATGGTTCCTAGTCGGATTTGTTAACCACTGCGCCACAACGGGAACTCCAGTTAGTACAACAAATAATTTTATGATTTCTCATGTGTAAGGCACTGTGGTCAATCCACTTTCTAAAAGCTTGCGGCCTAGTAAAATAGAAGACAGTCAATACAATAAGGTACAATTTAAGCTCTATAAAAGAACTATAAGCAAGTGCTGGACTATAGGAAAGTGGAACATATCTACCTGGAGATAGTTGGAATTTCTGAAGAGGTTGCTCAGGTAAAGCATCCCTTATCCTTGCTGAAGTTCTGAACAAAGAAAACAGGAGTAGCAGATGGCGGTCAAAATATCGCTTGTATTACTAACGGAGATCAAGTTGGAGGATACAGCTTTCAGAATGTGAGCCAAATGTGCCTTTTAACTTAAGATGTCCTTTAAGTTGACCCACCCAGGTCCAAGCAGTGTTGTATTGACTCAAGGCTCCGTTTGCAAGGGAGAGTTTGGCCCTAAATAAGTAGAAAAAGCTTGCTCCACAATTTGAAAAGTAGAAACACAGAGATGAACCAAGTTTGCTTTTCATTCTTCTGAGATTAACTAGTCAGATGATTTCAGATAAGTCACTCAGTCTCTCTATAAGAAGTGCAGAGAAGTCAGGAGAGTGTTTTAAAGAAAATTCTTTTTCATGAAAACCTGAAGTGGGAAAGAGACATTCCCCTCTTACAGAGAGGATCAGTGGCGCTTTTGAACATGAAGTTGGAGCAGAGCATTAAAAAAAAGTACAGGAGTTTCTGTTGTGGCTCTGTGGTAATGAACCCGAGTAGTATCCATGGGGATGTGGGTTTGATCCCTGGCCTGGCTCAGTGGGTGTTGCCATGAGCTGTGTCTGTCGAAGACGAGGCTCGGAATGTGCGTTGCTGTGGCTTCGGTGTAGGCTGGCAGCTCCAATTTGACCCCTAGCCTGGGGACTTCCATGTGCTGTGGGTGCGGCCCTAAAAAGACAAAAAAAAAAAAAAAAATCTAGGTAGAAGATTTAAAGCCATAGCGATGAGAAAGTGTAGCCTCTGTTTGAAAAAGAAGTAGTAGTCTAATTTAACTGAGCATTTGAGTTCTTGATTTCATTTGTGTTTTTCTTTGGGAGTTATCAAATGTAAACATTTAGCCCTTGAATAGTAGTTGGCTCAATTTCAAGGTTATTTGACTTAAAAGATTATAAAAAGCATCCCTTTCTTGTTTTAAGATAGCAAGGTAAAATTATTTCCAAGCTCTTTCAAAAATCAACTAAAAACAGAATAGAAACTCCATCTTTGAGAGGATGAGACATCTGTAATCCAACTTGTATAGGAAGAAGGAAAGCAAAAAGAAGTAGTAAGTGACCTAACAGAGGAGAGGAAGGATGGTCAAACCCTGTAGAGGAGAGTATTGGCAAGAGGCAGATCGTTATTTGTCTACAGAACCCCTGAAAAGCTTGGGAGTGGAAGCACCATATATATACCACAGATGGAGGCTGAGAACAAGGGGCATTGTCTGAAAATGTGTAATGGGAGATAAATCCTTATCCGCCCCACCCCAATATTCACCCCTTTCACCCTGAGCAGTTGGACAGCTGCCCTCAGCCTTATAGAAGTCAGGAAATTATTCTTTGGAGGAATTGAACTTAAGATGTTCAGGACCTATGACCCTAAGCCCAGAGGAGAATGGGGCTTAGATGCCACATGAACAGTAGAACCTCTCAGTCTCCTTCTCTCATCTAGTTCTAGAATTCCATCAGCCAAGTAAGAGATTAGAGTGAGTCTTCCTCCTTAGTAAGGGAACAGCATCAGAAAAAAGCTGAATTTTAAAATTCTGTTGATGTATCAACAGGCTTGTGTCTAAAAGTACTGATTTTTTTTAAAAAATCAGTTTTTTGTTTTTGTTTTTACGGCTGTTGGCAATTTCATAGTCATTCATGATCAAACTCAGTAAAACTGTCCTAGAATAAAACATATATTCTAGAAAGTCCACAAAAGCCTTGAATTAGTAAAATGAGAGGAAAAAAGAGGAGGATAATGAATAAAAGGTTGCCAACATTATTTTTTTAAATGTATCATATATTAGGAGTTCTCCTCTGCAGTAAGTAGGTTGTGGTGCAGTAAGTAGCTTGGGTCGCTGCTGTGACATGGGTTCAATCCCTGGCCCAGGAGCTTCCACATGCTATGGGAGCAGCCAAGAAAAATGTATCCTATCATTGATATTTTATAATAAAATATAGATTAATTTTTACCAAATCTGAAGTGTATGATCCCAGCATTTAAAAGTGGAATTAAGGGAGTTCCCGTCGTGGCGCAGTGGTTAACGAATCCGACTAGGAACCATGAGGTTGCGGGTTCGGTCCCTGCCCTTGCTCAGTGGGTTAAGGATCCGGCGTTGCCGTGAGCTGTGGTGTAGGTTGCAGACGCGGCTCGGATCCTGCATTGCTGTGGCTCTGGCGTAGGCCGGTGGCTACAGCTCCGATTCAACCCCTAGCCTGGGAACCTCCATATACCGCGGGAGCGGCCCAAAGAAATAGCAAAAAGACAAAAAAAAAAAAAAAAAAAAGTGGAATTAAGGAGTTCCCTGGCGGCTCAGTAGTTTAAGGATCTGGTGGTGTCACTGCTGTGGCTCTGGTTACTCTGGAGCTTCTCCATGCTATGTGTGTGGACAACAAAATAAAATAAAATAAAATAAAAATGGAATTCATGTAGATTTATGAAAAATATCGTTGTCCTGTTATTTTTGTTTTGCCTTGGATCACCACTGGTTTGGGGAGATAGGATCTTGCCAAAGAACAGAGTTATTAAGCCTGTGTTCTAGGCTGAGTCCTAATTTGTTTATACAAGCAGTAAGGACACCAGCCAGCTTTTTGGGGGGTTGCTGGGGCAGAACCCCGTGCATGTGGAAGTTCCCTGGCCAGGGATTGAGTCTGAACCACAGCTGTGCCTTGTGCTGCAGCTGCGGCAACAAACCAGGTCCTTAACTTGCTGCACCACGGTGAGAACTCACAGCCTGCTTTTCCCTCAGTGTCTACTGATTTTAATTTTGATTCTTTTTTTATGTTTAAGAAAAATAACTGTATGTGTAAATCTATTTTAGTATATTCTATATTCCTATGTAAATCATATTTCTTTATTTCCGTTGGTTCCCTTTTTGGTTTCTTTTTTGTTTCCAGCTTTATTGAGATATAATTGACATAAAGCATCGTGTAAGTTTAAGGTGTACAACATGATTTGATACATGTATATTTTTACAAAATGATTACCACAATAAAGTTAGTTAACGCATCTATCACCTCACCATTGTTTTGTTGTGAGAACATTTAAGATCTACTTTCTTAGCATTTTTATGTTTTCAGTACAGTAATGTTAATTATAGTCACCATATTATAGGTTAGATTACGAAATTTACTCACCTTATAACTGGAAGTTTGTGCTCTTTGATCACTTTTACCATTGCCTCCACAACCCCAGACCCTGACACCCACCACCTATGTATGTATGTATGTATGTATGTACAAGTTTTCTTTATCCATTTTTTTTTGTCTTTTTTTTTGCTATTTCTTTGGGCCGCTCCCACGGCATATGGAGGTTCCCAGGCTAGGGGTCTTATCGGAGCTGTAGCCACTGGCCTACACCAGAGCCACAGCAATGCAGGATCCGAGACACGTCCGCAACCTACACCACAGCTCACGGCAACGCCGGATCGTTAACCCACTGAGCAAGGGCAGGGACCGAACCCGCAACCTCATGGGTCCTAGTCGGATTTGTTAACCACTGCGCCACGACGGGAACTCCCCTCTTTATCCATTAATCTGTCAGTAGGCACTTGGATTGTTTCCATGTCTTGGCAGTTGTAAACAGTGCTGCAGTGAACATGGAGAAGATGCAGATATCTCTTTGAGATAGTGGTTTCATTTCCTTTGGCTATAAACCTGAAGTGGGGTTGCTGGATTATGTGGTAGTTTTTAATTTTTTGACAAACCTCTATGCTATTTTCTTTATTTTAAAATTTTTTTATTTTCTCATTTTTTATAAAGTTTTTTAGATGTATACTTGATTTACAAGGTTGTGATAATTTCTGCTGTACAACAAAGTGTTTCAGTTATATATATACACACATCCATTCTCTTTCAGATTCTTTTCCCACATAGATTATCACAGAATATTAGGTAGGGTTCTCTGTGCTATACGGCAGGTCCCTGTTGGCCAGTCATTCCCTGTACCTTGGGGTGCTAGTCCCAAGCCCAAGTCCATCCACTTGCCTGTCCCCTTTGGAAATCAGAAGTTTTTTAAAGTCTGTGAGTCCGTTTCTGTTCTGCAGAGAAGTTCATTTGTATCCCTTTTTTATTTGTTAATTTATTTTTATTATTATTATTATTTTTTGTCTTTTTGCCTTTTTCTTGAGCTGCTCCTGTGGCATATGGAGGTTCCCAGGCTAGTGGTCTAATCGGAGCTGTAGCCACCGGCCTACGCCAGAGCCACAGCAACGAGGGATCCTTAACCCACTGAGCAAGGGCAGGGACCGAAGCCACAACCTCATGGGTCCTAGTCGGATTCGTTAACCACTGCGCCACGACGGGAACTCCCCTGTATTCTTTTCCATAGTTGCACTAATTTACGTTCCCACCAACAGTGTAAGAGGGTTCCCTTTTCTCTGCACTCTCCATCATTTATTGTTTGTAGACTTTCTGATGATGGCCATTCTGTTCATGGTAGTTTTGATTTGCATTTCTCTAATAATTAGCAATGTTGAGCATGTTTTCATGGTTTTTTTTTTTTTTTTGGCCATCTGTATGTTGTCTTTGGAGAAATGTCTATAGATCTTTGGCCCATTTTTTGCTTTTTTTTTTTTTTTTTTGTATTGAGCTGTAGGAGGTATTAGTATGTTTGGGGGGTTAATCCCTTGTCAGTCACTTAATTTGCAAATATTTTCTCCCATTTTGTGGGTTATCTTTTTGTTTTGTTTATGGTTTGCTTTGCTCCATATTATTTTCCATAGTGGCTGTACCAGTTTACATTCTCACTAACACTGCACCAGGGTTCCCTTTTCTCTGCCTTCTTACCATCACTTATTATCTCTTGTGTTTTTGATTATAGTGATTTTAACAGATGTGAGGTGCTATCTCATTGTGGGTTTTTTTTTTTTTTTGGTCTTTTTGCCTTTTCTTGAGCCGCTCCCATGGCATATGGAGGTTCCCAGGCTAGGGGTCTAATTGGAGTTGTAGCTATTATTTTGCATGTGAATATCCAGTTTTCTCAGCACTGTTTATTTAATTTTTAGTTTTTATTCTTTTGCCTTTTTTTAGGGCTGCACCCAAGGCATACGGAGGTTCCCAGGCTAGGGGTCCATTCGGAGCTATAGCTGCTGGCCTACGCCAGAGCCACAGCAACGCAGGATCCGAGCTGCATCTGCGACCCATACCACAGCTCACAGCAACGCCGGATCCTTAACCCACTGAGCAAGGCCAGGGATCAAACCTGCAACCTCATGGTTCATAGTCAGATTTGTTAACCACTGAGCCATGACGGGAACTCCTCATTGTGGTTTTGATTTGTGTTTCCCTGATAATGTTGAACACCATTTCATGTATCTATTGCCCATTTGTGTATCTTCTTTGGAAAAAAGTCTGTTCAGATCCTTTGCCCATTTAAAATAATTTTTTTTTTGCCATTGTTGTCTAAGTTCCTTATGTATTTTGAATAATAATCCCTTATCAGTTTGCAAATATTTTCCTGTTCCATTTTATTGTTTCTTTTGCTGTGCAGAAGCTTTTTAGTTTGATGTAGGTCCCACTTGTTTTTTGCATTTCTTTCTTGTACTTTTGGTGTCGTATTCTAGAAAAATCATTGCCAAGACTAATGTTAAGGAGCATTTTCACTGTTTCCCTCTAGGAGTTTCAGGCCTTACATTTACCTAAGTCTTTAAGCTATCCCCCCCCCCCCCCCCCCCCCCCCCCCGCTTTAATCTATTTTGAGGTAATTTTTTTGAATGACGTAATATAGAGATCTTATTTCATTATTTTGCATGTGAATATCCAGTTTTCTCAGCACTGTTTATTTTATTTGTAGTTTTTATTCTTTTGCCTTTTTTTAGGGCTGCACCCAAGGCATACGGAGGTTCCCAGGCTAGGGGTCCAATCGGAGCTATAGCTGCTGGCCTACGCCAGAGCCACAGCAATGCCAGATCTGAGCCGCGTCTGCGACCTACACCACAGCTCACAGCCACGCCGGATCCTTAACCCACCTCACGCTTCCTAGTCGGACTCGTTAACCACTGCTCCACGACGGGAACTCCTGAATTATTTTCTATTTCTGTGAAAATGTCATTGGAATTTTGGTAGGGATTGCATTGACTATTTGGATTACTTTGGATGGTATGGACATTTTAACAATATTGTCTTGTTTCTGATCTTAGGGGGAAAGCTTTCAGCCTCTCACTGTTGTGATGTCAGCTGTGGGCTTGTCGTGTATGGCCTTTATTATGTTGAGGTACATTCCTTCTATATCCAATTTATTGATGGTTTTTATCATGAAAGGATGTTGAATTTTGTCAGATGTTTTTTCTGTATCTATTCAGATGATCACATTTTTGTCTTTTCATTCTATTAATGTGGTGCATCACACTAATTAATTGCGTATGTTGAACCACCCTTATATCCCAGGAATAAATTCTTGATCATGGTGTATGCTTCTTTTAATGTGCTGTTAAAGTTCGTTTGCTGTTATTTTATTGAGAATTTTTGCATGTATAGTCACAGGATATTGGCCTGTAATTTTCTTGTAGTTTCCTTCTCTGGTTTTGGTTGTCAGGGTAATGCTGACTTCCCAAAATGAGTTTGGAATTGATTTCTCCTCTTCAGTTTTTGGGGAAGAGTTTGAGAAGGAGTGGCATTAATTCCTCTTTATATGTTTGCTAGAATTTTACAGTGAAACCATCTGGTCTTGTGGGGTTTTTGTTATTGTCGTTAGGAGGTTTTTGATTACTGATTACAGTTTCCATAGAAATAACAAGTAGTTATTTATTCAGATTTTCCTTATCTTCATGATTTGGTCTTGGAAGTGTTTAATAAAGAAACTGAAGCACATTAACACTTTGAAGAGTTTATTTGATTAGTAGGTTTAAGGATCTGGTATCTCTGCAGAGGCTTGGGTTGCTGTTGTGGCACCAGTTCGATCCCTGACCCAGAAACTTCTCTCTGCTGCAGGCACAGCCAGAAAAAAGAAAGAAATTATTTGATTGGCTCTATCTTAAACAATCTAATTATCTCCTTGTGAAATTAATAACTACTTTAAGAGTAAATTGTCATGTTTCTAGGAATTTATCCATTTCTTGTAAGTTGTCCATTTCATTGAGGTATAATTGTTCATAGTAGTCTCTTGTGATCCTTGATACAGTTTGTGTGTTTTTAGGGCTGCACCCGTGGCATATGGAGGTTCCCAGGCTAGGGGTCGAATTGGAGCTATAGTTGCCAGCCTGCACTACAGCCACAGCAATGCAGGATCTGAGCCGCATCTGTGACCTACACCACAGCTCACAGGAACACTGGATACTTAACCCACTGAGTGAAACCAGGGATCAAACCTATGTCCTCATGGATGATAGATTCGTTTCTGCTGCGCCACGACAGGAACTCCTTGGTTGACTTTTTATATAAAAAATTCAGTTAAGTTATATGGCCTATTATAGAGACCTCTTTCTAGATATATATATATATATATATTAATTAATAACAGCCTAATATCTAGCTGTATCGTGGACCTTTTGTTTAGCTATCTTGTTTATAATAGTACCACTGTTTTGTTCATGGCTGGCCTCGGAAGTCCAGTAGTCTTCCTTGGCCTATTAACTTGGTATCACTTTTCCTTAATGACTTTCTTACAAAGTTATTTCTTCTCTTTCACTTTAAAGAATCTTTGTTCAGAGTTCCGTGGTGACACTGTGGGTTAAGGATCTGGCATTGTCACTACTGTGACTTGGGTCACTGCTATGGTGCGGGTTCAATCCTTGGCCCGGGAATTTCTGCATGAGGTGGGTGTGGCCAAAAAAATTTTTTTAAATAAAGAATCTTTGTTTTTATTTAACATTTATTTCTTTGGGTTTCTTTTAAATCTGATTTCTCGCATGCAGTTAGGAAATCTAGAGTACTGTGTACTTTGTTTCTTATATTATCTAAAACAAGGGAATGCTTTTTTTTACAAATAAGTAGCATGGCTGTATTAAAATACTGTTGCTTTGGAAATATTTCCATAGCAGTAAGATGATTTAGAATGTGTGTTTGTGAGTGATGTAAAATTACTCTCTGACATATGTCTTTGAAAATTCCACAGATTTTGCCAGTTTTCAGTTTCTGGCACATTGACTAAAATTTGTACAGGAACCCTACTTTCCCTTGTTTTACCATTCCCTCTAGCATTTTGGAATATGAGATTCAGTTAAATGTTTGTTAATCCTGAGTCAAATCCCATCATTGCCTTCTTGTATCTACTAGGGTTTTTGTTTGTTTGTTTGTTTATTTGTTTTTTGTCTTTTTAGGCAGCACATGGAAAGCCCCCAGGCCAGGGTTTGAATCAGAGCTGTAGCTGCTGGCCTATGCCACAGCCACAACTCGGGATCTGAGCCGTGTCTGCAACCTGCAACACAGCTCATGGCAACACCAGATCCTTAATGCACTGAGCAAGGCCAGGGATTGAACCTGCGTCCTCACGGATGCTAGTCCAATTTGTTTCCACTGAGCCACAACAGGAACTCCTACTAGTTCTTTTATAAGAATATGATGGAGTGAAGCTGGGGGTGGAGGAGGAAAGGGAAGAATATGTAATTAATTATATTGCCACCTTGGCTTTGTTTGTTTGTTTTGTTTTGTTTTTGTCTTTTGTTGTTGCTGTTGCTATTTCTTGGGCCGCTCCCATGGCATATGGAGGTTCCCAGGCTAGGGGTTGAATCGGAGCTGTAGCCACCGGCCTACGCCAGAGCCACAGCAACGCGGGATCCGAGCCGCGTCTGCAACCTACACCACAGCTCACGGCAACGCCGGATCGTTAACCCACTGAGCAAGGGCAGGGACCGAACCCGCAACCTCATGGTTCCTAGTCGGATTCGTTAACCACTGCGCCACGACGGGAACTCCCACCTTGGCTTTTTAATTCTTTTGTCTCACTTCATAACTTTAAAAGACATTTTCAGTAGGGCCTGGAAGATTTCCAGGATTGAGCTGTACCCACATTGAATTCCAATCCGTGGTTTGTCAATATCCAGTGGTTTATCAAAGGTCTGGTCTTGGTGCTCTAGAATGTTGCTGGGGATAGCTAAAACTGAATAAGTGGAAGAGATTCTTAACAAGGAACAGAATAAAAGTATACACTAATTCTAGACTGAGAGCAGTGAATTGGCAGTGGATATTGATTTTGTTTAAGTAAACAGAAGTCAGGATAAAAGACAGCTTGGAATAGTGAGTCAGATATTAGAAGGTATCCAAAGCAGAAAGTTTGATCTATTGAGTAATGTATCTCTTTTCTAAATGTATCCCTTCCTTGGTGTTTTACTCTAGGGATTTCTTTCTTAGGATAAATTTAGTCGTGAGATGGTGATGCACTGACAGCAATTTTCTTCTAAAAAGCAATTATATTTCTACTAGGGACAAGATGTTGGGTGGAGGAATTACAAACTTATTTTGTTTTAGGTTTATTTAGCCGTAAAAAATGTTTTTCCTCTTAGATTTTAGCAAAAAATAAAAAATAAAAAATAACCCAGCCAACCGGAAAAACATCTGATATTGGTTGAGTGAAAGAATGGCATAATCAGTAAAAATTACTTATAGGAAAAAATAGTTTAAAGATATTTTTCTGCTTCAACTCTAGATTTCCTTATGACAGCTCTTTCTTAATCTCTCCCAGGAATTTTCTTCCCACCAAAAAATTTTATCTAGTTTGGGCTACTTTTGTATGTCTCAGATTTTATTCATATCTAGGAAATTTAGATCGCCAAGTCGTAAACTTTTTATTTTTTATTTATTTATTTTTTTAATATTTTTTCTTCCTCTTTTGTATCTCTGTGAGATAGATAATGGGTGTTTTTTTGTTTTTTTGTTTATTTTTTTTTTTCCTTTTTCTAGGGCTGCTCCCGTGGCACATGGAGGTTCCCAGGCTAGGGGTTGAATTGGAGCTGTAGCCACTGGCCTGCGCAATGTGGGATCCGAGCCGCATCTGCGACCTACACAACAGCTCAGGGCAACGCCGGATCGTTAACCCACGGGGCAAGGCCAGGGATCGAACCCACCACCTCATGGTTCCTAGTCAGATTCATTAACCACTGCGCCACGACGGGAACTCCGTCATAAACTTTTTAAATGTGGAACTTGTTTTTGTAGTTTTTGCTGTCTAACTCTGAAACTTAGTGGCTTGAAACAATTATTCAGCCTGGCAGTTCTTCTGCTGGTCACTCAAAAAGGTTACTCATAAGGCTGCAATCATCTGGTAACTTGACTGTGGAGTAAGTGTCTTATGATGGCCTCACTTACAGTCTTGGTGTCACTGTCAGCTGGTACTCTTTCATCATTCAGAAATTTCTTATGTGGTGGCGAGACTGTTTCAAGAGGATAAAGTTTCAGTTAAGGCTTAGCCTTGGAAATTTCTGTGTTAGTCTCACCACATTCTTCTGGTCAGATCAAGTCATCACGTGAACTCAGATACACAGGGCGGGAAAGCAGACTCCACCAATTGAAGGGAGGTGCAGCAAAATCCCATTGCAAAAGGGTACTGTAGCAAGAAGATGACGACTCTTTGCAGGCTCTTATTACTAAAGTTCTACCATACATACATAGCCTGCTTTTTTGGCTCCAATGATTCACATTTTTGTCACATGCAAACCATTCCCTCCTAAGACCTCCAAAGTCTTATCCAAAAACAGATGACCTATGTAAATATGCAAGTAAACAAATAAGGGTGAATACCTGTAATTTGTTCTCTGCATCAGATTTAGAGGTGGGTAAGGGTCCTCACAGTTCCTCTTGGTCCAGAGACCTATGAGCTAAAAAAAAGTTATCTGCCCCTTGGAGTTCCCGTCGTGGCGCAGTGATTAACAACTCCGACTAGGAACCATGAGGTTGCGGGTTTGATCCCTGGCCTTGCTCAGTGGCTTAAGGATCTGGTGTTGCCATGAGCTGTGGTGTAGGTTGCAGACGCGGCTCAGATCCTGTGTTGCTGTGGCTGCGGTGTAGGCCGGCGGCTACAGCTCCAATTAGACCCTAGCTGGGAACCTCCTTATGCCTCGGGAGCAGCACAAGAAATGGCAAAAAGACAAAAAAAAAAAAAAAAGAACTGTATCATATACCTGGAAATAAATGGGCTATATTAGCCAGAACCTACTGTATAGCACAGGAAAATCTACTCAATAGTTTCCTGTATGGGAAAAAGGAATGGATATGTTTATATGTAAAACTGATTGGCTTTGCCTTATGCTTGAAATTAATACATTGTAAGTTAACTATAGTCTAACAAAAATTTTTAAAAATACGTAAATGGGCCATAGGCTGAGTTTCTAAGCTTTTCTTTCTTCAGACATTTTAATTGTTATTTTTTGTAACGGTATTCAGTCTGTTGCTGTGTTGATGTCATTTGCCGAATTTAGAGTAACAGTCAATTTGGTTTGTTTCTTTTCCCTTCCCTTCCTTTCCTTTTCCCTTTCCCTTCCGCTTTCCTTTCCTCCTTCCCTTTCACCTCCACAATTGCGATACAGAGTGAAAAAAAAAAAGAAGAAGAAGAAGAAGAAGCTTGCTGGGAATTTATAGTCAAAAAGAATATTTCCTGATCCCTTTAGTATAAACAGCATTCATTGGTTCAGGAATTTCTAGGCATTGTGTTGGTTGCTGACTATACCGTGGTGAACTAAACAGGCAAAGCCCCTTTCACCTCAGAGCTTAGTCTTGCTGTAATGGACACCACGCCAGTCCAGAGTGCTTTGGTGTTTCATAGGAGAAGGGATATTCAGTTAGGGTAATTGGAAGAGGTTTCATGGCTTAGACAGCGTCTCCAGTGGGCATTGATCTATTACTGTTGTCAGAATAGGCAAGTTTGGTTGTGTGAGTGCCCTAGAGAAGATAGCGTGAACAAAAAGCACAGAGCCCGTTTGAGGAGAAGCAAGTGGTCCTTCAGTTCTACTTTAGCTCTGTTTTCCTCCTGTTGGTTATATGTATAATAACTATATATAATTAAGTAATAACCTGTATGGAAAAAGTTGCTATGAGTTATAAAATGTACCATTATCTTATGCATCACAAAAAGCTTTTGATTTTAATTTTAAGATGCTTCCTAAATTCAGAAATGTTAAAATGTGAAAAAAAACTTAAAAACTTTTTAATTGTGGAAAAATATGTATTGTAAAAGTTTGCCATCATATCCTTTTTTTTTTTTTTTTGTCTTTTTAGTGCTGCACCCACAGCATATGGAGGTTCCTAGGCTAGGCGTCAAATCAGAGCTTTAGCTGCCAGCCTACACCACAGCCACAGCAGTGCAGGATCTGAACCCCATCTTTGACCTACACCACAGCTCACAACAACGCTAGATCCTTAACCCACTGACCGAGGTCAGGGATCGAACCTGCATCCTCATGGATACTAATCAGGCTCGTTAACCACTGAGCCATGATGGGAACTCATATGCATTTTAAGTGTACAGTACACTCACAGTATTGTGCAACCATTCTCCAGAACTGATTTCATTTTGTGAAACAAAAAATTACCTTTTAAAATAAAAATATTCTTAGCTGTATACATCAGAGACCCAAATATAAAATGGCTTAACTGTAATAGAAATTTATTTTTCTCTCATATGAAAGTCCACAGATATCTCTGCAGTCATCTGCTGGCTTCTTTTCTAGTTTTCTGCTTATCTTTAAAACTGTAGCCATCAACCTCATGTTACAGGATGGAGTCTGGTCATCCTAACCAAATTTTAAGCAGCAAAATTGAGGAAAGAGTAAAGAAGGGGCACAGCCTCTCTCATTAAGGACTCTCCTGATACTGCACACATTACTTTTTCTTACATCTGCTGGCCAACACCTAACAACCTGGCCTTATTCAGCCATGAGGGAAATAAAGTCTTTCCACACACCTATGTGCTAGCTAAAACTAGAGAATTCTCTTACTATAGATGAGTAGAATGGATATTGGGGGATTACTAGTATTCTATGCCAAAATACACATTAAATTTTGGTGGTTTTTTTTGTTTTTTTTTTGTCTTTTTGCTATTTCTTGGGCCGCTCCCGCAGCATATGGAGGTTCCCAGGCTAGGGGTCTAATCAGAGCTGTAGCTGCCGGCCTACGCCAGAGCCACAGCAATGCAGGATCCGAGCCGTGTCTGCAACCTACACCACAGCTCACAGCAACGCTGGATCGTTAACCCACTGAGCAAGGGAAGGGACCGAACCCGCAACCTCATGGTTCCTAGTCGGATTCGTTAACCACTGTGCCACGACGGGAACTCCATAAATTTTGCATTTCTTTTATAATGCTTGAATAATATAGACTAGATCTTTTAACTTTAACCGTTTTTGAGTTGGTAGCTATATTTTAATTTAATCAGCAGGGGTCACTGTTGAGTAAATATTGCTTTCCTATTTCCTTTGTTCAACCCATCTGCCACTTCCCACCCAGATCCTGAATTTAAAGCCACTTGAATTGGTTTCCTCTGTCTTTTTTTGTGCGTTTAGCATTTAAATTCATTGTGTTAGTAAACTAATCCCCAAAATGTGCCAGAGATTTAAAAACTGATCAGAAAGTCTAAAATAATAGCAAAAAAATTCTTCTTATTACTCAGTAGCTATTAGATGATGTATGTAATTAGCGGTTTGTAACAAGTGGTTTCAAAGTTATATTTCAGCTATATAATTTATAGAAAAGCAGTTACAGTTTTATACAAGCAACAATAAATGCTAATATGTGACAAACCAAATCACTTAGATTTTTAAAAACCTGAATATTTAAGAATGTCCTGGAATTCCTGCTGTGGTACAGCAGGGTTGAGGATCCAGTGGCTTCCTGCAGTTGTGGCTGGGATTCGATCCCTGGCCTGGGGACTTCCAAATGGTGCCAATGTGGCCAAAAAAGGAAAAAAAGAAGTCCTACCCCGCTAAAGACAGGGCTGTTGCAGTGTCTCTTTGCTTGTCTAGGTGATGATGATGTCCTACCCCAAAACAAATAATTGAGAGAGAACAATGTACTTGCTCTCACGTTCCCCTCCACACCACTTCCTTGTAGTTGTCTGTGGATAGATTATTAAAATAAGTAATGATAAATCTACATGTTAATGTGAAACCAGATGACCTAAGAGTGTCAAATGTTTGAATAGTGACTTCATTTCCAACGATAATGTTCTAAGCCTTCACAAATTTGTTACAGTTCATTATATCCTTGATCTGATTGGTTTTGACACCCTTTATACTTTTTATGCAAAATGCAGAGGTTGGGTTCGGCTGAAATAGTTAGATATCTAAACATATATTCAGTTGCTTCTGTGAAACATTTATTTCACAGACAATACCATGAACTGAAGCAGAAGCTACACATTTAAAATATGTCTCTATCTCTAGGATATTTTCCAAGCTCCATTGCTGTGTCACTTCAAATAATAAAATATCCTAATTATGTGCTAGAACTGTAATTTCTTAAGTCCCAAGATCCTTGATCTATTTTATCTTGTCCATTGGTTCTCAAACTTTAGGAAGTATTAGTATCACATGGAAGCCTAGCACCCTAGTTCTGATTCTAGATCTGGAATATAGCCCAAGAATTTGTGTTTCTAACAAAGTCCCTTTTTTTTTTTAATTGAAGTATAATTGATGAATAATGTTGTGTTAATTTCTGCTGTACAGCAAAGTGACACACACACATATATACATATATATACATTCTTTTTTATATTCTTTTCCATTATGGCTTATCATAGGATATTTTATATAGTTCCTAGTGCTATACAGTAGGACCTTGTTGATCTCTTCGATACATAATAGTTTACATCTGCTAACCTGGAACTTCCAGTCCATCCTCCCCTACCTTCCCCTCCTTGGCAACCACAAGTCTGTTCTCTGTTTGTTGAGTTTGTTTCTGTTTCTTAGATAAGTTGATTTGTGTTGTATTTTATTTTTTAATTTTTTTTTGGGGGGGGGTGCTGGGCCTACAGCATGAGGAAGTTCCCAGGCCAGGGCGCCAACCCACACTACGGCAGCAAGCCGAGCCACAGCAGTGACAATGTTGGATCCTTAACCTACTGCACTACCAGGGATCTCTGATTTGTGTCATATTTTAGATTCCACATATAAGTGTTGTCATATGGTATTTGTCTTTCTCTGCCTGACGTACTTCACTTGGTATGTTAATCTCTAGGTCCATCCATCTTGCAGATGGCAGTATTTCATTCTTTTTTATGGCTGAGCAGTATTCTTTTTTTTTTTTTAAAGTTTATGTTATTTTATTTTTTTTTGTCTTTTTAGCTATTTCTTGGGCTGCTCCTGCAGCATATGGAGGTTCCCAGGCTAGGGGTCGAATCAGAGCTGTAGCCACCGGCCTACGCCAGAGCCACAGCAACTCGGGATCCGAGCCGCATCTGCAACCTACACCACAGCTCACGGCAACGCCGGATCCTTAACCCACTGAGCAAGGGCAGGGACCGAACCCGCAACCTCATGGTTCCTAGTCGGATTCGTTAACCACTGCGCCATGACAGGAACTCCAGCAGTATTCTATTGTACATATATAGCAGTGTTAGTATCTTTCCACCTGCCTGTTGACTTTCTGTATGTCCTCTTTGGAGAAATGTCTATTAGGTCTTCTGCTCATTTTTCGGTTGGGTTCTTTTGTTGTTGTTGAGTTTTTTGTTTTTTGTTTTTTTTCTTTTTAGGGCTGCACCTGTGCCCTGTGGAGGTTCCCAGGCTAGGGGTCGAATCGGAGCTTTAGCTGCCAGCCTACACCACAGTCACAGCAACGTGGGATCTGAGCCCCATCTGTGACCTACACCACAGCTCACAGCAACACCAGGTCCTTAACCCCTTAAGCAAGGCCAGGGATCAAACCTGAATCCTTATGGATACTAGTCAGAGTTGTTACTGCTGAGCCACGATGGGAACTCCCTTGTTATTGAGTTTTATAAGCTGTTTGTGTATTTTGGAAGTTAAACCTAACAAGGTCCTGTTTGATGATGCTGCTGCTAATCAGGTGACCACAGTTTGTGAACCACTGATCTTACTTTTTCTTGTGATCTTGGAGTAGGATACATACATGCAGAAAGAAGGAGGAGGGAAATGTAAATCTGGACAGATCCTGTACACATGATATTTCCCAGATACTCTCAGGACACTGTTCCTTTTTTCTTTTTTTCCTACAGAGACAACAAGATTTGGTCCATTTAGACTGATTTAGGGGGGAAAATGATCTGCTAGGTGTAATTTTTGTTCTTTTTTTTTTTTTTCGTCTTTTTGCCTTTTCTGGAGCCACTCCCTCAGCATATGGAGGTTCCCAAGCTAGCAGTCCAATCGGAGCTGCAGCCGTCGGCCTACACCTCAGCCACAGCCACGAGGGATCCGAGCCACATCTGCAACCTATACCACAGCTCACAGCAACGTCAGATCCTTAATCCACTGAGCAAGGCCAGGGAACGAACCCTCAACCTCATGGTTCCTGGTAGGATTTATTAACCACTGCGCCACAACGGGAACTCCTTTGTTCCTTTTTATATCTAGAGTTGTACAAGTCATGTGAACCACACATAGCAGGTTTATATTTTTTTATCAATTTAATTACTGTGTATATTCAAGTGAGCAAAGCGCCTTACTGCAGGAGATAGGTAGCATTCAATTAAAAGCTTTGAATATACAAGATAAAGAGCTTAGCATTTCTGGTATAAAAATGATTACTTTTTACATTTTGTGGTTTTGAGTTGGGCATAGTCTAGTGTAATGGGTGTTGAGTGATACTATTTTATACTTACAGACTTCATTTTTGAAGTTCCCCAGGCAGGTTTCAACTTTGATACGTTAGCTATCTTATAAGACGTTGTTTATGTCATCACTCCTACTTTATTTAGGGTATACTTTATGAATCTTTCATGCATTCTTTCCTATAAGTATACCTAGAGACGAATGATCATTATGGTGTAGAGTCTTAGAAACCATGAAATTTGGGGAGAACTTGTTTAGGAGGAAATGTGATGGCTTCATTTTGAAAGTTTACCTTATAGAAGAGGGATATGATTTTCTCTTAATAGCTTCCACTAATGGATAGAGATTTTAGGGAAACAAATTTTTCTTTTCTTGTCTTTTCTTTTTTTGGCAGCTTTTTAGTGCTGCATCCGTGGCATATGGAGTTTCCCAGGCCAGGGGTCAAATTGGAGCTGTAGCCACCAGCTTAGCCACAGCCATAGCAACACCAGATGCAAGCTGTGTCTGCGACCTACACCACAGCTCATGTTAATGCCAGATCCTTAACCCACTGAGCGAGGCCAGGGATCGAACCTGCGTCCTTATGGTTCCTAGTCAGATTCGTTTCCGCTGAGCCATGACGGGAACTCCAGATTATACTTTGATGTCAGATAATTTCCTAAAACATGTAATTGTCAGGCAGTAGCATTATTTATTGTAACATAGTATGTTTGCTACACTGAAACTTGGCTGATGTTCCAACTTTACATCACCAAGTCCTGTAGCTTCTTCAAAAACCCTTTTCTGTAGTTTTTTTTTTTTTTTTCCTTTTCTTTTCCAACACCCCTGTAACCTTATGGAGACCTGCATCATCTTTTACTTCAACTGTAATTTTATTAAAGTCCTAGCTTATCGGAGTTCCCATTGTGGTTCAGTGGTTAACCGACTAAGAACCATGAGGTTGCCGGTTCGATCCCTGGCCTTGCTCAGTGGGTTAAGGCTCCGGTGTTGCCACGAGCTGTGGTGTAGGTTGCAGATGTGGCTCGGATCCTGAGTTGCTATGGCTGTGGCGTAGGCTGGCAGCTATAGCTCCGATTCTACCCCTAGCCTGGGAACCTCCATATGCCATGGGAGCGGCCCAAGAAATGGCAAAAAGAAAAATAAATAAATAAATAAATAAAAATAAAGTCCTGGCTTATCTCCTTACTACCAGTCCAGAATTAGTATTTGCTTATTTCTGTGTTCTTTATTGTAGAGCATGATCTCCTTAAGTACAGAGATAACATACTACTGCCTTTGTATCTCATTTCCTAGAAAAGTGCCTAATACTTAGAGGGTGTTCAGTAAATGTTCATTCCATGAAGTCAGGAGGCAACTCTATAACACTTAATAGCAGAGACTGAACATATTCCTCTCAGCTTCAGTGACATCGTATTGCAATTTTTCTTGTGCTTTTTATTAGATATATAGGTATTTGTGATTTTTTTTTTTTTATGTAGCTTATGAGATAAGCCATATAAGTCATGATGTCCTTTGTGGAAGAAATGGTGACACTGTTTAAAAGTACCCATGTGAGGAGTTGCTACTGTGGCACAGTGGGTTAAGAATTCGACTACAGTGGCTCAGGTTATTGTGGAGGCACGGGTTCAATCCCTAGCCTGGTGCAGTGGGTTAAAGGGTCTGGTGTTGCCACAGCTGCAGCTCAGGTTGCAGCTGCAGCAGGAATTCAATCCCTGGCCCAGGAACTTCCGTATGCCACTGGGTACAGTCATTAAAACAAAAAACAAAACCAGTACCCATTGTGAGCTATTTGATCACTCTGTGTATCCAGAATGCATAGGTTGGTGGTTATGAAGCATTATTAGTTTTCAGCATAATGTATAAAACTTGGAAAAGATTGTTCCCTATCCTAGGTTTCAGAACACCTCCATGAAGAGTGAGTTAGATTTGGAGAATAACCTTACCTTAATGATATTTTTAAATGGTCACTCTGTAGTGATACGATTTTAAGCAAGTAAACCTTTTGTAATTCAGTTTCCTTATATGTCAAATGATGATTAAGGGTAGGATGAGGAGTCAGTACATGAGTTCATAAAATATACCTCAAGAGCATCTGACATATAATATCCTTCTGACTGCTATTTCATTTTTTCTAAAGACAGGAAAACTAATTAAATGTAATTTTTTAGCCTAGAGTCTCTGAAAATATGAGTTTGGTTCACTGTACTTGTTCACCTCCTTCTTAAGAGGATAACCATGTAACTGTTGAGTTGAACATAATAAAATGTTAAGTAATACTTGACACAATGATTTTGTTTTTACAGATGTTCTCAAATAGTGATGAAGCTGTAATCAATAAAAAACTTCCCAAAGAACTCCTATTACGGTAAGTCTAACTTTATGTTGGTTTTGTTTGTGTGTGTGTGTGTGTGTGCGTGTGTATCATATCTGCCTGTTTAAAAAATTTTAGACTTGTTGCCAATTTCAGGTCTAGATTATCTGAATTTTAAAATTTATTGATTCTTTTGTTAAACTATCTTATTCCGTATTTTCTAGATATGAATCAAGATTTGAGTGTTTAATTTAGTAACAATTTCCTCCTACCCTGTTGGTAGCTATATATGGTTTTGTTTACTAGTTTTCCCTTTGCCCTATTATATATAATGTGAAAGAGGTAGTATTTTTAAATTTTATTTTATTATTTTAATACTTTTTTTTTGTCTTTTTGTTATTTCTTGGGCTGCTCCCACGGCACATGGAGGTTCCCAGGCTAGGGGTCCAATCGGAGCTGTAGCCACCGGCCTACGCCAGAGCCACAGCAGCGAGGGATCCGAGCCGCGTCTGCAACCTACACCACAGCTCACAGCAACGCCAGATCGTTAACCCACTGAGCGAGGGCAGGGACCGAACCCGCAACCTCATGGTTCCTAGTCGGATTCGTTAACCACTGCGCCACGACGGGAACTCCTGGTTGTTTTTTTGTTTTTTTTTTTTTTTTAAGAATGATTCTAATCCATCCTTCCCTCTCACTTTCTATTCCCAATGTCAAAATGTGTCTGTGAAATGACTTATTTGCAGCAAAATATTACATATACTGAGGCACTGTATAGAAGAGTTATAACCTTTGAAAGATAAAGACAAGTTATTTGAAACTTTCCTATATCATGTTTATGACTTTACCATCCTTATTTGTTTTTTGGGTTTTTTTTTTTTTTTTTTTGGCTGTACCTGTGGATGTGGAAGTTCCCAGGCCAGGGATCAAACCTGTGCCACAGCAGCAACCCAAGCCACTACAGTGACAGTGTCAGAGCCTTAACCTCCTGCACCATCGGGGAGCTCCTCACGAACCGTATTTTCAGTGTGTACAAACTAATTTGGGATCACCCATAACATAAAACACACAGCCTCCCATCTGAC
This sequence comes from Phacochoerus africanus, assembly GCF_016906955.1. Classification (NCBI taxonomy): domain Eukaryota; kingdom Metazoa; phylum Chordata; class Mammalia; order Artiodactyla; family Suidae; genus Phacochoerus; species Phacochoerus africanus. The sequence continues at coordinate 23,109,029 of NC_062557.1, forward strand.
TTAGGAATCACCTAGGAAGAAACAGGTGTCTGGGAAGTTATTTTCAGTGCCCATTTGGGGGCACATAATCATATCATTCTTTGTTTACTTGTGCAGAATATCATGACTGAGAAAGGCACACTTGCTTTGCAAATGTTAGAACTTAACAAGTTTCTGTGCTCAGGGGCATCTACTTCTTGCTTTTAGCTGCTACTGCAGTCTAGCCCATAACCAGCCCAGTCCCTACTGCAGGGTGGAAAATAATCTCTGCCCTTTTGGTGGTAAAGAGAATTCCTGGTGTTGGCATGCTGAGTCTTCCAAGATGCTTAGAAACATAGGCTAAATCCTATAAATATTTATGTAGTACTTAGAATTTGAAGATACTAAGGAAAAAATAACTGAATTTAACTTGGAATTGAGTTTTTCCATGAAAGCAAAACATAACATATATGTGCTAGTTGACTATAGGTGGAAGAACATCCTAGACTAACCAGAGCCATTGGAAAATGTATCCTGAACATCTTGCGTATCCCTCAAATTTTAGCTGTCTTTTTTTTTTTTTTTTTTGTCTTTTTGCTATTTCTTGGGCCGCTCCCGCGGCATATGGAGGTTCCCAGGCTAGGGGTCTAATTGGAGCTGTAGCCACCAGCCTACACCAGAGCCACAGCAACGTGGGATCCGAGCCGCGTCCTCGACCTATACCACAGCTCACGGCAACATGGGATCCTTAACCCACTGAGCAAGGGCAGGGATTGAACCCACAACCTCAAGGTTCCTAGTCGGATTCGTTAACCACTGAACCACAACAGGAACTCCGAATTTTAGCTGTCTTAAAGCAAAATATTTTTAAAACTGGTTATGTTCTTCACTGTTACCAAAAACTGAATACCCTAAGACGTACTTTAGTATTTCTTAATGATAATGTCATTGTTCTCAATATTAATGATTATTTTGTGCTATATTAGTTTACCTTAAGACTCAGTAAGAGAGGGAAATATATTTGACTTTTTGGCAATTGGCTGCATCCTATTGTGGTTATGTTTTATATTTTGTCGGAATTTTTCAAATTCCTTACTGTGCCCTACAAGACCTCTCATGATCTGACAGGGGAATAACATGATCTAGGTTTATATTTTTAAAGGGTTAGTCTGGGTACTTTCTGCCAACCAGATTGGGGATTGGAGAGCAATAAGGATTTTTTTGTGTGTACCCCCCCATCCCCCACACTTGTGGCATGGAGAAGTTCCCAGGCCAAGGATTGAACCTTCTCCACAGCAGTGATCTGAGCTGCTGTATGGACATCTATAGCTCCTTAACCCACTTTGCCACAGGATAACTCCAGTTTTCTGTCTTTTTTGTTTTTTTCTTTTTAGGGCCATACCTAAGGCGTATGGAAGTTCCCAGGTTAGGAGTCGAATTGGAGCTGCAGCGTCCTGCCTACACCACAGCATAGCAACGCCAGATCTGAGCCATGTCAGTGACCTTCACCATAGCTCATGGCAACACCGTATCCTTATTCCGCTGAGCGAGGCTAGGGATCAAAACCCGAGTCCTCATGGATACTAGTCAGGTTCCCCATCACTGAGCCACGGCAGGAACTGCTCTGTAATTCTTTGCACTGCAGATATAATTGACATAAAACCTGTTTTTTTTGTTGTTTTTTTTTTTTTTGTCTTTTGTTGTTGTTGTTGTTGTTGCTATTTCTTGGGCCGCTCCCTCGGCATATGGAGGTTCCCAGGCTAGGGGTCGAATTGGAGCTGTAGCCAACGGCCTACGCCAGAGCCACAGCAACGCGGGATCCGAGCCGCGTCTGCAACCTACACCAATTGACTTTTTGGCAATTGGCTGCAACGGGTTTGATCCCTGGCCTTGCTCAGTGGGTTAAGGATCCGGCATTGCCGTGAGCTGTGGTGTAGGTTGCAGATGCGGCTCAGATCTTGCGTTGCTGTGGCTCTGGCGTAGCTCACGGCAGCTCACGGCAACGCCGGATCCTTAACCCACTGAGCAAGGGCAGGGACCGAACCCGCAACCTCATGGTTCCTAGTCGGATTCGTTAACCACTGCGCCACTACGGGAACGCCATAAAACATGTTTTGACTTCACTCTAGTACCTGATGAGCTGTAAGATTTATAGTTGCAAAACTGATGGTATTTGGAGGGAGATTGGATAAGGAAGAATTCCTGTGTCTACTCATTTTGTTACCACGAACAAATCTCAATGGCTTTTCCTTACCATTACATGAAGCTGTGGGATGGCTGTGGCTTTCTTTAAGGCAGTGGGTCAACTTTTTGTTTAAACCATTTAAGCCAAATAGGAAAGAGGCTTTTGTTTTATCTTTGACCTTACACTAAACAGATAACAATTGATTGGTGTAAATATTAGTAAATTATATCCAGGGCATTTGTAATGCTTTGAAATTCATTGAAAGTAATATTTCCTTTAAAAGTTTAAATAGCTTGGTAAATATCTTGGGGGGAGCTGTATGTTAAGACGATTTAAGTGTTGTTATTCATTTTTGTCCACTAATTTTAGCATCCATTGATGTTACCTGAAATACTGTCATGTTTGCCAAGATTTTATACTTTCATAATTCTGCCTTTATATATTAATCTACAAGGAGAAAAATTACATTAGTAGGGCCATAGAATTTATATTTTCTTGTAAATACAGAGCCACAGCCAAGTTACCAATGAAGTAAGAAAGTGTTCTTGTTTCTTCTTAACAGTAACTTACTTTAACTTACTGATTTTCTTACTCCCTTTTGAAGTTTATTGGTAATGCTCTAGCAAGCTGGAATCCTCTGCATGCATAGGGTGAAATTCAGTTAGCAGGATTAACAGTACTTCTTTTCAGAGCAGAACCATATGCATTTATTTAGTAGTACCCCTTGAAAAATGAACGTCAGTATTCATAAGACAAAGATTCATGTGTGTTTTCCAAGAGCTAATGTAAAGTGACTTGTTTCTCAAAGATTCCTGCTGAGGATGGTATTGATAACTGTAAAAATAACGTGAGTGATGAGACTCTTTGAGCCCACACATGCCTTTTTGGCTCTAAAACAAAGTGTAGTTTCAGAATGAGGATTATTATTATAAGAATCTGAAACTTTTTTCCTTTTTTTTTTTTTTTGTCTTTTTGCCATTTCTGGGGCCACTCTCTCAGCATATGGAGGTTCCCAGGCTAGGGGTCAATTGGAGCTGTAGCCTCCAGCCTACGCCAGAGCCACAGCAACGCAGGATCTGAGCCGCATCTGCAACCTACACCACAGCTCACAGCAATGCCGGATCCTTAACCCACTGAGCAAGGCCAGGGATCAAACCCGCAACCTCATGGTTCCTAGTTGGATTTGTTAACCACTGCGCCACGACGGGAACTCCTTTTTTCATTAAAACTTAGATGGAAAGAATGAATTGGCTGGGTGGTTTTTTTTTTTTTTTTTTTGTCTAAAATAGATAATCATGCTATGTTGGAGGTCGTCAGGACCACCCCTGGGTTTGGTGATTTACTAGAAGGGCTCAGAGGGCTCAGCATATAGTCGTTATACTCATGGCTAATTTATTACAGGGAAAAGATTCAAAGCAAAATCAGGAAAGGGAAGGGAGTTCCATTATGGCTCAGCAGGTTAAGAGGGCTTAAGGATCCAGTGTTGCCACAAGCAGATACAGCTCAGATCTGGCATTGCCGTGGCTGTAGTGTAGGCCGGCAGCTGCAGCTCTGATTTGACCCCTAGCCTGGGAACTTACATATGCCGCAGGTGCGGCCCTAAAAAGAAAGAAAAAGTTGGGGGGAGCTGTAATGGAGGTTCGCCTCAAACATTATATTATAGCAAGCTCACATGTAAGACTTTACAGCCAACATTGGAGAGTTCAGAAGATGCTTCCAAGCAAGTGAGACATGAGTTGAGTCTTAAGGGGGTAAGTGGTGGTTAACTAGACACTAAGGGAAAAGGGCATTTCAGATATGAGAGAGATTATTTCCCCTTGTGGACTGAGGCAAAGTGTCTTTGATTCAGGTGTACTGCAAGATTTGCATAATAAATAGTGTTATAGTTGAGGATTTTTTCCCCTTAAGGTTTGCCTGGCAAGCAGACTGTCATTTGTGATATTGTTTGTATTGGAGAATTTATAAACTTTGTGCGTATAGTCCATTAGGAAATTGGACTATAGAACTTCATCTCTTCTGATTTGATTATTTCTTCATAATTGCCATTTGCTAGTTTAATACTTCCAAGTCTAACATTCCATACTCTGGGGAGTAAATTGGATGTTTTATTTTAGTTCAGTCAGGGAGAGAGTTATCCTCAAATTTTCTTAGCCAATTGCAACTCCTTTGCTGCCTTGACATTATGGTAGTAATGAAGTATTAATAAGGTGGACTATTAAGAAGATACGTTTTAGGAGTTCCCGTCGTGGCGCAGTGGTTAACGAATCCGACTAGGAACCATGAGGTTGCGGGTTCGGTCCCTGCCCTTGCTCAGTGGGTTAAGGATCTGGCGTTGCCGTGAGCTGTGGTATAGGTTGCAGACGCGGCTCGGATCCCGCGTTGCTGTGGCTCTGCCGTAGGCCAGTGGCTACAGCTCCAATTGGACCCCTAGCCTGGGAACCTCCATATGCCGTGGGAGCGGCCCAAAGAAATAGCAAAAAGACAAAAAAAAAAAAAAAGATACGTATTAGGCACACTGCCTGTATGTAAGTCGTGCATAAATGTGGACAGACGGAGCTGTTGGTATTTTGACATAAAGAACCCCAACTAGCTATGTGAAAATACTTTCTCCCCCTCAAGTCCCATTTGTCTTCCTCTTAAACATCCCAACACCATAAGCTCCCACCAGGCTCAGCTTGGCACTTTGAAGCTGGTTTAATAGCCCTAAAATCATGTCTCTGTCTAGGTCAGCTCTGTCTTGGGGACAGAGGAATATGAGTCTTCTAGGAATGTCCTGGAAGAAAACATTTACAAAATAATCTTAAGAAATCAGGTTTAATTTTGTGAAGACGATATAAGCAATTTTGTTTTAAGTGATCACTTAGTTTCCTGAAGTTTATGTGTTTCTGCAGGTTAAATGTATTCAAGGCTTGAATGTAGGAGTTAGCTTGCAAAATACAAGATGACCCAATTAGATATTTGTGACTATTGCTCGTATTTTTGCTTCTCCCAACTCTTTTGAGATTTTAATGTATTTTTTACCTCCTTTTTTCTAATTTTTGTTTTTAAATAATTTCAGATTTACTGAAAAGATGCAGAAATAGTTCACAGAATTTCCATAAACCTTTTACTTGGATTCCCCAAATTTTACCTCACTTGTGTTATCATTTTCTCTATTTTTTTCTGAACCATTCAAGGTAAGTTACAGACCATACTTTCTATCCAAGACTTCAGTGTGTATTTTCTAAAAATAAAGACATTTTGTTACGTAACAACAGTTCAGAATGAGGAAGTGAACATTGATTTCATATTATTATCTAATTTACTGACCTCATCCCTCTTTTACTGATTATCCCATTCCTGCTCTTTATAGTAAAAGGGGAGAAAAAAGATTTTTCTTTCTGAGTCAGGCTGCAGTCCAAGGTCACAAGTTGCAATTGCCTGTCTCTTCTCTTCAGATGGCTTTAATTTTGAATAGCCCCTCAATCTTTGCCTTTTATAGCCATGATAATTTTATAGATTGTAGGCCAGTTATTTTATAGACTGTCTCTCATGATTCAGTTCAGTTGGTGCAGTTTTATAGGAATGGAATACCACAGAAAGGATGTAGTAACCTTCTCACTGTTCACATCATAGACAGAGGTGTCTGTCCATCCCATTAATGTTGATATAGCTTTGATCATTTGGTTCGAGTGGCACGTGCCGTATTTCTCCACTGTAATATTACTATTTTCCCTTTATAATTATTGAGTGTCCTGTGGTGAAATAGTTTGAGACCATGCAAATATCTTGTTTTTCATCAAATTTTGACTCCGTAGTTTGATTCTTGCCTGAAACAGTTGTTACTGTTGTAATTGCCAAATGGTGATTTTCTAATTCTGTCATTACTTCTACATTTTATTTACTAAAGAAGTAAATTTAAGTCCCTTCTATTTCATTTGTTTCTTAATTTATTAATATCAGTATAGACTCATGGATTTCCATTTTATTCAGTGTATTGTAATCCTGGTTGTGTTATCCTTGTTTAATGCTCAAAATAGTCCAGATTTAGCCTCTGACAGTTGTAGTCTGTGTTCCTGGAATATATCCCCATTGTTCTTTGATTATATCCTTGGGGGATTTTTGTTTGTGGTTTTTTTTTTGGCCACACTTGCAGTGTGTGGACGTTCCCAGGCTGCAGTGACATTGCCGGATCCTTAACCTGCTGCCACAAGGGAACTCCTATATCCTTGTTTTTTGACATAGCAAGATTATTCTAGGACCTTCTTACATTTTTCCTAGCCTAGTCCTGGAATCAGACATTTTTATAAGGAGTTTGGGGATGTTTTTTCGTGGAGAATGGTATTTAGAAGCTGACATCTCTGCCCTAGCTGTACTTATTGCTACTGGGGCATCAGTGCTTATAGATGGAGCATAGAAATACATATTTAGAAATGGGTGGTGCATAAATGCACATCTTTATGCAATTTTATATCTGTCTATATATATAGATGGATAGATTACTAACATCTCCAATTCCAGTCTGATACCATAGGGCTCATTTTAGCTTTCTTCCTTTCCATATTTATAACTCTCTCTCTCTCTCTCTCTTTTTTTTTTTGTCTTTTTACATTTCTTGGGCCACTCCCGCGGCATATGGAGGTTCCCAGGCTAGGGATCCAATTGGAGCTGTAGCCACCAGCCCATGCCACAGCCACAGCAACGCAGGATCCGAGCCGCATCTGCGACCTCCACCACAACTCACGGCAACACCAGATCCTTAACGCACTGAGCAAGGCCAGGGAACGAACCCTCACCCTCATGGTTCCTAGTCGAATTTGTTAACCACTGCGCCACAGTGGGAACTCCTATTCATACTTTTACTATTAGTTCTACTAATGTTTGGTTGTTTCTTAGATTTTCTATATATTTGTGACTCCTGCCAGAAAAACAAAAACCAAAGCAAAAAAAAAAAAAAAAAAAAACCTCTTCCAATATTTATATTATTTTTTTCCTCATTGCTTTAGCCAGAACCTCCAAAATAAGTGTTGGATGAAAGTGATGTTATTGGTCATTCTAGTTTGGTTCCTAACCTTACCATAGTTTTCAAAATTCCTTCCTCATTAGACTCTAGGTGTTTTTTCCAGTTGTCTGCTGTCATGGCACAGCTATTATGCTCTTTCTTCTTGTGAATCTTTGAAACAATCCTTTATGATTTCATTAGGATAAAATCTTAGTGTGGTTTATTAAGGTGAAGAGTATTTTCTTAATCTCAAGTTTATAAAAAAGTTGTAGTATGGTACAAAAAAACTTTTCTTCCTAAACTATTAAATTGCAGACCTGATGTCCCATCAGTAGGTCCTTAATATTTTATTTTGTATTTTCCAATCTAGCACCATATAAGTCTGCTTTTCTTCCTTTCCAGATTTGTAACTCCCTTCTGTGACAATGATAAACCGATTGTTTTTGTCCTTAATACGTTTTGTTATTTACTCAGTCTTCCTGATGGTAGTCAACCTCAGACTGCTGCTGCTGCTGCTGCTGCTGCTGCTTCTCTCACAAGGATTCCATCTTTGCCCACACTGGGTTCATGTACCTCGTGCTGGACCATCCCCCTCCTCTTGCCCTGGACACTCTTCTACTCTGTTTGGGTTCCAGAACCCATGCTGTGTTTTTCCTCTATGTAGATACCCCTCTTCACCTGGCCCAGACACTGACACCTTATGATAGGTCACTCCAGTGTGTGGACACCCTCAGTTCTTTCAGACTTCAACTCCTTATGCTGAATCACCTGCTTGGATGTGCTTCTCAGCCTTCCCAACCTGTGACAGTCCACTCCAGGCTGTTCCTTTACTGGACTTATCCAATATCTCATGTTAAGTCATCCTCCCCATGGATGCTCTCCTTACTCATAACTCATCATTTATACTACTCTATTCAATTATGTTCACACAAAAACTTATACATGAGTGTTCATAACACCCTTATTCATAATAACCAAAAAGTGGAAACAGCCCAAATGTCCATTAACTGAAGAATGGCTAGACAAAGTATGTTATAGCTATACAATGGAATATTATTATTCAGCCACAAAAAGGAATGAAGTACAGATAGGTACTTCAGCGTAAATGTGTGATTTAAAACATGTTAAGTGAAAGAAGCCAGACACGAAGGCCACATACTTTATTGGTCCATTTATATGAAAAGTCCAAAGTAGACAAATCCATAGAGATAGAGGTTGTCAGGACTGCAGTAAGGAGGTGATGGGGAATGACTGCTAATGTGTATGGGGTTTCTTTTATGGGTGATAAGAATGTTCTGGGGGTTCCGTTGTGGTGCAGCAGGTTAAGAATATGGCTTTGTCACTGCAGTGGCTTGGGTCACAGGTTTGATCCCTGGCCTGGGAACTTCCACATGCCATGAGTGGGGCCAAAAAAAGAAAAGAAAAGAAAAGAAAATGTTCTGAAATTGTAGATAATGATGATTCCACAACATTGTGGATGTGCTAAAACTCACTGGATTGTGCTCTTTAAAAAGGTAAATTTTATGGTATGTGAATTCCCTCTTAAAATATACATATATATTATATATAATATATAAACTTATTTTAATTTACAAGATAATATAATTTATCCTAAGTGTATAATAATATAGTTGTGAATATAATTATATAATTATATAATTTTATTTATATAATTTAAAACAAAAAATTCTTCCCTTTATTGGGAAGAAGTGATAGCCTGAACCCCATGGTAATGATAGGCTAGAGAGAAAATGGACTCAATTGGAGATTTTTAAGAGTTATGATTGGCAACATATTTGCTGGTTGACTTGATGTGCTGATAATGGGGGTTGTATTAGAAAGGAGTCAAAGATAGAGTTCTTGTGGCTCAGTGGGTTAAGAATCCAACTAGTGTCCATGAGGATGCAGGTTCAATCCCTGGTCTCACTCAGTGGGTTAAGAACCCAGCATTGCCACAAGCTGTGGTGTAGGTCACAGAGAGCAGCTTGGGTCTAGCATTGCTGTGGCATAGGCTGGCAGCTATAGCTCTGATTCAGCCTCTAGCCTGGGAACTTCCATGTGCCACAGGTGTGGCCCTAAGAAGGGGAAAGAAAGAAAGAAAGAGAGTGAAAGAAAGAAGATTGCGGAGTTCTCGTTGTGGCGCAGTGGTTAACGAATCCAACTAGGAACCATGAGGTTGCGGGTTCGTTTCCTGCCCTCGCTTAGTGGATTAATGATCCGGTGTTGCCGTGAGCTGTGGTGTAGGTTGCAGATGCGGCTCGGATCCCGTGTTGCTGTGGCTCTGGCGTAGGCTGGTGGCTACAGCTCCGATTCGACCCCTAGCCTGGGAACCTCCATATGCCACTAGAGCGGCCCAAGAAAATGGCAAAAAGACAAAAAAAAAAAAAAAGAAAAAGAAAAAAAAAGAAAGAAGATTGGTAGAAGAACAAGGCTAATGGGAAGAAAATAAAATGAGTTCAATTTTGGTAGTCGCAGCTATCCAAGTAGGAATATCAAAAGGCAGATGTATACATAGGTCTAAAGCTTACCAGCATGATTTGGAAGTCATCAGCATACATATAGTAACTAAAGGCAAGGAAGAGACTATATTGTGTTTATTTAGCTCTTACAGGATTTACCAGTACCCATGGGAAATAAGGAAGCCAGAAAGAAATGCATAGCCTCTCAGACACCAAAATGAAGAACTTTGGGTCTAAAATATCATGTAGCCTAGTGGTTATCCTATAGATTGGGCAGCCTTTGGGTCAGGTGTCCATCTAGGTTCAGTCAGATTCCAACTTGGCATCATCATCACATGGTGACTGAAGCGGTAGGAGCTCTAACACTTAAAATAATAGTGTCTAGGGAGTTCCCGTCGTGGCGCAGTGGTTAACGAATCCGACTAGGAACCATGAGGTTGCGGGTTCAGTCCCTGCCCTTGCTCAGTGGGTTAACGATCCGGTGTTGCCGTGAGCTGTGGTGTAGGTTGCAGACGCGGCTCGGATCCCGCGTTGCAGTGGCTCTGGTGTAGGCTGGCAGCTACAGCTCCGATTGGACCCCTAGCCTGGGAACCTCCCATATGCCGCGGGAGCGGCCCAAGAAATGGAAAAAAGACACACACACACACACAAAATAGTAATAATAATAATAGTGTCTAAAAAATGCATGCTTCAGGCCAGTTGAGCCAAACTTGCTTTCAGCTGCAAGTAATTCCAACTCAATTTTGGCTTAAACAGGGAGTTTATCTCATAGAAAGTGAAATATAAGGATAGGTCAGGCTACCTATATCCTAAGGATAATTGATTTAGGAGCTCTGTGGTGTCATCAGCAGTTTCCTTTCTGTATTCTGCCATATTCAATTTCAGCTTGGTCCTAAAGCTGCTTTTCCTTATGGGCCCGGGTAGATGCCAGCAAATACTGCATCAGCATGTGTCTTTGTTCATGCCAAAGGGAGAGATAGCCAGCACTGATACTCCAATAAAGCCTCTTCTCAGATCTCATTAGTCCAAATTGGTTTAGACCTGAACCAGTCACTGTGACAGGGTTAGACTAATTAACTGGGATGAAATGGATGTTGGAGAGTCAGTCACAGTGCCCAGCACAAGTGGAATATTGCATATATACCGGGATCATCAGTGTCCTTTAGACGATTTTCCGTGAGTATCACTATAAATGTGAACTTTTCATAAGATTAAGGTAGCACAAAGACTATTTCTTTTCTGGGTCTAGAGTAAAAATAGTCTTAGTTGTGGATTGATGATTAATTCCTATATTTCAAACCGGGTGGATGGGTCGTAGATTTGTCATCCTCTGATGAAAAATGAAAAGCCTAACCATGACTTCACCCCCAAAAAGCACTATCTACTTTTACACTTAATTTTATTTTTATTTCCTCAAGAAAAAATTATTTTAGCATGTGAGCAAATGGTTCAATGAGTTGCTCAAAATTCCTGCCACAGTTCATACCTAAGATGACTGGAAGGTGATTCTGCCAGTTGCTTACTGTGGTCAAAGCCTCATTAACATTCCCATTGCATCTCATTTAGAAAGAGAGAACTGCCCAGTCAGCTTGTCTCATTAGTAATAGTAATAGTTACTTGGACACCTAAGGAACTAAATGATTTAGTATGCTGCATGGGATTACCAGATATGAATAGATTAGGTTTGCATAATTTATGCTGAATATAATCCCTTGGAAATAACTCCATTATAGCTACAGGTAGCATGCATTGCCTCTAGCAGAGTTCCTCACAAGAACATGGATAATAATCATAATGTCATAATTGTACCCGAAGTCCTCTTACATAAAACAGAGGCCTAGCAAACCTACACCTATAGGCTGATAATAAGAACACTTGCATACAGTTATTGGGTTTGTTTTGGTTTGGTTTATTTTGGTTTTGGCCATGCCCGTAGCATATGAAAGTTCCTGAGCCAGGCGTCCAACCTGTGCCATAGCAGTGACCCAAGCCACTGCAGTGACAATACCCTAATTTCAGAGCAAGATTTAACGTTATGTGGCCAAAGATCTGAATCTAGTGCCTTAAATTTTTTTTTAACAAATAGGTATGAATTACTCATGAGCCCAATACTTTAAAAAACCGTAAATAAAAAGTAATAAACAGGAGTTCCCGTCGTGGCGCAGTGGTTAACGAATCCGACTAGGAACCATGAGGTTGCGGGTTCGGTCCCTGCCCTTGCTCAGTGGGTCAACGATCCGGCGTTGCCGTGAGCTGTGGCATAGGTTGCAAATGTGGCTTGGATCTCGCGTTGCTGTGGCTCTGGCGTAGGCCGGTGGCTACAGCTCCGATTCAACCCCTAGCCTGGGAATCTCCATATGCTGCGGGAGCGGCCCAAGAGATAGCAACAACAACAGACAAAAGACAAAAAGACCAAAAAAAAAAGAAAAAAAAGAAAAGGAAAGTTGGGAATAAATTCTTTTTGTAGAACCATACCATGGGTAGCCATGTCCCAAAATATACTCAGTTTTACTTTAGCAACCAACCCTATGTTTTCCTCTGAGGATCTGGTATTAAGGGTTTGGTTTGTGGGGGCTGGGCAGAGTGTCTTTTTTCCCTCTTTCCCTTTTTTTCACCGTTGGCATGTGGAAGTTCCAGGGCCGGGGATCAAATCCATGCCTCTGCAATGACAATGCTAGATCCTTAAACTGCTGAGCCACCAAGGAACTCCTTTTTTCTTTTTTACTGCAGCAATTAGACTTATTTATAATTAGATCCTGTCTTCTTCCACATTATGTCTCAGAAACCTGGCCAAAGTCATTTTGCTTGAGTGGGGAAGGTGAGGCATACTCTCCTTAAACCTGGGCAGCCTAAAGGTAGGCCAGTTTTTTTTGATAAGAGATGGAAGAGGACTTTTATTGAAACAGCCAAGGAGGATCCTTCAGCAATAACTGGCCTTTCATTCTATCTCAGTTTTCTTCTCTCTTTGATCTTAACCTTATGGACATACATATCCTCAGAAGGAATTACGTGAAGGGTTAAAGTCTAAGGTACCAAGCCTGAAGATGATGAAAAGCAGGAAGGTGCTAAGTATACTGTAGTTTATTTATATCATATAGAGATATCGATATCATTTCCCCTTGATTTATCCTACAAATGCACACTTCTAAGTGCAGTTTTTTAAGTTAACATTATCATATCCAGAAGAATAAATGCACATTGTGAGCCTCCTCTGCTCCCTGTCCTTCATTCTCTCTACCTCCAAAGTTGCTATTGGTAAAACCCTAGCAGCTTATCCCATCAATCCTTATATTGGGGTTTCTAAAGCTAATTGTCTCTTTTGTCAAGAACATAGAATAAGTAGAAGTCAAAGGTTAGTAAATAATAGCAGACATTTAGAAAGACTGCTTGTGGAGTGGTAAAAGGGATTGAAGCGTGGAGGCTTATCACACCCATCTGACCAGGGAGCAGAATCAGGACTGCAAAGTCCAAGCTCTTATTTATTTATTTATTTTAGGGCTGCACCTGCGGCATATGGAAGTTCTCAGGCTAGGGGTCATATCAGAGCTGCTGCCCACCTACACCACAGCCCCAGCAATGCTGGATCCTTAACCCACTGAGCGAGGCCAGTTATTGAACCTGCATCCTCATGGATACTTGTCGAGTTCTTAACCTGCTGAGCCACAATGGGAACTTCGAAGCTTCTATTACTTGAATAGAGGAACGTAGCAACTGTATTTGTCTTCTCTTTCTCTCTCTGATATACCTTGATGTTAAAATCCAGGTGAAAAGCTATCTCACGGAAATTTTGACATCAAGAACCCCAGCAGTTCATTCTAAGAATGGAATTACAGTTGTTGAGACGTGTGCTTCCGAAGATTTCCTAGGTCTGCATTTGACCTCCAGTGTGAAGTTTCATGTCTATCTATTGTGCTTTCTTTTGTGGAGAACCTAGCTCTTGAGTCTAATAACCAGGATCATTATCTGTAAAATTTCTTACTTGTGCCTCTGCCATTGTATAACAAATTTGTTATACAAATTTCCCAGGGATTAGTGGTGATTTGCCAGAAACAGGATCTTTAGATGAGGAAGCTCCACTAAAAGTACTATATTGTGGATGACAGGAAAAAGCAGCAGCATTTAAGCGATGTAAGAATGTTTGTTGAGGAGTTCCCATCGTGGTGCAGTGATTCACGAATCCGACTAGGAACCATGAGGTTGCAGGTTTGATCCCTGGCCTTGCTCACTGGGTTAAGGATCCATCATTGCTGTGAGCTGTGGTGTATGAAGGTTGTAGACGTGGCTTGGATCCCGAGTTACTGTGGCTCTGGCGTAGGCCGGCGGCTACAGCTCCGATTGGACCCCTAGCTTGGGAACCTCCATATACCATGGGAAGCTGCTCTAGAAAAGACAAAAGGACAAAAAAAAACCAAAAACATTTGTTGAATTAGATAAACTTACTGTTTTAGGAGTTCAGGTACCTAGATTGAGGGTATATGTATATATTGGGTGATGGAGTTGGTAATCAGTATTTTTTTGGGGGGGGGCCTTTTTGCCTCTTCTTGAGCTGCTCCACGGCATATGGAAGTTCCCAGGCTAGGGGTCCAATCGGAGCTGTAGCCACTGGCCTATGCCAGAGCCACAGCAATGCCAGATCCAAGCCGAGTCTGCAACCTATACCACAGCTCACGGCAACGCCAGATCCTTAACCCACTGAGCGAGGCCAGGGACTGAACCCGAAACCTCATGGTTCCTAGTCAGATTCATTAACCACTGCACCATGACAGGAACTCTGGTAATCAGTATTAAAAGGATGAGAAATGCATTAAGGAGATCCGTCAGGGTGGTAGCAAGTCTATCTCAGAGGAGCAAGAAAGGCATCTGGCCTTTTCCATCTATGGGCAGATGTATAAAATGTGGTATACATAAACATTGGAATATCATTCAGCATTAAAAAGGAAGGGAATTGTGATGCGTGCAACAACGTGGATGAACTCTGAAGACATTATGCTAAATAAGTCTGTCACAAAGGGTTAAATACCATATGATTCCATGTGAAGTACCTAGAGTAGTGAAATTCATAGAGTATAGTGGTGGTTATCAGGTGCTGGGGGAATGAGGAACGAGGAGTCAGTTGGGAAGATAAAAAAGTCCTGGCCCTGGATGGTGGTGGTGGTTGCACAACATTGTGAACGTATTTAATACTCCTGAGCTATATACTTAAACATGGTTAAGTGGTGAGTTTTATGTTATATATGTTACCCAAATAAAGAAAAGGTTTCCAAGAGTTCCTGTTGTAGCTCAGGGGGTTACAAACCTGACTAGTGTCCATGAAAATACAGGTTTGATACCTGGCCTCTCTCAATGTGTTAAGAATCTGGCATTGCCATGAGTGTGGCAGATGTGACTCAGATCCTGCCTGGCTGTGGCTGTGGCTGTGGCCTAGGCCGGTGGCTATAGCTCCGATTCATCCCTTAGGCTGAGAACTTCCATATGCCCCAGGTGCAGCCCTAAAAAGAAAAAAAAAGTTTTTTCAAAAAAAAAAAAAACTTTTCAGAAAACATTTACAAAATACACTTATCTTTCTGTCTGATGTGATCATTGACTCAGTTTATTCCACGTTCTCAAATGTGACTGATAGCTTCTAATCACTAAATAACAAAATTTTGTTCCATTAAGCTAACTCAAAGTAATAAGGGAATAGAAAATATACCCTTCATTAATTAATACGTCCTGACTTCCGTTTTATAACATTCCGGGTATCTCCAGTTAGCTCAAGGAATGTCATAAAATTCTTTTTTTTTTTTTTTTGTCTTTTTGCTATTTCTTGGGCCGCTCCTGCGGCATATGGAGATTCCCAGGCTAGGGGTCGAATCTGAGCTGTAGCCACCTGCCTACACCAGAGCCACAGCAATGCAGGATCCGAGCCGCTTCTGCAACCTACACCATAGCTCACGGCAACGCCGGATCGTTGACCCACTGAGCAAGGGCAGGGACCGAACCCACAACCTTATGGTTCCTAGTCGGATTCGTTAACCACTGCGCCACGACGGGAACTCCAATAAAATTCTTAAAGCAAGCCTAACTTTGATTTCCTTAACTCTTTAAAATACATGCTATATTATACTTTTTGCCACTTGCAGAAAAGCTTCATTGTTATTCAGATCACAATGACCTTTAAGGGAGTCCTTGAGTACGGAGAGTTTTAAAAGAAATGACATTAATCCCGGGAGGCTGCAACCTGCCTTTACAGGCAGCTTACACTGTAGAGAGTTATCAACTATTTATTTATTTAAATTTTATGGCCACACTTGCAGTATATGCAAGTTTCCAGGCCAGGGTTTGAATCCGAGCTGCAGCTGTGGCAATGCCTGATCCTTTAACCCACTGCACAGGCTGGGATTCAAACCTGTACCTCTGGAGTTCCCGTCATGGCACAGTGGAAACGAATCCAACTAGGAACCAAGAGGCTGCTGGTTCCATCCCTGGCCTTGCTCAGTGGGTTAAGGATCTGGCATTGCTATGAAATGTGTAGGTGGCAGATTCGGCTCGGATCCTGCATTGCTGTGGCTGTGGCGTAGGCCGGCAGCTGTAGCTCTGATTCAACCCCTAGCCTGGGAACCTCCATATGCCATGGGTGCGGCCCTAAAAAAAAGCAACAACAACCAAAAAAACACCAAAAAACCTGCATCTCAACAGTGACCTGAGCCACTGCAGTCAGATTCTTAACCCACTGTGCCACAGCAGGAACTCTGAGATTTAACATTTTATAGTTGCTGTTTCTTATGTGTTAGCAATATTATTTTATCTTTTTTCATTCATAACTGTAAAATTCTTTTTTTTTGTCTTTTTTTTTTTTGCTATTTCTTGGGCCGCTCCCGCGGCATATGGAGGTTCCCAGGCTAGGGGTCCAATCGGAGCTGCAGCCACTGGCCTACGCCAGAGCCACAGCAACGAGGGATCCGAGCTGCGTCTTCGACCTACACCACAGCTCATGGCAACGCCGGATCCTTAACCCACTGAGCAAGGGCAGGGATCGAACCCGCAACCTCATGGTTCCTAGTCGGATTCATTAACCACTGCGCCACAACGGGAACTCCTGTAAAATTCTTTATGAAGCTATTTACCTAGCCTATTTCTTCTGATAACCGGAGTGTGAACATTGGTTTTTTGCTTTTAAAAAATTGTATCAGTTAGAAATATTTTATCATCCTTTGATGTGAATAATTGAACGAGTGTGGTACTTATACATACATCATCAAGGAGATAACTTTCCCCTCCTCTGTTTTATACTGGCAGTATTAAGTTGCTCCGTCTTTTTTTTTTTTTCTTTCATTTTTTTTATTACTCAAATGAATTTATCACATCTGTAGTTGTGTAATGATCATAACAATCTGATTTCACAGGATTTCCATCCCACAGCCCAGGCACATCCCCCCACCCCACAAACTCTCTCCTCCGGAGACCATGTTTTTCATTGTCTGTGAGTCAGCATCTGTTCTGCAAGGAAGTTCCGTCTGTCCTTTTTTCAGATTCCACATGTCAGTGAAAGCATTTGATGTTGGTGTCTCATTGTATGGCTGACTTCACTTAAGTTGCTCCATCTTTTTATGTAGTTGTTTAAAAGAACTTCTGCCAGAGTTCCCGTCGTGGCGCAGTGGTTAACGAATCCGACTAGGAACCATGAGGTTGCGGGTTCGGTCCCTGCCCTTGCTCAGTGGGTCAACGATCCGGCGTTGCCGTGAGCTGTGGTGTAGGTTGCAGAAGCGGCTCGGATCCCACGTTGCTGTGGCTCTGGTGTGGCTCTGGTGTTGGCCGGTGGCTACAGCTCCTATTCAACCCCTAGCCTGGGAACCTCCATATGCCGCGGGAGTGGCCCAAGAAATAGCAACAACAACAACAAAGACAAAAGACAAAAAAAAAAAAAAAAAAAAAAAGAACTTCTGCCAATTATTTACAGGCAAAAATCAAGAGAAACTATTTTATTATATAATAAACTTTTTCTCCGTCTCTTTTTAGGATATTTTCTTTTCTGGATGTTGTTACCTTGTGTCGCTGTGCTCAAGTCTCCAGGGTAAGAATGGCTGACGTAATTGCAAGACCGTTCCTTCCTGACCCTGATGATAATCAGCTTCTGTAGAAGGCCAGCAGTTTACTTCATAAGTTACTTATATGTTATGTTTCCAAGGATGTAGTTTACCCAGGGCATACCCAAACCCATATTAATTCTGCAGTGGAATGCTACTGTGTGTGCTATTTCTAACTGATTTTTGAAAACTCTTGACTGTTTGTATAATACCAACAGAGGAAATATTTTCAAGGAAAAAAAAATTCAACACGCAAATAAAAAGGTTAGGTTTTTTTAGGGCCCCACCCTCAACATACGGAGGTTCCCAGGCTAGGGGTCGAATCAGAGCTGTAGCTGCTGTCCTGTGCCACAGCCGCAGCAACACCAGATCCCAGCCACGTCTGTGACCTACACCGCAGTTCACGGCGGTGTCGAATCCTTACCCACTGAGTGAGGCCAGTGATCAAACCTGTGTCCTCATGGATACTAGTCAGATTCGTTTCTGCTGAGCCACGACAAGAACTCCGAAAAAGTTTAGGTTTGTAATAATACGGTGTTTCATTATGTTTTCCTACCTCATTTTATACACATACAAGGAAGGCTCTTGATATCTCTCTGTATTTTTTCCTCAAAAGATAATAGCAGAATTTAATTTTTTTGATTGTAGAGCAAACCAAATTCTATTCTCTAAGTCAGTTGCTGCATTACTCTTACTTATCCATTTTTGTCAGTTGACATTGCTGTGACAAAATAGTGAAACATCTTAATTTTATTGGTGCCACTAATATTAAGTAAGAATAGAATCTCTGTTGTGGGAAAACTGCTTTATGAGCCATTCCTAGTCTCTCTCCTTTTTTTTTGTCTTTTTGCCTTTTCTAGAGCCTCTTCCCGCTGCATATGGAGGTTCCCAGGCTAGGGGTCTAATCAGAGCTATAGCCACCGGCCTACGCCAGAGCCACAGCAATGCCAGATCCGAGCCGAGTCTGCGACCTACACCACAGCTCACAGCAACGCCAGATCCTTAACCATTGAGCCATGGAGGGAACTCCCCCCAGTCTCTTTTGTAATACAGATATATAATAATTAACTTAAAATGAATGTATACCTACAACTATCATCTTTTTATAACTTGGACAGTGGCTTTTACTTGTTTATTTAACATATGTTTATTGAGGAACTAGCTATACCAGGTATAGTCCCAGGTGCTGAGTGTGTAATATGGTTATATATCATACAGAATTATATTTATCTTTGTAAGTGGACCCAGGTTTCCCTTAAGATATCCAGTACCAGTTCCCTTAAAAACAACCCACAAAACTTGCCATAAAAAATTCACTTTGTCTTGCTAATTTTTTTTTTTTTTTTTTGGTCTTTCTAGGGCCGTACCCACAGCATATGGAGATTCCCAGGCTAGATGTCAAATCAGAGCTGTAGCCACCAGCTTATACCAGAGCCACAGTAACGCAAGATCTGAGCCGCCACTGCGACCTACAACGTGAGATCCTTAACCTGCTGAGCGAGGCCAGGGATTGAACCCATGTCCTCATGGATGCTAGTCGCAAACTCCCTGTCTTGCTAATTTAATTTCTACATCCTAAAAGCCATGCTAAATCTGTGTATTCAGCTATTTAGGAACGAATCAATAGTATTTTGATGATTTCTGTTCGTCGCATTTTTGTCCCTGGTACTGAGTGGTTGCTCTTGTCATAGCTGGTATGAGTTAGTGGGGTTTCTTTTCTCTCTCCATGTGAATGAGGTCATCATTGAGAAATGAAATTCCCGGACGAGTGCCTAAACCTGTTTAGTTACAAAGTCTTGTCTCAGGAATGTAGATTTGAGTGAGTTATAATTGTCGTTTTCATGTTCAAGTTCCTCTTCCCTCTTAATGTTTTAACTTAAAAAGAGGAACAATGCCAATTTTCATTAAATCTGAACAGTTGGTACACTGGTGTAGGCCTGTTATTCTCTGTACTTGAAGTAGTTAATTTGCTTTAAAAAAGACTCTAGAGAGGAACCTGTCATTCTTAATTTTAGTCTCAGTTTAGCATGTTTCCTGCTTCCTGGAGTAGATAGTATAAGGAAATGAGAAATTTCAGAGCAAGTCAGAGGTATATTTAGCCAGAGAATCTAGTTAACAAATAATCTTTAAAAGTTTTATCTTTTGTCTCTTGTGGAAACTGTTGGAAAAATAGGGAGCCACTAAAAAAAAAAAAAAAAAACAACTTTGAAATCCTCTGAAAATCTTGAAGATCTCTAGAATGATAACTTTTTTTACCCTCATACCTCTGACATATTTCTGCTGATTGTGTGACATTTACCCTGGGGTTTATAGGTATTATCTGCAGTTTCCTTTTTAGAATTTCAGTATTGATTCTGTGGTGTTTTTGTTTTTGTTTTAGGGCTCCACCTGCAGCATCTGGAAGTTCCTGGGCTAGGGGTTGAATTACACCACAGCTCACAGCAGCGCTAGATCCTTAACCCACTGAATGAGGCTAGGGATCGAATCTGCGTCCTGATGG
Source organism: Phacochoerus africanus (assembly GCF_016906955.1). Lineage (NCBI taxonomy): Eukaryota > Metazoa > Chordata > Mammalia > Artiodactyla > Suidae > Phacochoerus > Phacochoerus africanus. Next base: position 23,129,178 of record NC_062557.1, read on the forward strand.
ATCCGAGGCACATTCGTTACCGCTGAGCCACATTGGGAACGCCTCCAGTCTGTGTTTTGATATGTTGTAGTAAGAGGTGGTGTTCTGAGTTTATAACTCAACAGTATTAAAACTGTTGTTTACACTTTAATAGGGAAAACTGTTAAAGGCTTTCTGATTCAAATTCAGAATGATCCACAATAAGTTAACTCTTAATGGAGTCATTTTTCACCTTATCCTGAAAGATTGAAAAGTGTGGAAACTTTCTTGCCTCCCTTTAGGAGACGTTTTAAGGCTTTCATCGTTTAAAAAGAAATTTTTTTTAATGGCCGCGCCTGTGGCATGTGGAAGTTCCCAGGCTAGGGGTCAAATTGGAGCTGCAGCTGCCGGCCTGCACCACAGCCACAGCTCCCCGTGCCAGATCTAAGCTACATTTTCAACCTATGCCACAGCTTGCAGCAGTGCCAGATCCTTAACCCACTGAGTGAGGCCAGAGATCGAACCTGCATCCTAATGGATACTGGTCAGGTTCTTAACCCACTGAGCCACAACGGAAACTCCAGCTTTCATTGTTTTGAGTTTACCACTGAATCAAGTTGAAAGGAAAGATGACCAAGTAAAAAAAACATGCCTGAGGAATTCCTGTGTGGCTCAGTGGGTTAAGGATCAGGCATTGTCACTGATATTGAGAAGTGATACTGTCTTTTCTGTAAGTCCCAGGTCACAATCAGGGGCAGTCAAGTGATGCTGTGGATGTGTATATATATATATATGTGAGAGAGAGAGAGTGTGTGTGTGTGTGTGTGTGTTATATACATATATAAAAACGTAGCAAATATATTGAACACAGTACATTCAGAGTACTACCTTCTTTGATTTCATCCTCACCTTTTTCCTAGTTGAGGGATAGAGTAACTTTTTATCAGCTGAATTATCTCATTTTGGGATTAGAAACTCCAGTTAGTAAACAGTTTCTGGCTATGATACTTATCAAAACGTGTGCTTTCCCCATCCCCCCAATGTAAGATGTTTCTTAGCTGCTAATTTCTGTACCCACTCATTAATGAGATAATTTACTTGGACAATAAAGTATGAATCAGAAATAAGACAGACCTTTTGGGAGTTAATGGTGTTTGGGGGTGGGGGGGCTGCTGAGAAATCTTTGAGTCAATTGATCAGTCAATAGTTTGAAGTGTGAACTTGAATATTGCCGACTTTCCCCCTTTGTTTCACCTTCTGCTCATTCTTTCTCCTTTTCTTCAAAATAGGCCTGGAATGTTCTGGCTCTGGATGGCAGTAACTGGCAGCGAATTGACCTGTTTGATTTCCAGAGAGATATTGAGGTATAATTACGTGGTGTGTGGCCCCATTTCTCTTGTTAGAATGTAATTACAGCAGGAGACAGATTAGCCCCCAACCATATAAATCTCCTTTCCCTGGAGAGACAAACTATTAATTTCAGTGCACCTGAACCTCATGGGAGTCTGCAGTGTTCCCAGGAACTTGTTCAGTTTTGAGAATGAGCAGAATTATTTTACTGAAGTAATACTAAATTATTTAGTATTAACAAGACTCAAAAAGTTTTGTTAGGATTTTTTCCTGGTGGAATTGTGAACCTGTGTTAGTTCATTTTAAGGAAGTCTTTTTATATGTGCTTATTGAAAAAAAAAAGTAGGGTTAACAACCTTTTGAGACATGATATTTGCATCAATTCTTCTTGATAAGCATAAGATTTAGGGTTTTTTTGGGGGGGTGCACCTGTGGCATGTAGAAGTTCCCTTCGTGGTGCAGTGGTTAACGAATCCGACTAGGAACCATGAGGTTGCAGGTTCGATCCCTGCCCTTGCTCAGTGGGTTGAGGATCCGGCATGGCCATGAGCTGTGGTGTAGGTTGCAGACGTGGCATCCTGCATTGCTGTGGCTCTGGCGTAGGCCGGTGGCTACAGCCCCGATTGGACCCTTAGCCTGGGAACCTCCATATGCCGCGAGAGTGGCCCAAGAAATGGCAAAAAGACAAAAAATATATATATATATAAGTTCCCAGGCCAAGGGTCCAATCAGAGCTGCAGCTGCCAGCCTACACCACAGCCACAGCAACTCCAGATCTGAGCCGTGCTGCAGCTCATGGCAACACCAGATCTTTAACCCACTGAGGGAGGCCAGGGATTGAACTTGCGTCCTCATGGATACTAGTTGGGTTTGTTACCATTGAGCCACAACAGGAACTCCAAGATTTTTTTTTTCAATTGGTTTTTCTTTAAAGTTCTGGTGGAACTTAGTTGTCTTGAAGATCCATGTAAGACGTTTAAAAAAATCTCGTGTGAACTTTCCATTATCTTCATACAGTGTTGTTTTTTTTTTTTTAATAATACCCACTACATACTAGGTTTTTATGTTTTTCACAATTTCCTAATCTTAATGGATGTAAATGTTTAAAGCACCATAGCCACAAAATCGTTCGGTGAGCTTTTGTTAAATGTTCATTGAGTCTGCTATGTTTAGAGTACAATCATAAATGCACAGAAATAATAAAGAGTTAACGTTCTTCAGTAGCAACAGTTTAACCAGGGGTGGGGGAGCTACATTAATATAGTGTGATAAGACACCTGTGGAGCACCATTTCTTCAGATACAGAATATCTTACCAGATGAACAAGATAAATAACCATATAGGGTTTAGGCATGTCGCAGGTAGATGGGGTAATCAGGAAAGCTTTCTCACAGTAAGGTGAAATTTTCCTATTGATTTAACAAGAGAAGAGGCTGCCTCAAAATTAGAATGTTATCTTAAAAACAATGTGGCTTATCTTTCTGTGTGCCTGGGGTTTTTTTGTTTGTTTGTTTGCTTTTACAGGGCCGAGTGGTGGAGAATATTTCAAAAAGATGTGGGGGCTTTTTACGGAAGTTAAGTCTTCGTGGGTGTCTCGGAGTAGGAGACAATGCATTAAGGTAAGAACCTGTTGATTAACTCATTTTCTTGACTGAAGTGAATAAAGAACAGCCCCGAACAACACCACCTCACCCAGAAAAGGCTAGAGTAGTTTCATATTCCTAAGCTGTTCTGAACCCAAATACACATTCATTGCTTGTAACACAATATCCAGTAATGGGATGTGTGGTTTTGAGAATAAAACAAGAAGTGCTCTCCCCCACCAAACCCCAAAGCCAGATTCCCCATGTTATAAATGGTTCTTTTGGAGCCTTAAGTTTTTTTTTTTCTTTTTTTTAAGTGTCTTTACTCAGTTAGGATAATTTTAACTTTGGTTGACAAAAAGATCAATGTTTTAAGAGGTTTATGGTTGAAAATTAATTTATTCATAATTGTGAACTACTTTTATACCGACATCTAGCATCATTGGTAACTTTTATCATTTTTTTAAATGCTGAGTATTTTGCCCATTTCACTTCAAATGCTTTCTTTCTTTCCTGTAAAGGACCTTTGCACAAAACTGTAGGAACATTGAAGTGCTAAATTTAAATGGATGCACAAAGACTACAGATGCGTAAGTATCAAAGAAATAAAACATACTTCTCCGTCTTTGAGAGTTTGCTGTCATAGACCCAGCAGACATAGAAGGTAGACATAAAAACTTTCAGCCCAAAAATCTATTAGTAATAACATGTATCAAATAACATTTAAATATTATATAGGGACTGTGATGATCTATGTGGGAGAAGAATCAGAGAGAATGGATATATGTACTTTGGGTCACTTTGTTGTACAGCAGAAATTATCTCAACCTTGTAAATTAACTATACTTCAATAAAACAAAAAATATTGTATAGGGAAACTGTTGCCTATTGGGAGGTGAAGAAGCTTATTTACAAAGAAGGGGACAGAATTATTCAGTGAATCATTCTGTTCTTCCAAAAGACCTCTTGAGGAGTTCCCTTAGGGTGCAGTGGGGCTAGCACCCATTGTTGTCACTGCAGCAGCTCGGGTTGCTGCTGTGGCTCGGCTTCTGTCTCTGGCCCAGGAACTTTCCATATGCTGTATGCTCCCCCACCCGAAAAAAAAGGTTTCTCAAATAGATGGGCCCTTTACAGTTGCTTGAGTGAAGAAAAGTAGAAGATGCTTCAAGCACATTGTTTATTTTATTCCTTTCTTTGAGGTCGCAAGAAAGAGATAAATATAAAATAATCAACAAGGGTCCTCTACTCAGTATTCCGTAATAACCTATGTGGGGAAAGAATCTGAAAAAAGAATGGATATGTGTGTATGTACAACTGCATCATTCTGCTGTACACCTGAAACTAACACAACATTATAAATCAAGGATATACAATATAGAAGAATATGTGTATAACTGAGTCACTTGTGTACAGCAGAAATTAATACAACTTGTAGATCAGCTAGACTTCAATTAAAATATAAATTAAAAAAATAGATACTGGGAGTTCTCTGGTGGCCTAGCAGTTAAGGATTTAGCGTTGTCACTGCTGTGGCTCAGGTTTGATCCTTGGCCCAGGAATGTCCACATGCCGAGGGCATGGCCAAAGAAAACGGAAAACTTTAATATCGTAAAATCATCAAATAACCACTGGTCCATTCTGACTTCTGCTTGTTCTGGTGACCCCAGCAGTGTTTTAGATACAGTTTATAAAAAAAAAAAAGATACAGACTTTAAAAGCAAAAATGGAGACTTCTAATGATGACAGTCACTGCCTCTGGTTGTAAACAGCTCTATAACCGTAGAAAACAAGCCGATGGAGATGGCAGGACTGAGAAACAAATGAGGGGAGTCCTGTGATATTTTCCAGAAAATGGCACAAGGAGAAGGAACCCAAGCAGAGCACAAAGTTCTGGCTGATTTGAAGAGAAAGAGTTCAGAGACCAGGGTGACTCCATTTGTGTTTGGAGACAGTGGAGCTCCTCAAAAAAATCTACATTTTCTTGGCTGAATAGTAAATTGTATATCTGCTTATTATGACCCCACATAGCTGGGCAAAGAACATGTGATAAGGAAAGAACAATTACTGAGGAACTGTGAATTGAAGAATTGCCAGAATTTAAATAAGGCTGAGAGAAGTTCTAACCACCCTGGAGAAAGTTCTTTGATCCACCTTAGGTCATTTAGTAGAGACTTCAGAAAGATCACACCTTGATAGAAAAGCTCAGCAAGACCTGCCTTAATACAGGTTAAAAGGAAAAAATTTAGGACCAGGTTAATTCACAACTAATTAAACTGCCTACCAAGTCAAAACTCAGCATTCATCCCACTGTGACGCAACGAGATCAGTGGTGTCTCTGGAGTGCTGGGATGCAGGTTTGATCCCCAGCTCAGCATTGTGGGTTAAGGATTAGGTGTTGCTGCAGCTGCAGTGTAGGCTGTGGGTCAAATCTGATCTCTGGCCTGGGAATTGCATATACTACAGGGCGGCCAAAAATGGGGGGAAAAAAAAGCAAAGAAAAAAAACAACCACAACAACCAACCCAGCATTCTTTAAAGGGAGACGCAAAATCTGACACTCAGCAGTTCAATAAAAAATTACAATACAGGAGTTCCCATTGAGGCTCAGTGGGTGACGAACCCCACTGGTATCCATGAGGATGTGGGTTTTTTTTTTTGTCTTTTTGTCTTTTTGCTATTTCTTGGGCCGCTCCCACGGCATATGGAGGTTCCCAGGCTAGGGGTCAAATTGGAGCTGCAGCCACTGGCCTACGCCAGAGCCACAGCAACGCAGGATCCGAGCCGCGTCTGCGACCTACACCACAGCTCACAGCAACGCCGGATCCTTAACCCACTGAGCAAGGGCAGGGACCGAACCCTCAACCTCATGGTTCCTAGTCCGATTCGTTAACCACTGCGCCACGATGGGAACTCCAGGATGTGGTTTTGATCCCTGTCCTCACTCAGTGGGTTAAGGATCCAGCGTTGCCGTAGGATCGCAGACATGGCTCAGATCCTGCGTGGCTGTGGTTGTGGCAGCTGCAGCTCCAATTCAGCCTCAAGCCTGGGAACGTCCATATGCCACAGGTATGGCTCTAAAAAGACAAAAAGAAAGTGAAAGCCGCTCTTGATTTGTGGGCCGTATAAAAATAGGCAGCTGGTGAGATATACTGCCCTCTGGAATAGAGGACCGCAAAAACCACACGATCATCAATATGAAACAGCCTCTGTCATGGCCCCCAAATTATCCCTACCTCTTTTAATTGTACCTTTGTATAACCTCTTCCCCTGAGCTGGACTGGGCCTACTGACTCATTGCTAACAATAGAATACTGCAAAGGAATTGGATGTCACTTTGGAGATTAGGTTACAAAAAGACTATAACCTCTATCATACTCTACTTGCTCTCAAAGCTCCAGCTCCGGAGGAAGCTAGCTGCCCCATTGTGAGTAGCTCTATTGAGAGGTCCATGTGGCAAGGAACTGAGGTCTCTGGCCAACAGCCTGCAAGAACCTGAATCCTATCAAAAACCAAATGAGTGAACTTGAAATTGGATCTTCTAAGGTCTGCCAGCATCCACCAAAATGAGCTTGGAAGGAAATCTGTACCCATTTAACCTTTGGGATGGTTGCAACTGTGGCCAGTACCTCGACTGTACCCCTTGTGGGAGACCCTGAGTTAGAGACACCCTGCTAAGCTGCTTGTGCTTATATTCCTGAAAACTAAGATATATTGTTTTAAGCCGTTCAGTTTTGAGGTGGTTTACTATGCAACACAATAGATAACTAATGCATGTGCCAAAATCCGGAGTTCATTCGTGATAAAAATTCTCAACAAACTAGGAATAGAAAGGAGTTTCCTTAATATGATTAAAGGCCTCCATGAAAAAGCTACTACTGGCATTATACTTAATGGTAAAAGACTGAATGCCTTACCCTAAGGTCAGGAGAAAAGCAAGGATGCTAACTTGCATCATTTCTTTCCTTTTTTTTTTTGTTTTTTTGTTTTTTTGCTATTTCTTGGGCCGCTCCCACGGCATATGGAGGTTCCCAAGCTAGGGGTCGAATCGGAGCTGCAGCCACAGCAACGCTGGATCCGAGCCACGTCTGCAACCTACACCACAGCTCATGGCAACGCCAGATCGTTAACCCACTGAGCAAGGACAGGGATCGAACCTGCAACCTCATGGTTCCTAGTTGGATTCGTTAACCACTACGCCACGACGGGAACTCCCGCATTATTTCTATTCAACATTCTGTTGGAGGTTTCAGTCAGTGCAACAAGTTAAAAAAAAAAAAAAAAGCATATCAATAGGAAACAAGCAAAGCTCTTTATTTAGAGCTAAAAGAAGTGTCAGATTTCTACACTGAAAACCGCAAACATTACTGAGAGAAATTAATGAAAGTGTGTATCAAGAATGTATAGAGAACTCTTTCTTACAATCAGTAATGAGACAGCCCAATTAAAAATTGGGCTAAACCCTTAGACATTTCACCAAGGAAAGAGATGAATGGCTAACAAGCACAAGAAAAAGTGTTCATTACAAAACTGCAAGATAAAACCATACCCACTAAAATGGCTGTCATCGAAAAGAGAGACAGTGCCAAGTATTGGCAAGGATGTGGATGCATTGCTGGTGGGAATTTAAAAAGGCCACTTAAAAAAAAGTTTGGTAGTTTCTTAAAAAGTCAGCCATGTACTCAGTATATAAGACCTAGCAATGCTCTTAGATATTCACCCAGAAGAAATGAAAATGTAGGTTCACATAAAGACCTAAGAAACATATCTGCCTACTAGAATGTATTGGTCTTATTTGGATCCTAATTTGAATAAATCAGTTTGACACAGGCATTTATTTATGAGACAACTGGGGACTCTTGAACACAGCCTAGGTGTCAGGTATTTATATGTATATATATGTCTTTATATAGTTTGAAATATTTACAGGTGAAATAATAAGTCTAGGATTTGCTTTAAAATACTGAAACCCCCCCCCCCAAAAAATGAAGGAAATAGGTGAAATAGTAATAGTAGATTTTTTTTTTTTTTTTGCTTTTTTAGGGCTGCACTTGAGGCTAGGAGGTTCCCAGGCTAGGGGTCGAATTGGAGCTACAGCTGTCAGCCTACATACACCACAGCCACAGCAATGCAGGATCCAAGCCGCGTCTGTGACCTACACCACAGCTAATGGCAACACTGGATCCTTAATCCAAGTGAGGACAGGGATTGAACCTGCAACCTCATGGTTCCTAGTCAGATTTATTTCCACTGCATCACAACAGGAACTCCAGTAATAGTAGATTATTGATAAATGTCAAACCTTAAGGATGATACATGTACATTCTCTATCACTCACTCTTAAGTATATTTGAGATTTTCCACAATTAAAAAAAAAATTAAGGAGTTCCTTTTGTGGCTCAGCGGTAATGGACCTGACTAGTATCCATGAGGATGCAGGTTCGATCCCCTGGCCATGGTCAGTGTGTTAAGGATCCGGCATTACTGTGAGCTGTGGTGTAGGTCGAAGACACAGCTCAAATCGCAAGTTGCTGTGGCTGTGGCATAGATTGGCATCTGCAGCTCCGATTCAACCCCAAAATTTAAAGTGTTTTCCCTAGAGTGAAAAAAAAGAAGAATTAACACCTGACCAAAGATTAATTTTTGAAGAGAAGCAAGATGGGGAGACAAAAATCATGCTGAACAAGTGCCACAGGGTGTGGCCTTAAAAAGCAAAAAATAAATAAAAAGTTAAGAAACTTGGAGTTCCCGTCGTGGTGCAGTGGTTGACGAATCCGACTAGGAACCATGAGGTTGCGGGTTCGATCCCTGGCCTTGCTCAGTGGGTTGGGGATCTGGCGTTGCCGTGAGCTGTGGTGTAGGTTGCAGATGCGGCTCAGATCCTACGTTGCTGTGACTCTGGTGTAGGCCAGTGGTTACAGCTCTGATTAGACCCCTAGCCTGGGAACCTCCATATGCCAAGGGAGTGGCTCGAGAAAAGGCAAAAAGACGAAAAATAAAATAAAATAAAAAAATAAAATAAATAAAAATAAAATAAAATAAAATTAAAAAAAAGAAACTTGACCACTGTGGGAAAAGAGCCTTTAAGAAATTCATAAAGGAAAGCAGGCAGTAACATTATGTAACTTAGCTAGTTTCAGCCAACACTGGTAAATCCTCTGTACACCTTGCAAAAATCCAGTTATTGCATTACTGCCATGCAAAAGGTTATCTTGAGGAGTTCCCTGATGATACAGTGGATTAAGGATCTAGTGTTGTCACCGCTGTGGCAGGGGTTTGATCCCTGACCTTCTAAGGTCATCTTGAGCAAAGGTTTAAGGAAAAGAGCAGAGACAGAACTTTTGGTCTTGTTTCACCACTTGCTAGCAAGTACTAGCTAGCTTTCCAGTGTTCTTGGATTTGCAGAATGCATGTAAATCATTTATCAGCATAAATGTACTTTGCTGTCAGTAGCTATTGACATTTCCAAATGTGAATCAAGCACCATCTTCCCCTCATGCAAATTCTCATACGCAGCACAGCTTTTTTTTTGTGAACCTGCCTCTTCCTCAACATGAAAGGTCCCTGGATTTAAAACCATTTTTATTTGACATATGAAAATTTTACAGTTTTATATGTATGTAAATATATATATATATATATACACACACACACACACATTTAATGAGAATCGTGTATGGTAGTCTAAGGATGTGTTCTTATTTGTTCACTCATTATTTTCTCCTTTTTCCATTTTTCAGTACATGTACCAGCCTTAGCAAGTTCTGTTCCAAACTCAGGCACCTTGACTTGGCTTCCTGTACATCGATAACAAACATGTCTCTAAAAGCTCTGAGGTAAATTTCTTACAAGAAGAATGTCCAAGAAAATGAATGTACATGTATGTATGACTGGGTCCCTATGCTATACAGCAGGAATTGGCACAACACTGTAAATCAACTGTACTCTAAGAAAAATAAACATTGGTTTAAAAGTTAAATAAGGTGGGGTCCCCGTCGTGGCTCAGTGGTTAACAACCCGACTGGAATCCATGAGGACTCGGGCCTCACTCAGTGAGTTAAGGATCCGGCATTGCCGTGAGCTGTGGTGTAGGTCGCAGACGTGGCTCAGATCTGGCATTGCTATGGCTGCGGTGTAGGCTGGTGGCTACAGCTCCGATTTGACCCCTAGCCTGGGAACCTCCATATGCCAGGGGTGCGGCCTAAAAAGACAAAACACAAAAAAAAAAGTTAAATAAGGTATCATTGATTAGGGAAGAAAAAGAATGTCCAACAATCAGAAGAAATATTTATTTTTTTTAATTACTGAAATAAAGTTGGAACTGAATAAAACTACGTCTTATAGGTATGTACTGCAATTCAGAATTGATCTTTTATGTTACCACTTGCCCAAGTTAAAGGACACGGTCAAGTGAAGTGGCTAGAGGTAACTAGGATTTCTGAACAGAATACTACAGTTTGTACATGATTGAAGTGCTTGGCAGGGTTCCTGGTGCATAGTAAGCACTTAGCAAATTTTAATTGTTCTAGTGTTAATGTATTTTTTAAATATAAAAATATATCTTAAAAGGAAGGTGAGAAGTTCCCTGGTAGCTTAGTGGATTAAGGATCCGGTGTTTCACTTCCGTGGCTCTGGTTACTGCTGTGGTGTGCGTTTGATCCCTGACCCGAGAACTTCCACGTGCCATGGGCACAACCAACAAAAAGGAAGGCATAGTGCCCATTCTCTTTGTACTTTTACCTTTTTATCAGCCTTTTATGAATGTATTGGTTATATTTATGAATAGTAGAGTTAAGCCATTAAAAGAAGAAATATAAATTTAGTTGAGTATAAGTACTTTGAAAATGTGGTTGCTTCTTGACCTTCCTTAAGAGCATTGCACACATAGGTACTTAAGGCTGTTTGCCTCATAGGATAATAAATAGGGTAGTATAAAATGTCTAGGAGTTTTCTGGTCACTCAGCAGATTAAGGATCCAGCACTGTCACTGCTATGGCTCGGGTTCCTGCTATGACACAAGTTTGATCCTTGCTTGGCCCTGGGGCTTCTGCATGCTGCAGGCATGGCCAAAAAAACTAGTGTCTGTAGATCATAATAAATCACATAAGTGGTGTCATTTATTTGAAAACCTTGTGAGGTAGATAGGACAGACACTTTACAGATAAGAAAATCTGAAAGATTTTTGAATGCCAGGTGCTGTGATTCAACCATGCGGAGTACTGAGTAAGGGTCGCTGCCCTTAAATTGATAGCGTCTAGTGGAAGGAAAAAACACTAAGCATTTCACACTTACAGCACGATAAGTGCTGTGATAGAAGTGAGTGCTTCAGTTGGGGGAAAACCTTGAAGAGTTGTGGCTAATCTTGACCTTGGAGAGGTTCTCGAAGGCTTCTTTAAGTGAAGAAGCCTGAATTCTTAAAGTGAAGAAGCTTCTTAAAGTGACTTGCCTGGATTCTCACTATTGATGAAGAATAAGCTGGAACCAAGATCCCCTAGCTTTATTTTATAAAACAGTTAAAGCAGTGTTTTCCAAAGTATGCATAGAGCTTAGGATTCTTCCATAGTTTATACATGAGATCAAAGATCAAAGAAGAAGCTGGTGTTTGATAGAAGGCAGAGATCTAATAAAATATATCCTGAAGTCAGCCAGTGGAAACTGTACTCTAGATACCTCCCAGGAAAGAAAAAATTTAAATCCTTTGTAATTTTTTTAAATAAAAGTTGAAATGTCCTAATTATTACTTTTATAAGCTTTTGAATTATGTGATAGAGAATTTGAATTAGAGTCTTACTCTTTATTAATTACTCTAACTTGAGCAAGTAGCTTCATTTCCATTTACTATCTATAGACCTTTAAATTTGTGTTAAGTGCAAAAAGAATATACTTGGAAAAGTATAAATCTCCATAAAAATCTGCATTAAGTATTTCCCTGACTAGATAGCCAGTAAAATAAGACTTTGGTGCCTTTGGAATTGGATTTAGTCACGTGTTTGTTTCATTTTGTTTTATCCTAAGTGAGGGATGTCCACTGTTGGAGCAATTAAACATTTCCTGGTGTGACCAAGTAACCAAGGATGGTATCCAGGCACTAGTGAGAGGCTGTGGCGGTCTCAAAGCCTTGTTCTTAAAAGGCTGCACACAGGTAATACTCCATGTAGCACTTGTGAATGATAGGAACCATGAACTTGGCAGACAGCCCAAGTTGCTGGTCTGAGGGAAATGTAGTTGTTATGTATTACGACTAAGGACACATGCTTACCAAAAATTAAAGTGTTTTCCCTAGAGTGAAAAAATATAAGAAGAAATCATACTGAACAAGTCCCATAGGCAAGAGGGTTTCATTCAGCTTAATTTGAAAAGAAAACTTACCATGTTGTCACTGCCTGAGACCTTGAAGTGGATGGGCAAGGAAGACAGTCTTGGCAATTTCCACTGCTTGTTTAGCCACCAGGCACTTTTCTTAAATGTGCCAAGGATACAGCAACCTACATTTTATAGTGTTGGTGCTTATTTCCTGTTAGTCTCATCAAAAATCCCACATATTTTGTCATTAAAAATTTTAATATCTCTGTTTTATAGTGGAAAAAAAAAAGAATTGACTTGGTAACACCTCGAAGGAAATGATCAAGAGGGTTTTAAGGGTGACTGACAGGGAGTTCCTCTTGTGGCTCAGCAGGTTGGGAAGTGTCCCTGAGGGTGTGGTTTCTATCCCTGGCCTCGCTCAGTGGGTTAAGAATCCAGTGTTGCAGCAAGCTGTGGCATAGGTCTCAGATGCAGTGCAGCTCAGATCTGGCTTGCTGTGGCCTAGGCCTGTAGCTGCGGCTCTAATTTGACCCCTAGCCCAGGAACGTCCATATGTCTCAGGTGTGGCCATAAAAAGAAAAAGTGACTGACAGGGAGTTCCCACTGTGGTGCAGTAGGTTAAGAACCTTGGGTCACAGGTTAGATTCCCTGCCCAGCATAGTGGGCTAAGGATCTGGTTGTGGGTGTGGCTATACATTTTTTTTTAAGTGACTGATAGGAGTTCTTGTTGTGGCTCAGCAGATTACTAACCTGACTAGTATCCAGGTTCTATCCCTGGCCTCACCCAGTGGGATAAGGATCCAGCATTTCTGTGGCTGTGGTGTGGGCTGGCAGCTGCATCTCTAATTCAACCCCTAGCCTGGGAACTTCCGTATGCTGCAGGTGTGACCCTGAAAGCAAAAAAAAAAAAAAAAAAAAAAAAAAAAAAAATTAAAAAAAATGACTGAGATTAGGGTTAAGCCCTTATTTTATTAATTGTTGCTAAAACCATCTCTTGGATTGTATTAAAAACACCCTTGGGAGTTCCCGTCGTGGCGCAGTGGTTAACGAATCCGACTAGGAACCATGAGGTTGCGGGTTCGGTCCCTGCCCTTGCTCAGTGGGTTAACGATCCGGCGTTGCCGTGAGCTGTGGTGTAGGTTGCAGACGAGGCTCGGATCCCACGTTGCTGTGGCTCTGGCGTAGGCCAGTGGCTACAGCTCCGATTCAACCCCTAGCGTGGGAACCTCCATATGCCGTGGGAGCGGCCCAAGAAATAGCAACAACAAGACAAAAAAAAAACCAAAAAACAAAAAAACACCCTTGGAGGTCTTACTAGTATCCATGAGAATGTAGGTTCAATCCCTGGCTTTGCTCAGTGAGTCAAGGATCCCTCGTTGCAGTGAGCTGTGGTGTAGGTCACAGATGTGGCTCAGATCCCTCTAGGCCAGCATCTGTAGCTCCAATTCCATGTGCCTCGGGTGTGGCCCTAAAAAAGGAAAACAAAACAAAAAAAAACCACCCTCATTCTCCTACCATGATGGGAGACTTTCCATTGTTTGTAACAAAGCTCTGAAACAACAGCTTGAACTTCTGGTGATTTATGGAATCCTGAAAAATATTGATTGGGATGCCTCATTATAATCAATTACTTGCCATCTGTTCTCAGCACTGTATGCATAGCACTGATCTTCCAGCAGCAGATAAATAGCAAACTGCAGATTCTTTTCTCAACTCCTGCTCTTAAAGTTTGTTGTTACAAACTTTATAGGGAGTGTAGAAATGTGAAAGTTATTTTAGTTTCAAAATCCCTCAGCAAAATGCTGCATGGCATGTTAAATTTATCAGAAGAAAAATCCATAAACATTAGGCAGTGTTTATCTTTTCCTTGATTTGGTGATGTATGAATTTAATGTGGTCAAAACCGATAAATACTGATGACTGTACTAATCATGACTTATATATTTGTATGATCATCATTCATTTATTTCTGGTTCATTGTTCCTTTGAAACTTGGCTATATTGAGAATATATTGATGAACATATACACACTTAAAATTTTAATTTATTTTTTAAATTAAGTTTATAAAGTTTTAAGATTTAAAGCAATGGCAGTAATTATTTTTTTTCTCTCTTTAATCTTTCTAGCTAGAAGATGAAGCTCTCAAGTACATAGGTGCACACTGTCCTGAACTGGTGACTTTGAACTTGCAGACTTGCTTAGTAAGCAGTCCTTCCTCCCAACCTCTTCTGTATTAGTAATTCATTGTGTGTGGGTTTTTTGTTGTTGTTGTTGTTGTTGCTATTTCTTGGGCCGCTCTAGTGGCATATGGAGGTTCCCAGGCTAGGGGTTGAATCGGAGCTGTAGCCACCGGCCTATGCCAGAGCCACAGCAACTCGGGATCCGAGCCAAATCTGCAACCTACACCACAGCTCACGGCAACGCCGGATCAACACCGGATCGTTAACCCACTGAGCAAGGACAGGGACCGAACCCCCAACCTCATGGTTCCTAGTCGGATTCATTAACCACTGCACCACGACGGGAGCTCCTTTTTCTTTTTGTTGTTGTTGTTGTTGTTGCTAGGGTTTTGTTTTGTTTTGTTTTGTTTTGTTTGCCTTTTGTCTTTTTAGGGCCACACCTGCAGCATATGGAGGTTCCCAGGCTAGAGGTCGAATTGGAGCTGTAGCTGCCAACCTACACCACAGCCACAGCAACATGGGATCCAGGCCGCTTCTGCAATCTATACCACAGCTCTCAGCAATGCCAGATCCTTAACCCACTGAGCAAGGCCAGGGTTCGAACCAGTGTCCTCATGGATACTAGTCAGGTTCGTTAACCACTGAGCCATGACAGGAACTCTGGAAGTTGTTTTTTTGTTGGTTTTTTTCCAGTAATATTATTGTAAGATTTCAGTCATAAAGACAGAGCAGTTTGTCCACTTCAACCCCAGGGATACAGTAAACACAGATGATTTACATGCTCAACAGTACTCACTCCTGGGGACCTGATAATCAGATGAGATAAAGAGTAGGTTATACAGAATTCCAAATAAGCTAAACTGTAACTCCACCCCTTTCTTTTCAACTTAAGAAAACACTCTCTTGGAGTTCCTTGGTGGTTGCAGCAGGTTAAAGATCTGACATTGTCACTGCTGTGGCTCAGGTCGCTGCTGTGGTGAGGATTCGATCCCTGGCCCAGGAATTTCCACAGGCTGTGGGTGCAGCCAAAAAAAAGAAAAAGGAATAGTTTGCAAACTATTGCCTTTGGAATGGGTAAGCAGTGAGATCCTGCTGTATAGCACTGGGAACTATATCTAGTCAGTTATAATGGAGCATGATCATGTGAGAAAAAGAATGTATGTATGTGTGTGTGACTAGGTCACCTTGCTGTACAGTAGAAAATCGACAGAACACTGTAAACCAGCTATAATGGAAGAAATAAAAATCATTATAAAAATAAATATATAAAACCTTAGCTAATAGAAAAAGAAGAAAAAAAAAAACACTATCCTTTAGAAGTAAATAATTTGCAGACTTCAGTATTTAAAATATTTTTTGGTGAATTAATTGCAGTCACACCAGTTAAGCCTATCAGTGAGCCATAACCATTGGTAACACACTGATCTTAGCAGATAACAAGTAAAATGTACCCTTTAAGTTATTTTAGAGTAGGAGTTCCTGTCGTGGCGCAGTGGTTAATGAATCTGACTAGGAACCATGAGGTTGCAGGTGCGATCCCTGCCCTTGCTCAGTGGGTTAAGGATCTGGCGTTGCCGTGAGCTGTGGTGTAGGTTGCAGACGCGGCTCAGATCCCGCGTGGCTGTGGCTCTGGCGTAGGCTGGCAGCTACAGCTCCGATTGGACCCCTAGCCTGGGAACCTCCATATGCCGCAGGAACGGCCCAAGAAATGGCAAAAAGACCAAAAAAAAAAAATTTATTTTAGAGTGGTATTTGTAGTTCACAGTTGGATTGTTTAGACTGTCAACTTTTTTGTTTATCCCAAACCCTGTGAATTTTTCTCAGAGAATTTGCTTAAACTATTCGGGGTCCTAGAGCATTGACCGTACACCTTTAACTTTTCTCTCTTGCCTTGAAAATTACATATGTGTGTTGCCTTGGAGTGAGAGTGAGAGCAGGAATGAAAATAGTTGGTGAAGGTTTTCCTTGTTTTTCTAAGCCTTCCGATTGTTGTATTCACCCCTTCTTGTTTGGTCACCTGGAACTCTAGAGCATAGTGGTGGTTTCTTTCAAAGGTGATACATACGGGGCCGTATTTTGTACAGTTAAGCAGCCTACTCTTCCAGCCCATAAGGGATGGTGCTTTATAAAGATCTGTTGAAGACACTTATGGAGACTGAGTTAAAGGAATGCTAATCCTTTTAATTTTGATTCCCATAGTTACTACCAGAATTTGCCAACTCTCCTTTATGAAACTGAAATATTTGGCCTGAAAGAAAGAGCTGCTACAACTATTGTAAATATGAAACCATCATCTTACAATGATAGGAAAAAACTTCTTGCACATCTTTAGATTTTTTTTTTTTTTTTTTGTTTTTAGGGCCACACCTACAGCATATAGAGGTTCCCAGGCTAGGGGTCCATTGGGAGCTGTAGCCGCCGGCTTGTACCACAACCACAGCAACTCAGGATCTGAGCCACATCTTTGACCTACACCAAAGCTCACAGCAATGCTGGATCCTTAACCTACTGAGCAAGGCCTTGGATTGAACCTGTGTTCTCATGGCTGCTAGTCAACCACTGAGCCACAACATTAAGAAAGAGGAGTTCCCATTGTGGGTCAGTGGATTAAGAATGAACCTGAGGGGAGTTCCCGTCGTGGCACAGTGGTTAACGAATCCGACTAGGACCCATGAGGTTGTGGCTTCGATCCCTGGCCTTGCTCAGTGGGTTAAAGGATCCAGCGTTGCTGTGAGCTGTGGTGTAGGTTGCAGACGCGGCTCAGATCCCAAGTTGCTGTGGCTGTGGTGTAGGCTGGCAGCTACATCTCTGATTTGACTCCTAGCCTGGGAACCTCCATATGCCGCAGGAGCGGCCCAAGAAATAGCAAAAGGACAAAAAAAAAAAAAGAATGAACCTCAGCATGCATGTTCAATCCCTGGCCTCCCTCAGTGGGTTAAGGACCTGGGTTGCCGCAAGTGGCGGCTTGGGTCACAGAGGTGGCTTGGATGTGGTGTAGGCCTGCAGCTGCAGCTCCAATTTGACCCATAGCCTGGGAACTTTCACAGGCCACAGCTGTGGCCCTAAAAAGAAAAACAAAAAAACATTAGGAAAAGGCAACATGGCCCTCCCAGTATTTTCCTAATGTTACGGGACACTGACTCCATTGGCCTGTTATAAATATGCGTGTTTATGGATTGATGCTTCTCCCTTTACATTTCAGTTACCCTTGTTTAGTAATAATGATAGTCCCTATTTTTAGGTACTTTTATATGTGTATATACCTCATCAGTTTATTTCATGACATCTTGTATCTGCCTTAGCATCCTTTTTTTTTTTTGTCTTTTTGCTATTTCTTTGGGCTGCTCCCACAGTATATGGAGGTTCCCAGGCTAGGGGTCAAATCGGAGCTATAGCCACCGGCCTACGCCAGAGCCACAGCAACGCAGGATCCGAGCCGCGTCTGCAACCTACACCACAGCTAACGGCAACGCCGGATCGTTAACCCACTGAGCAAGGGCAGGGACCGAACCCACAACCTCATGGTTCCTAGTCGGATTCGTTAACCACTGCGCCACGACGGGAACTCCAGCATCCATTTTTCATCTGTATTTTGTTTCGGTTCTACCGAAACATACTGATTTAAGCAGTGACTGTTTGAAGTTTGATTTTTTTTTTCCAGTTGTCCTTGCAACCTGAGAATGCTGTTTGATTAAACAGAAAGGGCAGTAGAGCTTTATTCTGAGGCTTAAACACAAAATTAGTGAATCTAGCAGGACAAATTAAAGTGCTAATCACATCCACCATGTTAAGATATTTGTACGTGACGTCTTTTTTTTTTTTCTTTCTTTCTTTTTTTGGCCACAGCATTTAGTGGCTTGATGTGAGATCTCAGTTCCCAGACCAGGGATTGAACCCATGTCGAAGCAGGGAAAGCACCAAGTCCTAACCACCAGGGAACTCCCAACGTCTTTTTTTTTTTTTTTTTAACGTAACATCTTTTTGTGTTCATTTTTTCATCTAAAAATAAAATAATTTAAAACATACAAATTGGAGTTCCTGTTGTGGCACAATGGAAACTAATCGTTCTGGGAACCATGAGTTTGAGGTTTCGATCCCTGGCCTCGCTCAGTGGGTGAAGGATCTGGCGCGGCTCTGAGCTGTGGTGTAGGTCACAGATGAGGCTCGGATCTGGCGTTGCTGTGGTTCTGGCATAGGCCGGCAGCTACATCTTCGATTAGACCCCTAGCCTGGGAACCTCCTTATGCTGAGGGTACGGCCCTAAAAAGACAAAAAGAGAAAAAATAAAATAAAACATACAAATTTATATTTGAGTTGGACGCAACTATTTATTTCCATTAAATTAGGGTAGTATTTATATGACTAAAATTCAGATTGACGCTATCATCCACAGGTTGTTTCACTTTTTTTCAGTAACTTAGTATCAATTTTGAACTTGTAAATATGTTTATACTATTAAAATACTGCTGTTCTTATCTGTTTTCTAGGTTTTAAAATCATTTAATTGAACCTGGCACTTATTTCACAGAGGTAACTTCTGTATCTTTTGCTAAGTAACTAATATCTATGGGGTTTTTTCTCTTGTTTTGTTTTGTTTTGTTTTTTTAGCAAATCACAGATGAAGGTCTCATTACTATATGCAGAGGGTGCCATAAGTTACAGTCCCTCTGTGCCTCTGGCTGCTCCAACATCACAGATGCCATCCTGAACGCCCTAGGTCAGAACTGCCCACGGCTTAGGTAAACATTTCTTGTTTATCTCAAAAAATCAGGGGAAAGGAACAGAGGTCTCCTTCACTCTTGGAACCTTGAAATTTTTAAGGTAGACGCTACAAAGCCACTGTGACCCTTTCTCACCTACTTGCTTTGTACCTCATTTTTTTTTTTTTTCTTTTAGGGCGGCACCCTCAGCATATGGAAGTTCCCAGACTAGGGGTCAAATCAGAGCTGTAGCTGCCGTCCTACACCACAACCACAGCAATGCTGGATCCGAGCCGAGTCTGCGACCTACACCACAGCTCACGGCAAGGCCAGATCCCCAACCCATGGAGCAAGGCCAGGGATCCAACCCACATCCTCATGGGTACTAGTCGGATTCGTTTCTGCTGAGACACAACGGGAACTCCATGCTTTGCACATCATTTGATTATGTAATTACATAATGGGCCTGAACCATACTAAAAAAATAAAATAAAATAAAAGTAAAAAGATCAACCTTTTACTTCATTACTTGAGAAAAGAAATAAAAGCACTTTCTCTTATCAAAGCTTTCATGTCATGTAATTCCTTTCTGAAGAAAGTTTTTAAAGGCCCATCCTGTGGTCGTTTTTATTGTAATGTGCCAGGTACATAGCAGGTAGTATTCAAGGAGAAGAACACAGCCGCCTCCTTTCTGCTGATGGCCTTTTAAAGCAACCTTTATTTCTCTGTGGCTCCTCTTTACCTACATATAGGATTGGGTGAATATTTATTATTAAGAATGCTGTGTTTGCATACATGTGGTTTCAAGCCCATATTGATTCTGTCAGAATAGATATCACAGTATTTTGCAATAAATAGGAATGATTCCCCATATACCTTTTGTTTTAAAAACAAAGCTTATATTGTACTTAATATATATAAACATATTAGCCATTGTTTTAAATGATTCGCAAACATTAATTCACTTAATTCTCATAACACCATAAAGCACTATTATTATCTCTATATTGTAGATGAGAAAACCAGACCACAGGTAGGTCACGTAAGCTGTTCAAGGTCACGCAGTAAGTGTCAGAGCAGGAGTGTGAGCCCAGGCAGCCTAGCTCTAGAACCTATGAAACCGCTTGTCTTACATGTAATAATTATTGTTGGAATTCCCGTTGTGGCTCAGTGGGTTAAGGACCCAGTGTTGTCTCTCTGAGGATGTGGGTTCAATCCCTGGCCTTGATCAATGGTTTAAGAAACCACTGTTGCCACAGGCTGTGACATAGGTTGCAGAAAAGCTCAGATCGGATGTTGCTGTGGCTGCGGCATGGGCCTCAGCTGCAGCTCTGATTCGACCCCTAGCCCAGGAACTTCCATATACTGCAGGTGCAGATGTTTAAAAAAATGTGTTATTGTCAGTAATATTATTATAAACCAATAAAAACTTTCTTAAACTTTTTTTGTAATCACCTGGCTATGGGCCTCAGTAATATCAGAAGCCTAGAGTAGAATACTATTCAGGAGCTAAGTCCTCTCTCTAAAAATATTACACATTTCCTTTTGTTTGTTTGTTTTAAAGAGAAGGATGTTCAGTTCCATTCTTCTTCATGGTTTAGTTTAAGAAATTGGTCATGCTTTCCCATTAGATAGAGCTTTCTAATTGATTGTCAGCTGATAATAATGTCTTATGCTTTATTTTTTTTCAGATTCTGTAGTAAGTAATTTTTAAGCAAACATAATGTTCTTTAGTACTGTCATGCAGACACCACCAAACTTTTCACAGAGAAGAGCTGCTACTTTTGATTCCTCTGATTCCCCAACCCTGTGGTCTGTATTTAGGGTGCTGGTTAGCAGTTCATGAATAGGCAAGTGCCTGCCAGCCCAGCTCCCCCTCTCTGCTGGGCCTCCCTGGGAGCATGTGGAAGGAGGCAGGAAGCTTACTTAAGGATTTTTTTTCATAAGTTTGAAATTTCATGTTTGGGACAGGCCTGTAATTAATCAGTCCCTTCCTAGCATTTTTATTTATTTATTTTCTTTTTAAGGCCACACTCTTGGCATATGGAGGTTCCGGGGCTGGGTTGAATCAGAGCTGTAGCACGGCCACAGCAACATAGGATCCGAACTGTGTCTTCAACCTACACCACAGCTCATGGCAACACCGGATCCTTAACCTAGTGAGCGAAGCCAGGGATCAAACCTGCGTCCTCATGGATTACTAGTCAGATTCATTTCCACTGAACCATGATGGGAACTCCCACTTTCTAGCATTTTTAAAAGCTGTTTGAATCTGAGTGAACCTACATGTAAAATCGGGAAAGAGAATAAATTACTTTAGCAACAGATTAACTGAAACAGAGTATTTATCTCCATTTCCTTTGTTTTCTAGGAGCAGGCTGCCCTCTGGGGGTAAGCAGTATGCCATCAAGAAGGCCTTTAAATGTGTTTCTTGTGCATTTTGGCATTAACTACAAGCCTCTATTATATACTTTGATTTCATCACCCTAAAATGTGGTATTTACAGGACTGCTTTATGAGGACTCCATGAACAAAATCTATATACAGACTTGCTCAGCTCTGAATGTCACTCTATGTTATATAGACCTTAGGGAACAGGAGGTTGTTTTCTTAAATCCTCGCTATTTTAATAAACCTAGTTTCAGGGACCAAGGGATTGACTTTGACTTTGTTTTTTTAACAGAATATTAGAAGTGGCAAGGTGTTCTCAATTAACAGATGTAGGCTTTACCACTCTGGCCAGGGTAAGTATTTTCTTTAGGTTCTATAGCTTTTGTCCAGGATTTTTTATTTGAGAAGAATGAACAATAAGGGAAGTGTTTATTGAGGGAATGAATGGCAGCAGAATTGAAGATGTAGGATATAGGGGAGCTTCTCTGTGGCTGGTGTCCCTGAGCGTTCTCATGCTACAGCCACAGGCAGTGCTCTGGAAAGGCAGACGTAACGTTGGAGAACATGGAACTCCTTCACGAGACGTGATTTTCCATCAAATGAAAAGTAAAGCTCGTTCCCGTCATGGCTCAGCAGTAACGAACCTGACTAGTATCCATGAGGGCGCAGGTTCGATCCCTGGCCTCAATCAGTGGGTCAAGGATCCGGCTTTGCTGTGAGCTGTGGTGTAGGTCACAGATGAGGCTCGGATCCTGCATTGGTGTGGCTGTGGTGTAGACCAGCAGCTATAGCTCTGATTTGACCCCTAGCCTGGTAACTTCAGTATGCCTCGGGTGCAGCCCTAAAAAGCAAAGCAAAGAAAAAGAAAACTAAGCAGGGCTATACTAGTGCTTCGTGAAAGAAACTCACTTGGTTATTTGGTATGTAGCTGGCAGATAAGAGAAATGTTGAAAAAAAAACCATATAAGCCTGATTTAAATAGGTTTTAAGAGATTTTTCTGGTATTCTCCACAAGATCTTAATACTTGAAGTGGTTTATAAATCACTATATAATAATAGTGTCTAAAATTATACTGTCTGTGACCAGTGTAATGGAACATGGAGAAGGGCATTTGCTTCCAGGCAGATTGATGGATACTAATTGCAGGGGGAGGAGGCGGCAGGGAGCGCATGGCCCAGCTAGATGAGGACGTATAAATGGAGAATAAACATACAGAAGGGGTTCTGTGCTTCCAGAGGACTCCTTTTCCTTAAATTACTTTTTGGTTGAAAGGATCTCTATAATCTTAATTAATGTTCAGGAAATGTATTCCCTTTGACTTGTAAGATGTTAGTTACTTTGTGCAATGATTGAGAAATTTCACTGCAAGTAAAGACCTTTTAAAATGTGTTATTAATGGAATAAGGCAGGAAGTGATATTAGAATGACCCTAGCTCTGAAGCGCTTAAGATTTCATAAGAATATTTAATACTACGTATTAGTGTTCTGGCCTTGAATTTCCCCATGTGTTAAATATTTGTACTGTAATGTCTGGGTTGGTATTTTATAGAATTGCCATGAGCTTGAAAAGATGGACCTGGAAGAGTGCGTTCAGGTAAGATTGTGAATTTTTACTCAGAAATACACTATGATAGAAACTTGCACGCACCTCTCAGAACATTCAGTTTCCTCCCCTAGTAGGAACTGCTGACTCCCCCTTTATTGAGATGTCCTCCAGGCATACCAGGCAGAGGTGCTCATGGTGTTTGTGCTTAAGGAAGTAGGAAAACACATGCCGCTGGAGAGGAAGAGGGCTCAGGAATTCAGGCCATAAAGAGATTATTAGTTGACTGGGAAGAAGTTAGTTGACTCCTCCAAAGAAGCCAGAGAGAGGAATTTTTTAATGGTGAAAGTAGGGAAGAGAAGATAGCTTGCTAACTGTAGAGGTCAGTTTTTCTAAATGTCCTCTGGACATTACTCAGTCCCATTAGTTCTTACCAAGCCAAAACTTCTTCGCATCCATCTGTCTCTTGCACAAGCCTGAGTGTCCGTGTGTCCTTTCCAGTGTTAGTCCTTCTGAGTGATGTGCACACCTGCCCATTCCCGTCTCCCCGACCCCCTGCCGTCTCTCAGCCCCTGTGAGGCTGCGTGTATTACAGTAATAATCTCAGAACTGGAGGCAAATTTGGAAAGAAACAGTGATTTTCTTTCCATCCTAAGATAACTATAAAAGACCAATCTTCCTCCAGGAGTTCATAGTTAACCCAGCAGCCTCTTTCTGCCACCCTTGGGCAAAATAACTGATACCCCAGTTACTAGTCCTGAGGTGGGGCATGGCTTGGAAAAGTATGGGCCAGATATCTCAAAATTTGGGGATATTCCTACCTTTTTTTTTTTTTTCATGGAACATTGTCTTCTGATTCAGTTCTGCGATGGTTCTATGGAGGTCTAACACAAAGCCCAGTGGGTGGAACTTAGGAAGGACACATTTTCATTTATTTCAAAAACAGTTTTCAGTAGGCCTATTCAGAGATGACTGACATGTTTAAGCCTGGCCTGAATAGATGCTCAAAGAACAGGTTTGGGTAGCTGATGGGATTTCAACTTTAAGATTCTGTTGTTTGGTGATTGATATCTGATATCAGTATCAGTCTAGGATACAAGTGTAGTGAAGAATGAGGTGTGGCCCATGAGTTTTATGGAATTACACCTAAGATAAACTTTACCGCATTTCTTTCAGATAACAGATAGCACATTAATCCAACTTTCTATACACTGTCCTCGACTTCAAGTATTGGTGAGTTTGACTTTGGAAGTTTTCTGCATTTATTGGATTTAATCAAAACCCAGCTCTTACTTTCTACTTGGTGTTTGGCTACCATTTCTGGAAAATATATTTCTCCAAATTGTCAACTTACAGAGGTCCAAGGGAAGGGAGAAACTGAGATAGGAACTGGAAAAGCTAAATGCTTTCTGCGTCAGTGCTTGGAGACTGAAAACTGACATGGAGAGTATCAGTTCTCCTTCCCACATGAATTACACCCCTGCCTGAATGATGCTTAAATTTCTGGAGATCCACGAGGCGAAATGACCCCATATTGGGACCATATGTTCCTATAGAACAGAACCAACCAGAGCTTAGGGGGAGGTCTCTCTCCTGCTTCTAATAACACTGTGGGAAAGAAAGCATTTTGGTTCACTCTTCTGCGCCTTGGTTTATTTTTGGTGTTTCATCACATATTAAACTATGTTTCAGTTGAGGGTTCTGAGTTTCATGTAGATGAATCAGGGATTTAAGGAGGTGGCCGCATGTTACAGCTGTTAAGAATCATTTTCAACCAATTAACTTTTGGGCATGCCCCTGTCCTAGGTATTCAGTATTTAGTCTCGATTCTGGAAAAATTTTTACAGGATACACCTGAACCCCACTTTTCCCTGTAGAGAAGAAAAGTGTTAATAACGTGTGTGGGGTGGGGGGAAATACTTTATGAACTATTTCACAGTCACTACAAGAATTCGGAAAACATGTACATATTTATTAATATACAAAAGTAAATTTTTATTTAGAAAGAGGAAAAGAATATAGCAAGTCACAAATTTCAAAAAGTTGACAAGCACCAAAACATTACACAAGTCAGAAAAATGGCGAAACAGCACGTATATATGTGTGTGTGTGTGTGTGTGTTTTGCTTTTTTAGGTCCACACCTGCAGCATATGGAGGTTCCCAGGCTAGGGGTCAAATTGGAGCTATAGACGCCGGCCTGTCTATACCACAGCCACAGCAACACCAGATCCAAGCCGCATCTGTGATCTACACCACAGCTTACGGCAACGGCCGGATCCTTAACCAACTGAGCTGGCCAGGGATTGAACCTTCGATCTCATGGATTCTAGTCAGATTCGTTTCCACTTGTGCCATGACGGGAACTCCTGAAAAACATAAATTTAGAATCACATATAGAAGTGTTGATCATTGGTTGTCAAAAGCAGAACCCCAGAAACTCTAGTATGCTTTCGTTTTACCACATGGATCTAGTGATGGCTGCATATATATCAGAATCAAACCAGAAAGTTCTCCTTTCTGATTGCACACAGGCCTCTGGCTTGAAGAATGTCATTAAATATTTCAGTGTCCTTCCTTGCTCTATTTGGCTGCAGAGTCTGTCTCACTGTGAGCTGATCACAGACGATGGAATTCGTCACCTGGGGAATGGGGCCTGCGCCCATGACCAGCTGGAGGTTATTGAACTGGACAACTGCCCCCTAATCACAGATGCATCCCTGGAGCACTTGAAGAGCTGTCACAGCCTTGAGCGGATAGAACTCTATGACTGCCAGCAAATCACACGGGCTGGAATCAAGAGACTCAGGGTAAAGATGATAGTATCACCCTCTGGCTCTAGTGTTCTCAGCACCCTTTCCTTCTTCCTTTCTTTTCCCTTCCTCCATGTCCTTATTTCAGATTTGGATTCTGTGGTATTTATATTTACTTGGACATTCAACAAAGAGAAAAAAAAAAGATGGAGAGCAAATCTAAGAGTAGATAGTTTCGAAGTGTTGTTCCAGATGGAGATTTAGTAGGAAGATACCCACCGAAAGGGAGAAAAGTAGGTCTCCTCCCAGCAGAATCTAATAACATGCCCAGAGTCAAAAAAGCACAGGCCAGATTTTGGTTCTAAAGGAAGAAAAGGAATAACATAAAATAGTTAAGTGGAGTTTAAAGTTTTAATTTGTATTTCCTTTCACATCAAACTCTTTTGCTGGGGTTATTATTATTATTTTTTAAGACAACAAATGGATCAAGTAGTTTTTTACATTTCCTTTTGCCCTGTCCTTCGTAATAGACCTGTGTATAGCCAGGTGACTGAAGGACAGGTTGCTAGCAAGGTCACAAAAGTCTAGATGAATCTCTGTGTTGGATTATTCAGCTCAACAGACGTTGAAACATCTGCTTCACACCTGTGGTGGGAAAGGCACTGTGCTTATTTTGGCCCTTATAAATAAACACAATTAGTACAGGATGTGTATTAACCTCTGTACATACTCATTTTTTGGGGAAAAAAAAAAGCCATTTTGGCCTGATGGCATGTGAGTGCATAAAGGAACTGCAGATTTCATCCTGCGTTCCAGTAGACCTCAGTTCCGCCTCTCCCTTCAGACCTAGAGGACTGAGAACATAACTGAAGTGGAGAGGCCTTGCACCATATCTCTTCTATTCCAAAAGAGGAGAGCCGCAGGTCACCCAGAGCCTCTTCTGTGGCCTACTTACACTAGGGTCTCTTCCATCTGAATCCTCAAGAGTGACTTAGCACTTTTCCACTGTAATTTAACTATTTGTGTGCATGTCTAGACTATGAGTTCCCTAGAGCAGGATCTCCATCTTGACCCTCTTTGCACCCCTTTTGCATAACGAGCATAGTGCCTTGAACATGATAGGAATTTAGAAGTGATTTATGTTGTAAAAATTAGAAATATATTGTTAAGAGAGGATAATGAGGTTTTTAAAAATATCAGAAGAAACATGGTCTGCAGTAGCTTAGAAAAAATTAATTTTGTAAGCTTATATGGTTTCTTCCAGCTGTGGGAATCAAACCACGAATCCCTGTGGGAGAGGTTAAGAGACTAGCATGAAACTTCTCCCTAGTGGTATTATTATGAGAGCCGGTACCAAAGTTACGTGGGCTGATTTGGTCTGCAGAGTAACCTGGGATGGTATAGATTAGAACCCAGGTCTCTCAGCATACTGATACTGCTCAGCCTTTTCCTCCCTGCCTTCATGTCCCCTCAGTCCCTGAGTGGTTCTTCTGAAAAACAACATCGCTCTTGGTGTTTTAAGCCTTCTGTCTCGGTATATTTCTGTCTTGTTTCAGACCCATTTACCCAATATCAAAGTCCACGCCTACTTCGCACCTGTCACTCCACCCCCATCAGTAGGGGGCAGCAGACAGCGCTTCTGCAGATGCTGCATCATCCTATGACAATGGAGGTGGTCAGCCTTGGTGAACTGAGTATTTAATGACACTTCTAGAGTTACCGTGGATCTCCATTGGAAACGACCCCAGCGTTCCAGGCAAGGGTTTCAAAGTGAGGGCAGCGTCCAGATCTCCAGAGCCACACATACATACACGTACCCACCCTAACCCCCCGCCCACTCTGTCTCTGTGACCAGGGGACTGAGTCCGTGCTGGCTTTATCACATGGGTTGGTAAAACTTAACCATTCCTGTTGGATGTGCCCAGAAGAAGATCATAAGCAAGGTAGACGGAAGGGGGCATTCCACCAAACCCAGTGTTACTGCTACTGTGGTTTCTTTATTTTGTTAAGGGGTTTCTTTGGCAGTTTTGGAACGGCAACTGCAGTCCTCCAGGGTCAAGGAAAGCATAGAAAAAAACAATACATGTTGTATCCAGGGACCAGAGGGAAGTTTTCTTTGCATCCTATAAATGGTGGCCATCCATTATGCGATGACTGCAGAGCTTCTGTGCTTCCTTGTCCCCATACCCACATGCTGAGCATGCTCACAAAGACGCCTGTCCATTCCTCCTCCTGTGTTTTCGAATTGGGCCCAGAGGTTTCCTAAATGGTTGCACCGAAATCGCTGTGGTCCAGATGTGATTACGTATTCACTCAAGTCGTCGCTCTCTGTAGCACACTGTGTACCTCCCTGTCTCATCCTCCGTCGCTCCCTCCTACACTCTTGCTTAGTCTGTCATCTGTTCATGGTCGGCTTACTCACACTCAATTGTTACTCCTTTGCTGTTGTTGTGTTTACAGTTTGCCTTTTGGATGATTAGTTGGGGTTACCAAACATTTTTAAAAGAGACATTATCAATAAATATTTTTTTAATTCTAAATTTTATCATTAGGGGACCCTGCCTGAATCTTTGCCAGTCTGAAGGGAAACTATAACAAAAGCAAGAAAAGTTATGAGGAGAAACTAAGCTAAAGCTATTATGATGAAAACAAACTTTCCCTTTTGGTTTCTGTTATATCTTGTGATAAAATGATAATACGCATGATACGCTCAGTATTCCCCCTGCCCGTTTTTCCTCCTATCTGACTTAATAAGGAGAGAGAAATGCTTTATTAGTAAAGCGTGGCATGGCAGATCCCAAAACTGAACCTGAAAGCCACTGCCACCCAAGCACAGACATGTTGTGTGTTCACTGAAATCTAGGTGTCATCAGTGGCCTCTCAGATACTGTGTCTGTGAGGTTCGTTCTGCTTTAGCAGGAATGCTGCTGGAGGAGTTGTGCTGTCGAGCCAGGCAGTTTCTCTTCTTTCCCCCCATTTGAACCCTTCAGGGATACAAGAATGACCTCATCACAGCTGGTCAGCTGTATGTCAGTGTTGATGGTATCATATCTAATGTTGGCGCCTCAAAGGACCAGAACCTTTTCAGAACCCGTCAGCCATGTCTCTCTCATGCTCCAGACTTTCCGTGCATGAAACTCTGGAGTAGCCAGATGAGGGCATTGGGGCAGCAGAAAGAGAATGTTGAGAGGAAGTAGGGGGTTCAGTGTCTTTGCCTAGCCTGGTCCCCAGAGCCAAGGGCAGGGTGTTCAGTATCCATGACTCAGAGTCAAAGAAGAAGCTCCCCCCCCACCCCCCACCCCCCGCCAGAAAGGAAAAAAAAATTTAAATCATGGAGGATGAGGAAAATAAAATGAGTTTCTAAAGTACAAGATGTAGATTTCTAAACATCAAGGTTAGAAATCTCGTGTGCTTTATAATAGGGTGACCATGTGCAGTCTGCCGTCATCTTCCGTATGATCCAGGCTGTTAAAAGGCTTGTTTTAATACTGTAGGTGGTGGTTCTGCCAGCATATATAAGAATAAAGTGTGATTTATTTTTCCACAAGCAATCAGTTGAAATGTCCTGGGAATCTATCTACCATCATTTAGCATGTAAAATTTATTTTAAATCCTGTTTTTTTATTATGGCCTTTCAAAAGCTCAAACTATGCATATTTTTCATTTCCCTGCCCTTCTCTTATCCTCTTTTTAAATTACCATATAAGGAATATACTTTTTAAAGTGAGACCCACTCTCCTGGCTGTGAGACCCACATATACAAATATACACATGTACACACACACTTCCAGATGTGGTTGATAATATTCAGATCCCGGAGTTCCCATTGTGGCTCAGCGGAAACGAATCCGATTAGTGTCCATGAGGACGCAGGTTCAATCCCTGGCTTCGCTCAGTGGATTATGGATCCCACCTTGCTATGGCTGTGGCATAGGCCAGCAGCTATAGCTCTGGTTCAACCCCTAGCCCAGGAACCTCCATATGCCTGAGTGCGGCCCTAAAAAGATAAAAAAAGAA
This sequence comes from Phacochoerus africanus, assembly GCF_016906955.1. NCBI lineage: Eukaryota > Metazoa > Chordata > Mammalia > Artiodactyla > Suidae > Phacochoerus > Phacochoerus africanus. Next base: position 23,158,952 of record NC_062557.1, read on the forward strand.
AAAAGAATATTCAGATTCCCCAGGTCTCTCACTCAAACAAAACTAAAAAGAGAAATATTTAGGAGGCAGCCGCTCTAACAAGTTTAAAAAAAAAAAAAATAGTGCCTGAACAAGACTCTGATTTATTAGTGAGTGTGGATTTGAATTTCCCAGGAGTTGAGGCACCAGTATGTGACTATCTTGAGAGAAATGCTGTTTCTCTTGAAGAGTGAGATGCAATCCGTGTGGACTCATGCAGGTGATCCCTGCCCATCTGGGCCAAGAATAGCGTCAAGTTAGGGGATAAAGGCCCTGGAGTGCACAGGCCTGGCATGTATGGGTCAGGCAGGAGCCTTGTTCCTTTCTCAAGAAAATTATAGGCCCTTCATGCTTGGAAGACCATATATTTTTTTTATACCAATCTGAATCCTAGGTCAGCTGATGCAGTGTACCAGGACTCTGAGAACCCAAAGCATGGTAAGTTTTGGTCAGGTGGAAAGGGTAATAAGAAGGTGTCCTCAGAGTTATACATCCAGATTCTCTTTTCTAAGCAGCCTTTTCCCCTTACATTTTCCAGCATCATTAGTATCTTTTATATCCTCTTCATTAGCTCCCATCAAAGTGATGATTCCAGCTTTTTTTTTTTTTTTGGAATTGATTTCTCCCATTTCCTTCCTATACCGTCCTTGCCCTCGATTTAAAGCTTCTGTCTCTCTCCTAATGATACTGCTAATTTATTCTCATGTTTCTAGTCTAGCTTCCTCTCGGATCCTTGTCCTGCTCTGGGCAGCCTTGAATTCAGTAACAATCACGCGGCTCAGGCCATTTTTCACTGGGTGATCTTGGATGTTTGCTGACTGAATTTGAAATCAAACTGTTAGAGGTGAAGAGTAAGGGAATCTGGCTTCATCCTTTTTTCCAATATTTGGAATATGAAAGCACATTGTGCTTTATGTAAAAAAAAAAATGTGTTCTCCTTCTATTCTGCTCGTTAGTAGATATAAAAGTATTTCTTAAGTGGTTTTTATAAATTTCCACGTTGATTAAATTGATTAACAGATATATAAGTCAAAAACTTTTCTTATTCCTTGTATCACATTTTAGAGGGAAACCTGGTAAATATTTTTATGATGCTTTATTTTGGGCTTTGCAAACTGAAGAGTTCGATATAGCTCTACTGTGATAGCAGTCGGGTTCTTTTATGTCTTCAATCTGCCTTGTAAAATGCATTGTTACTGGTTTGATGACCCACTATGCTGTGGGGCGGGGTGGTAAACACAGTGGGAGTTGGAAGCTGTTTTGGCTTGACGTTGTTAAGAAGTGTGCGAGTGTCCCTGGAAAGGAGAGGTGGTTTCCTGCCTGCCCATGGGCAGCATGTCCTTGGGTGACTGTGCTGTTCGGAAGGAGAGGAACACTTGCTAACATGGTTGACCCTTGGCCATTTGATGTTTATCATGCGGAAAGATTGCTCGTGACACCTGCCACCAGTAAGAGAGGAGGGGTTTAAAGGAAATTGGTCAGCTCTGCCTTTTCCCTCCTTGTGTGCATGATTTCAGGTTAGGTTTGTGCATTCTGACCGACAGACTCTTTCGGTGGTATGCTTTGAGCTTCCAGAACATTTTATAAAAAGATTGCCTTCTCTTTCTGTCCACCTGTTCTAGGATCTTTAACCACCTCAAACCCAGGCAATGTAAGGAGATGTGTAGGATGTTTAATTGGGGGTCTTGAGGCAGAACCTTCTCCCTTGCAACAATCTCGAACCAAAAAGAACCCAAACGCTATAGGAGGGTGAAGGGAACTAAGAGTCTCAGCCTCTCCTCACCTTTATTTCTATGATAAATTTTAATTTTAAGATTAAAAGGTAACAGAAAGCTGAGTAAGGCCATGTCGACAGGGCAGAATTAACCTAGGTAATTTGGGAATAAAATGTGGCTTGTATTTGCTGTATCCAGATGCCCTAACTTAATATCTCAGTTCTCCAGCCAAGAACTTGCTGCTCTAACCTTGCTCTCTTACTTGGGACAAACTTTCTACCTTCCAGAAACTACCATTGGAGGCAAATGAGTTTTCTGCAGCTCCCCCCCTCCCAAGTCCACCTGTTTTGCCCATTTTTATTCTTAGGAATATCAGTTCCGCATCTCTGAAGCCTTTGATCCTCAGGAAAGTCAGTAAAAACTTCTCAGCTGAGTCTGAGTGAATCTTTAGAGCCCAAAAGAGTTATACTTAATTTTCAACAGAAAAAAAAAGAAAAATTGTTGGACAAGCTCAAATAATGTGTCAAGTTCTGTAATGCATTTCTTCCATCTCTGCCTCATGTGTCTTTTTTTTTTTTCTTGGTCTTTTGAAGGCTGCACCCACGGCATATGGAGGTTCCCAGGCTAGGGGTCAAATCGGAGCTGTAGCTGCTGGCCTACATCACAGCCACAGCAAGGCCAGACCTGAGCCACCATAGCTCAGGGCAACGCCAGATCCTTAACCTGCTGAGCGAGGCCAGGGATTGAACCTGCGTCCTCATGGTTACTAGTCAGGTTCCTTTCTGCCGAGCCACTGCAGGAACTCCAGCCTCACGTGTCTTTTGAGTAAGCCCTTGGTAGAGGTTGGTCCGCAGGCGTTGAGACTCAGTGCTTCCTCAGCCAGGGTGGTTCACTGCTGCCCTTTAGGGAAAAGAACCACGAACAACCACAACTGTTACCAATAGACCTTTTTTTTTTTTTTTTTCCTGTGTTTTTCAGTGTCTTATTTTGAAGAATTGGGGTGGGGAAGTGGTAGAGGAGATGCCGAGTAAAGGCGAGAATCAGTTCTGGAGCTGGGGTACTTGGCTTCAGGTACAGGCGTCTGTCCTGAATATGTAAACAGCTGCCTCACATGTGAGATTTACTTTCCTCTCCATCTAATGAACTCCATGCCCTTCTTACTGGCAAGGAGAGCTTCTGTTTCCACACACCTAACCAGTGTCATCCAGACGGGGATTGGTGCCACTGAACTCCCACCAGTGAGTCCCAGAGGCTGCCGGGCGTGGTTTTCACCAAGGTCAGAGCAGGTAGGCGGTAAATGAGGAACGCAGAAGAAGGAAGCTTTGCCTCACTAAGTTTTGGCTTGTCTCTGTCCCTTACCCTCCTTGTTCTTATTAATTCAAGTCTGTACCACACTGCTGCTCACACACGTATGTGTTTCTTACCTTGGCCTAACTGTTCTCAGCCCCTGAAGTCATGATTCTATTTTTTTTTTTTTTCTTAATGGCACTAGTGAATAAGAACCCTACAGTCTTAGAAAATCCTAACTTGAAAAGGAGTCTCTAACTGGCTTCGTTTGATGACTTTACCTTTTCCCCATAAAGACGTGAATGATTTTCTTCCTTACTGCTATGTAATAGATGTGTAACAAGTGAAACCTTTGCTGCTACTTTTCTGGGTTTACATCAGTTTGTTCCTTCCCTTGAGAATAATTTATTACCTGTGCTTCTCTCATGACTGTTAATTGCTAATAAGTACAGGAAGAGGTGAGCCTGAGAGTTCTTCTCTTACTCCCCTCCTCACCCTACCCCCAAATTACACACTAACCTCTACCATGTGCAAGGTCTTGGGATGGGGCTCATCATAAGATGCTTGTGTTTTGGGGGTGTTTTTGTTTGTTTCTTTTTCACTGTGCTGCAGCTCTCAGCCCTTGAGGATCTGTGACTACCCCGTGGAAGGGTTACTACAGGGGGAGAGAGGCCTTAAATGTTCCTTTCTCCATCCCTGTTTTCTGATCATCCTTCAGATGCCTCCCATTCTGGCTGCCTCCTTTTTCCTCCCAGGAATTGTTCCCAGTGGGAAAATGACCCGCCCTGGTCATTTCCCCACTGCTCTCCTCACCTCTGCCCACCTTCCAGTGACCCCGAGAGCACGGACCTGAGAAATGGGACCTGTGCAGAGCTCAGAGCTGTGAGGCCTGCCCCTGCCTGTCAGACTCTGCTTGGGGACAGACATGGATGGGTAGATGGTGCTGTGGGAGAAATACTTTTATCTTCCAACCAGGCTGATTTGCCCTTGCACTGTCCCGCCTCCATCCCCTCTCCCCTGAGGAGTGGGTAAAATGCAGAGGATGCTCTGTAAAATGCTGGCGCCGGGCTCTGATCCCAAACCTTGCTGTCTCGCCTAAGCCCTGGAGCGAGAGCTTCGGTGTGTGGGAGCTGCTGCTTGCTTGTTTCTCCACCAGGCCTGCCCCGACTCTTAAGCCAGTCCCTGGGGCCAACACAGTCCCCTGTGTAGTGACTTCACACCAGCTTCCATTAGCTGTCCAAGTGACCTGTGTTTCCACCCAATACTTTTGGCGCTTGAGGATTGGGGGGGTGGGGGGGTGGGTATTTAAAAATAAATAAATCCAAGGTGGCAGTAGAGGATTCCTTTTGCTTTAAAATCTTTGGACTAAAAAAAAAAAAAAGAAAAAAATGTTTTTTATATATAAATATATAAATTGTTATGTAACTATTATTGTTTCCTGTATGTTCTAATTTTTGTTTTATGATGTAATTAAAGGAAATAAGCTGTGAAGACTTTTCATTTTACTGTGGAAATAGCCTGACTTGGAGCTGTGATTTTTTAACTTCCTTGAACTCTTGAATCTATAAAGGCTCCAGAGGCTGAATGAAGGGGCTTCTTTTTGGCATCTTTTTTTTTTTTTTAATATACCTTAATGCCCTTTATTATTTAATAGTCTTTAGTTCCTTTTCATTAGCCTCTATTTAGTAACCTGCACTCCATTTGTCTCTAAGAAAAAAGATACAGTATAAATCAAAGTTTCTTAAAAAAAAAACAAAAAACTTTGTCTTAATAGTAAAAATTCAGTCTGAGTCCCTTATCTGTACAGAGCATTGCCTTTAGCTGGACTAGGAAGGAGTAAGGGAGTGGTGTAATGGCTGAAAAAAACAAACTCCAGGGAGTTCCTGTCGTGGCGTAGTGGTTAACGAATCCAACTAGGAACCATGAGGCTGCAGGTTCGGTCCCTGCCCTTGCTCAGTGGGTTAAGGATCCGGCGTTGCCGTGAACTGTGGTGTAGGTCGCAGACACGACTCAATCCTGTGTTGCTGTGGCTCTGGTGGTGCTGGTGGCTACAGCCCTAGCCTGGGAACCTCCATATGCCCACGGGAGCGGCTCAAGAAAAGGCAAAAAGGGCCAAAAACAAAAACAAACAAAAAACAAGCTCCATGTGACCTCAGCAGGTTAACCCTTCTGTTTCAGTTCCTCCCTGGTAGGATGAAGGTGGCAGTACCTGTGTTAGAGTTGTGGAGATTACTATTAGCCACTATTAGTGCTTTTAAACACTCATGTGTTGCCTGGTTTTATTCCCTTGATTTCAGTAATATTTCCAGGAGTTCCCTTTGTGGCTCAGTGGTAAATGAACCCAACCAGGATCCCTGAGGATGCAGGCTTGATCCCTGGCCTTACTAAGTGGATTAAGGATCTGGCCTTGCCATGAGCTGTGGTGTAGATCGAAGATGCAGCTGTAGCTCAGATTTGACCCCTAGCCTGGGAACTTCTATGTGCCACGGATGTGGCAGTGTTGTGGTATCTAGTCTATGCCAGAGGCTCCCAGGTTGAGATACACAAAGGCTAATGCAGCAAGTTTCCTATCCTTTTGGTGGAGACCCCAGGGAGCCACGTCAACAACCTGGACTTTAATCTCAGGGAATCTACCCTTCCCTGAAACACCCTTGTGGAGCCTGTGGAACCATAGGCCTCACTTGAAATCCACTTGTCCTGAATGGGGTAAACGCCTGAGTCTAGATCGGTCTTCTGGGGCCAACATAGGCCCCTTCCAGGGGGGCAAGCGGTACCTGCTAACTTGCCCATGTGGAGGCAGCTTTGGCCTCTGAGGGAGGCAAGTTCTGGATATCTGAACTTCCCATAAACACACTTAAAGCCTGTTAATCAGTTCAGCCAGTGTTTAGAAAGGCCGCCAGGTTTTAGGTGATCAGTACACAATAAATGGGGTAAAAGATTAATAAAGGCACCTTGGCCTATCTTCCATTCCATGCAAATTGGTTTTTTTTTTTTCCCAGCATGCTTCAAATTTTTATCTTTTTTTTGTCTTGTCTCTTTAGGGCTGCACCCAAGGCATATGGAGGTTCCCAGACTAGGGGTTGAATTGGAATTACAGTTGCCAGCCTACACCACGACCACAGGGCCACAGCAATGCCGGATCCAAGCCACATCTGTGACCTACACCACAGCTCAGGGCAACATCGAATCCTTAACCCACTGAGTGAGGCCAGGGATCGAACCTGCATCCTCATGGTTCCTAGTCAGATTCGTTTCTGCTGTGCCATGACAGGAACTCCTGAAATTTTTCATAATAAAATTTTGAAGAGAGGGAATGAGTGGTGCAGTGGTTAACGAATCCGACTAGGAACCATGAGATTGTGGGTTCGATCCCTGCCCTTGCTCAGTGGGTTAACGATCCGGCGTTGCCGTGAGCTGTGGTGTAGGTCACAGACTCGGCTCGGATCCCGCGTTGCTGTGGCTCTGGCGTAGGCCGGTGGCTACAGCTCCGATTTGACTCCTAGCCTGGGAACCTCCATATGCTGCGGGAGCGGCCCTAGAAAAGGTAAAAAGACAAAAATAAGTAAAAGATGTTTTTTTAAAAAATGAATAGGATAAAATATGGCCCAATATCTTTTATCTTTTTTAAAACTACTTAAAATCAGTTTTCTACATGGAAAAAGTGAAACAAAGTCACTCAGGAAATTGTATTTATGACCTTAATACACGGAAAGATTCAGACCTTAAAATTACAACCTTAATTTTAATTCAACTACTGTTTTTAAAATAAAGCTCCAGGAGTTCCCGTCATGGCTCAGTGGTTAACATATCCAACTAGAAACCATGAGGTTGTGGGTTCAACCCCTGGCCTCGCTCAGTGGGTTAAGGATCCGGCATTGCCATGAGCTATGGTGTAGGTTGCAGACATGGCTTGGATCCCGTGTTGTCATGGCTCTGGCATAAGCCAGCGGCTACAGCTCTGATTAGGCCCCTAGTCTGGGAACCTCCATATGCCAAGGGTGCGGCCCTCAAAAGACAAAATAAAATAAAGCTCCATAAACCTCACCATGCAAGAATAGCTATGGTAATTCCCAGATCACTAGAACTGAAGTTTTAAAATAAGCACAGTGATTTAATAGATGAATAATCTTTTGGAAGCTTTAGTAATAAGTTTTTGTCCAAACTAATGCCGGGAAAAATCCAGTCAGATTTATTTTACCTCTGTCCCTTATAACTATAAGCAGAGGATATTTCCCCAAGAAGACCATAACCCCAAGAGACGGACAACGCATATCTTTCTAAGTTAATTTAAAGGGGGAGCAAGTAAAATGTTAAATAAGCATGAATTAATGCACTCTGTTCAGCAGCACTACTTCGGGGCAAAGCTCTTTATCCGCATTGCCAGGCTGTTTACCTCCCAAGCTTGGCCATCTCAGCATAATGGGAGAGGCTGTATCCTAAACCCGGGGGCTACTTGTTCCCTCCCCAGGACGAGGACACACAGGATGATTTGGCTCTTGGCCTGGAGCCTCATGAGGCAGCTGAGGATTTTAACAAGGCTTCTGGTGAGCGCAGGATCCAGGAGAACCCGGCTGGCCTCAGTCTCCTCTTGCAGCGGGCACTCCTGGGCCTAGGTCAGAACCAGGTAGTAGCCATCTGGATTCTGCACTGAAAGAAGTAGAAAAGGGCACCACTGGGGTGAGGCGGGCCCCCGACCACCACTGCTGCCCTGCTCCCAAACCTCCAAGCAGCCTGCAGTGCATCTGACACACCCAGGTGTTCTTCCAGCCCCCGCCTGGGTGCAGCTCTTCAGGAAGCCCCGCTGGGTAGCATGGAGGAGGGATGGGGGGCAGGCCTCAGAGTAACCAGGACACAAGCCACCTGATCAGAAGGTCTCTGCTCCAGGTGATGTCCAGTGAACACCTGCCCTTCTGATGTATGTGACTGTAGGAGGGGAAGAGCAGGGGCCTTACCTTCCCCTCTAATAAACTCCCCTCTAAATAAATAAAGGAGAGCATCTTTCCCTCATGATGATGCGTTCATTCAGTTTCCCCTGAGCAATAGATTGCTCAAGCTGCATGGATCTGTCCCTTTGACACACAGCTGGCTTTCAATAGATGTTCCCCACTAGTTTTGGGACTCAGCACCCAACACCCCCCCCCCCAAACACATAAAGGAACCTTTTAATCTCATTTAGGAGATAACATAAGCAAGGATAGAAACATCGCTCTTTGTAGGGCCTGTCGGACACGTGCCTCTGCTTCTAAAACCCCTACCTTTCTTCACCACAGCCACAAAGTAGGATTCATCCTTAATATTCTGAACCACCTGCAAGGGAGAAGGGGCCACTATGGCAATGCTGATAGAGCCAAACAGAATAAGCCAGGGCAGAGAGGGGGAGATGGGGCCTGAGGTTGGAAGAGTGACCCAGGCCTTCGTGAGGCTGCTACCCGTTTACCTGGTCACTGAGGAGAATGAGGATTCCCCCAGGGCCCTGGTGGCAAAGACGATGGATCTGATTGGCTGGGAGGGCCAGGATCTCAGCCAGTTTCCCCAGGAGCTCATCAGCACTGAGTTCATCCAGAGAGATCTCTTGATAAAAGCCTGGGGGTGGGGGCAGCACAGGGGCCGTGCTCAAAGAGGGTACAGGGCCCAACGGAAGGAGAGGACAAGTGACAGCCTCATGGGGGGAGCCCAGGTTGGAGGAGTGAAGAAGGAAAAAGGCTTATGAATCCACTTCATTTTCACCTCCTATTCCTCACCTTTGGGGAGGTCTCAAATTGAGGGGAACCCCCAGTTTAAAGAGGAGATGGGATATTGTATGAATGACTAAAACCCAAATACAGTAACAAGATTGTAGAGTTCTAATCCCTCCTGCTAATAGAATGACAAAATCAGACGGGGTCAGAGTGTAGAGCATGGAGGAATAAACTTAGGGAGGATCCTGTAAGGAGAGGACTCACCTGGACAAGGAAGCTGGGAATGCCAAGGGCATCCCGGGCCCCAGAAAGGGAGCATCCCCCTCTCTCCCGACTAGAAGGGGTTTCATGCAAACCTAAGTTTCTTGTCTTCTGGAGAGGCCAGAACCTCACCTGAGTCAGGGTTCTTAGGAACCTCATTCTGTTGTCTTGAGGCCTCCTGAGCGACATACAAGGTCAGCCGGTGACGGATGGGCCTGGGCCAGGAAAACAGCCTACATTCGTGCCTGAGCTATTTAACAGATCCCCAACCCTAGAACTCACCTTCTCCCAGGTCCCTAGGGAAAGGGGTCACCAAGCTTTTCTTAGGCATTTAATGAATGCTAGAAAAGCCCATCTCTGTTCCCTGAAACTGAGTGATGTGGGTGGGAGGCCACAAAAAGAAGTCACAGGAGCCTAACTTTTAATTTTAAGCCCAGCCCTGGTAGTCTTGCTTGCTCTGTGGCCTCAGGTTGGCCCCTGTCAAAGTTTCTTCCTTTGTAGAAAGAGGCAGGAGTTCCCATTGTGGCTTAGTGGAAATGAATCTGACTAGGAACCATGAGGTGGCGGGTTTGATCCCCGTCCTCGCTCAGTGGGTTAGGGATCTGGCGTTGCCATGAGCTGTGGTGTAGACTGGCAGCTGTAGCTCCAATTTGACCCCTAGCCTGGGCACCTCTATATACCATGGGTGTGGCCCAAAAAAGCAAATGGGGCTACGTGGTGCCTTTGACTTGAACAAGCTGTGAAACACAACTGCCAGCTGAGTTGGTAAGTGCCACTAGAGTGGAAAGGGGACCCTGGTTGGCAGTGTCCATCACCTGGCTCTAAGAGTATTGAAAAGGCGAATCCCGTCGGCAGCCCCACAAATTTGGATAAGGTCCTGGCGGGTAAGCTTCAGCAGATCAGTGCCTGCAGAGTCAGACAGGGCTAGATTAGGGGAAGAGTGACCTGGGATCAAGGGTGGCAAGGGCTACCGTCCAACAGCCTACAAAGAGCTCTAGTATGTCCAGACTTGGGAGCCAGACTTGGGTTCAAATCCCACCTCTGCTACTTGCTAGCTGTGTGTCCTAGGGCAAATTATTTAACCTCTCTGAGGTAGTATATAAATTACCAAGCCAGGACAGAGACAGGCTTCCTCCCTGACTGTCCTTCCCTCAGTTCCCTACAAGTCTGGGTCCCTACCAGACCCCACCCAGCCTTACCAGTGAAATTGGCCAGCAACCGGCAGTAGCTGGTGAACCGGTGCCTATGTAACCACTGCTGTGTCTCTAGGATGGAGGCTCCAGGGTTCAGGTCCTGAGGCATAAAGAGAGCGGTCCAGGTAACACTATGGACCCACAGACTGAGAACAAAGTGAGGGGAGACAGCCCCTACCCTTGGGGGTCCCAAGTCTGAGAGGGGAGGCTTATCCTGCCCATGGGAAGTGCCCAGCACCGTGGGGGAACCTTTTTGCCATCTGTGGCCGTACCATTTCTGTCCACCAGGGGGCAGGGCCACCCTCTTGCGGAGAGAGATGAAACTGCTGTGAAGGCTTTGGCACAGTGGTGGGGGTGTTGCAAAGACTCACCTGAGCTGGGCTTGCCCCCAAAGTGTCCAAGGCAAATGGTGGTGAGGAGCAGAGCCTGTGGGGCAGCAGAGAGTCAGGCTCGGTGGAGCAGTGAAGCCAGTCTCCTGCTGCCTGCCCTTCCCCAGGCCTGTCCTGGTGTCACCCACAAATTCCCCAGAAGCTGCCTCAGCTGCACGCTCCGTCCTGCCCCTCCCCCGCTGCCTGGCCAGAGGAGCTATTCCCTTCACCCTCACCCCAAAAGGCTGACAAAGGTGCTCATCCTGCCTCACCTCTCCGGGGACAGGAGCTTGCAGGACTGAGGGGAGGTCAGAGCAAGAGGGCTCAGAGCCAGGTGGGGGCCCAAACTGGGCTCTGGCCACGGTGAACACTGTGGGCAAACAAATGGCAAAGTTAGCCTGGACAAGAGTTCCCGTCGTGGCGCAGCAGAAACTGAATCCGACTAGTATCCATGAGGACACAGGTTCGATGCCTGGCCTCGCTCAGTGGGTTAAGGATCCGGTGTTGCCGTGAGCTGTGGTGTAGGTCAGACTCAGCTCAGATCCGGCATTGCTGTGGCTGTGGTGCAGGCCGGCAGCTGCACCTCCGACTGGACACCTAGCCTGGGACTCTCCCTATGCCTCGGGTGCAGCCCTAAAAAGACAAAAAAAAAAAAAAAGTTAGCCTGGACATCCCAGAGGGCAGTGGTGGCTGTTGGCACTCTGACAAGAAGACCAAATGAACACACCGAGAGGAGAGTAATCAAGCCTGCAGGTCTGGGGGAGTTGGGGAAGGCTTCCTGGGGGAGCTACAGCAGGAAGGGAGATGCTCCAGAAGAAGGTGAAGTGAGGTGGCCGCGATGGCAGGGCACAGAAGAGGCAGCTCCTGGGAGTCTTGAACAACAGACGGAGCTGTCTGTCCTTGCAGGGAACAGGTGGAATCAGGGAGCGGCTGTGAGGGTCCTGGAGCCATCGCAGCCCCTGAGGTCTTGACTTCCCCAGGGGTACAATGAGGATCTTTCCCCTCCCACCCCCAGCGACCAGCACACACCTCCATGAAGATGGTGCTGTCGCAGCCAGTCTGATACTTGTCTCTCTCGTGCACAGGCTGTTTCTCAATCTTCTCCCGGTCAGTTTTCAGTTTCCGGTCAGCTCCTTTGGGCTACATGAGAAAGTGATAAGGAAACCTCAGCGGGCCCTTTCTTTTTTTTTTTTTTTTTTTCCTTTTTTAGGGCCCCACCCTTGGCATATGGACATTCCCAGGCTAGGGGTCGAATCAGAGCTGTTGCTGCTGGCCTACGCCACAGCCACAGTAATGCCAGATCCGAGGCGCATCTGCGATCTATACCACAGCTCATGGCAATGCCAAATCCCCGACCCACTGAGCAAGGCCAAGGATTGAACCCACATCCTCATGGATATTAGTTGGACTCATTTCCACTGCACCATAACTGGGAACTCCCTCAGAGCACCGCCTGCAACCATCCTCTTAACCTGTCCACTTCTCATTCCGGGAGGGCCTCAAGAAAGATCAAACCCCACCCCTCTGTGCAGAGAGAAGGAAACAGTCCCAGAGATGGGGACCACGGGCGGAGGGTCCACAGCAAAGCAGGACCAGATCCATGCAGCCAGCGAGGCAGGGTGACAGCCCTGAGAGGGAGGGGAAAGGGCCCTGTGCCACCTGTACCTTAAAAACCTTGATGAGGCAGCCAGCCGAATGCAGGTGCTCAGGCGGAAGCTCCTTGTCACCCGGCTTGAAAGTGTCGATCTGGAGGCGGAACGGGACACCTTTCTCTCCACCTTTTTTCCGAGGAGTGAACTCGGTGCTGATGCAGTGAACCTGAGGTGAAAAATAAGGGTGATTCCAGGTCCCACCTCCATTCAAACCTGAAACCCGTTACCTGCCTATAACCTGTCAGCCACTACTCACAGCAACTTTCCATCCCCAACCTGTGTCTATTCTTAAAGTGTAGCTTTATTAGGTTCTTTCCCTTGTTCAAAATCCCTCAGCAGCTTGCCAAGGTTATGGGATGCTAAGTCCCTGACCCCGGCATTCAAGCGCCTTTTAGAGTCAAGTCAAGCCCTTCTCCCATCTGAGCCAATACATCCCATTCCAGGGTAGGGTTGCCAGTTAAAATACAGGATGCCCAGTTAAATCTGAATTTTTTTTTTCTTTTTAGGGCCACACCTATGGGATATGGAAGTTCCCAGGCTAGGAGTCAAATTGGAGCTGCAGTTGGAGCTTTTGCCACAGCCACAGGAATGCAGGATCCAAGCTGCATCTGCAACCTATGCCACAGCTTGTGGCAATGCTGGATCCTTAACCTGCTGAGCAAGACCTCATGGATACTTGTTGGGTTCCTGCTGAGCCACAACAGGAACTCCTAAATCTGAGTTTCTGAAAAATAGCAAATAATTTTTTAGTGTAAGTATGTCCTTGAATGGGATATACTTATACTAAAAAAAAATTTATTTTTTGGCCCTACCCATGACATCCCTGGGCAGGGATCAAATCCATGTCACAGCTGTAACCAGAGCCACAGCTGTGACATGGATCTTTAACCTGCTGAGCCACGAGGGAACTCCCAAAAGATTCTTTATCTAAAATTCAAATAGGAGTTCCCTGGTGGCTCAGTGGGTTAAGGATCCAGTGTTGTCACTGCTGTGGCTTGGGTCACTGTTGTGGCGTGGGTTTGATCCCTGGCCCTAGAACTTCCAAATGCCACAGGATTGGCAAAAAAAGAGAGAAAAGAAAAAAAATTTTTCAAATTTAACTGTGCGTCCTGTGTTTCCTGTATTTTATTTGTTAACTGTAGTGGTCTACTCCAGGAAGACTTCCTGGCCTGCATGCCCACTATAGCCCCTCCCCGAGCCTGACTTAAGGGAGTTCCTGTCATGGCGCAGGGGTTAACGAATCCGACTAGGAACCATGAGGTTGCAGGTTCGATCCCTGGCCTTGCTCAGTGGGTTAAGGATCTGGCGTTGCCTTGAGCTGTGGTGTAGGTTGCAGACATGGCTTGGATTCTGCGTTGCTGTGGCTGTGGTGTAGGCCGGTGGCTACAGCTCCGATTAGGCCCCTAGCCTGGGAACCTCCATAGGCCCCAGGAAGTGGCCCTAGAAAAGGCAAAAAAGAGACCAAAGAGTCTGACTTAACAGGGGAATTAAGGCTCAGAGAGATCCTGTGACCTGGGCAAGATCCATGCCAGGAAGCAGTGGAACTGAAGTTGTGCCACATCCACTCACTCTTCCTCCAGATGCTTAGACTACAGTGGACACTCAAAAATGAGACTTACAGCGGACTTTTAACAACACTGTTAACAGCAGTTTCTCTTGTCAGGAAATATTCCTTAGAGAAATCATTTTAATGGCTACACAATTTCCATTAAAAACCTGTACTAAAAACATCTCAAAGGAAATCCTCTTCTGATGGACATTTTGATTGTTTAAAATCTCTTAATATGAAAACGCTGCTGGCGTGAATGGCTGGTAAATATATCTTTGTGTACTTACTGAACACGGCTATAGAATACATTTCTTGAAATAGAACTTGTAGGTAGATGAGTATGAACATTAAATTTAACAAAATTTGCCCAAATCCCACATATTGACAGACTGGGCACACCAATTTGCATTCTCAGGGGATGAGGGTATCTGTTTCTCCAAACCTTACCAATAATTGTTTGTTTTTGGCTTTTTGTCTCTTCAGGGCCGCTCCCGCAGCATGTGGAGGTTCCCAGACTAGGGGTCCAATCGGAGCTGTAGCCGCCGGTCTACGCCACAGCCACAGCCACGCCAGATCTGGCCGAGTCTGCGACCTACATCGCAGCTCACAGCAACGGCAGATCCCTGACCCACTGAGCTAGGCCAGGGATCAAACCCGCAACCTCATGGTTCCCAGTCGGATTTGTTTCCACTGTTCCATGACAGGAATTCCAGCAGTAGTTTTTAAAAGGCATTGCCAAGCTGTGGCGTAGATCTCAGCTGCAGCTGCAATTCGACCCCTGACTCAGGAACTTCCATGTGCCTCAGGTGTGGCTGTAAAAAGAAATAAGTAAATAAAAATTAAAAATACAAAGTCTTTACCAGTTGTATTATATAATTTTATTTTTTATATCAAGTTAGCTTATATAGTTTCTTTCATTATATTGCTTCCCATATGTGATTTTAATTAGCATTATTAGCATTTTGTGAGTTTGAACTGTCAACATTTATTAGTAATTTATCAATTGCTTATATCCTTTGCTCTTTATTCTTAATTTTCTTTTTTATTTTTTTTTTGTCGTCTTTTTGTTGTTGTTGTTGTTGCTATTTCTTGGGCCGCTCCCTCGGCATATGGAGGTTCCCAGACTAGGGGTCGAATCGGAGCTGTAGCCGCCGGCCTACACCAGAGCCACAGCAACGCGGGATCCGAGCCGCGTCTGCAACCTACACCACAGCTCACGGCAACATCGGATCGTTAACCCACTGAGCAAGGGCAGGGACCGAACCCGCCACCTCATGGTTCCTAGTCGGATTCGTTAACCACTGCGCCACGACGGGAACTCCTTAATTTTCTTTTTATGGTTGCACCTGTGGCATATGGAATTTCCTAGGCTAAAAGTCCAGTCAGAGCTGCAGCTGCCAGCCTATGCCACAGCCACACCAGATCCAAGCCGCATCTTCAACCTACACCACAGGCATGGCAATGCTGGATCCTGAACCCACTGAGTGAGGCCAGGGATCAAACTCACATCTTCATGGACACTGTGCCAGGTTCTTAACCTGCTGAGCCACAGTGGGAACTCCCCTTTGCTCATGTTTTCTATTGAGCTTCATCTATTTTTTCTTATTGACATATAAGAACTTTTTTTATCTATCTTTCATGTGGCTGCAGTGTGCTGCAGCTTGATGTGGGATTGAACCCTCACCAAAGCAGTGACAACACCAGATCCTTAACCTGGTGAGCCACCAGGGAACTCCACTGCCTTCATGTTTAAGAAATCCTTCCCTATGGTGAAATTGAATAAACACGGATCTCTTTTTTCCTCAAGGTGTGTTCTGGAAGTGATTCATTCTTACCCTCACCCTCTCCACCCCGACCCAAACTCCATTTGCTTTCCCACCTAGACTGCTGCCACCTCCATCTGACTTCCAGCCCCCTCTGTGTCCCAGCTTCAGACTCACCTGCAGGAAGAGGGAGGTCCTCTTAGTTGGGTCCCAATAAAACTCCACCGAGTTGAGCTGCGAGGGCAACACTTGGGGTTCTATCACCCCCACGGACAGTGGCACATCTGCAAGGTGGCAGCAGCGAGCAAGGCTCAGCCCTCCCCATCCACAAGGGCCTCTGGGACAGAGAGCAGCCCTATAGGGTCCCTGGTCCCTCCCCATTCACCTATGTCCAGGATGCGGTCCCCAGGCCGGCTCCACCTCCAGCCGTCCAGCTGCTGCTGCTCCATGTACTGCAGGCGCCGGTCGTGGAAAACCACACGCACTACACTCTGTGGCCACAGGGCGGCGCAGCCCACAGGTCAGAGGGTGTAACGACATCTGGGGTAGGCAAGCCATGCCACCCTCTCCCCTACCTTTTGCTTCCCACCTCCAGGGGCATAAGAACTTGGACCCACTAGATCTATGTCCACATGCCCACTTACCACTCACAGGCTATGAAAACTGAGGAGGTAGCCTAGAGATCCTGAGCCTCAAGATTTCCTTATCAGGATCCTTAACTGTTAGAGCACCAGGGAACGCCAAGAAATACTTTTTTTGAGAGAAGGAATCATGGGTGTAGATAATGCTATGTCAGTGTATTTTTGTTTTTTGTTTTTTTTTTAGGGCTGCCCCCACAGCGTATGGAAGTTCCCAGGCTAGGGGTCGAATCGGAGCTACAGTGGCCAGCCTATGCCACAGCCACGCAGGATCTAAGCCACATCTGTGACCCACACCACAGCTCATGGCAACACCGGGTTCTTAACCCACTGAGTGAGGCCAGGGATCAAACCTGCATCCTCATGGATACTAGTTGGTCTCATTACTTCTGAGCCACAATGAGAACTTCCCTGTAAATGTATTTCTAAATCCTTTTTTTTTTTTTTTTTGCTACTTACTGGCTCTGTGTCCTTGAGAAAATACTCAACCTCTCTGTGCGTTTTTCCTCAACAATTTCTGCCCACCACTAAGCTGTCGTGAAGGTCAAATTAAAAGATGGACTTGAGGAGTTCTCTAGTGGCTCAGCAAGTTAAGGATTCACCTGCTGTGGTGCAGGTTCAATCCCGAGCACCTGGGAACTTCCACAGGGCAGCCAAGTACATAAGTAATAAAAGGTAAATTTGAGGAAGTTCCCTTGTGGCACAGCGGATTAAGGATCCGTCATTGCCCACAGCTGTGATGATGGCTGAAACTGCCTCGAGGGTTCAATCCCTGGCCCAGGAATTTCCATATGCCACAGGTGTGGCAAAAATAATAATAATAAAAAATAAAATAAGAGTTCCCGTTGTGGTTCAGTGGGTTAAGAACCTGACTAGTATCCATGAGGATGCGGATTCGATCCCTGGCCTTGCTCAGTGGGTTAAAGATTAGCCATTGCCTCGAGCTACGGCATAGGTCACAGACGTGGCTCAGATCTGGCTGTGGCTGTGGCGTAGGCCAGCAGTTGCAGCACTGATTCGACCTCTAGTCTGGGAACTTCCATATACGCAGGTGTGGCCCTAAAAAGAAAACAAAGAAGTCGACTTGAGAGGGCTGTTACTTGACAATGATATCATAGTGACGACACTGGCTTCCTGCCCAGAGGGACTGTCATACTCACCCAGCCTTTGCCTGTCCTAGGAGGGGGGGTACCCACCCACCTTCAGCAGCTGGGGCCCCTGGGTGGCATCGCCCAGCTTGGGGTTGCAGAGCATCCGCACCTCATAGGACTGGCCTGAGGGAGGTGAAAGGGACCTGTGAGCCTCCCTCGGAGGGGCAGAGATGGTGCCCACCACCCCCAGCCCACCCTGGGCCTGGCCTCCAGAGCTTGCGCCCTGCCAAGCAGCATACCCTGGTTCAGGTAGGTGAGGGTCTCCTCCTGCTGCCTCACTGCTGGCGAGGTGGCTGCACAGAGCACATACTGGAACACAGGGCAGGGTGGCTCCGCGCTGGGGATGCTGGGCAGCTCTTCCTGCTTCAGGTAGGGCAAGGGCAAGGACTCCCTGCCAGGGAGAGGTGGACAGGGCTGGCTTTCTGCCCCATCCACCCCATCTTCTAAGAGGCTTTGGAGTTCCCGTCATGGCTCAGTGGTTCATGAACACGACTAGGATCCATGAGGACGCAGGTTCGATCCCTGGCCTCACTCAGTTGGTTAGGGATCCAGCCTTGCAGTGAGCTGTGGTGTAGGTCGTAGACCCGGCTCACATCCCTGTTGCTGTGGCTGTGGCATAGGCCGGCAGCTATAACTCCGATTCGACCCCTAGCCTGGGAACCTCCATATGCTGCAGGTGCCGCCCTAAAAAGATAAAAAAGAAAGAAAAAAAAAAGAGGCTTTGACTCTGTCTGCCAACCTCTCCCTCCAGGGAGCCTAGAGCTTGCTGTAGCAGACACCTCAGCAGCAGCTGGAGCCCCTCTGCGGCTCCTCTGGCCTCTGGCAGGCTTCCCTTAAGGTGCAAATCCCAGATTCTACTAAACATTTGCAAACAGCTGTCATCAATTGCTTGTTTCCAACCTCAGGGCTTGCCTGATACCCATTAAATGCACAACACAAGTGTCCTGGGTGGGTAATCAGGGTGTTTTGAGGTGTCCTGGGATGCACTAAACCCCAGGAAATTTTGAGCACTTCCTCATCCCCAAAGGAACCCAAGCAGGAAGGCCACACCCTTTAGCTTGAAACGGAGGCCCTGCCCTGTCCGTCACAACTCAGGCCAGGGCCTTCCTCAGGGACGGGGCGGGGTGGGGGGGGCAGGGAAGGGGATCTGGACCTTACCTGAGCAAGCTTGGCGGCCCAGGATACAGTTCCCCGGGGCTGGGCCACAGGTGCTCTGGCTGGTTGTGCCAAAAGAGCATCTTGGAAAGGGGGCAGGACCAGCTGTGTTGCCAAGAGCTCAGCACTGGATTCCGCTAATGGACCTAATGGGCCAACCGACTGGGACCTCAGGCTTTATACACAAAGGTAGACCCACAAAAGGGTGGGGCAAGACTTTGGCTTCTTATTGGCTGAGTAACCAGGGCTCTAGGAGACTCAGGACCTATTAGGCAGCCCAAGTTAAGGGGGGTGGAGGAAAGCAAGAAACGATGTCCCAGGAATTCCCACTGTAGCTCGGCTCTGATGAACACGGCTGCATCCTTGAGGATGCAGGTTCGACCCTTGGCCTCACTCTGTGGTTTAAGGATCCAGTGTCGCCCTGAGCTGTGATGTAGGTCGCAGCCACGCTTAGATCCTGCATTACTGTGGCTGTGGAGTAGGCCAGCAGCTGTAGCTCCTATTCAACCCCTTGCCTGGGAACTTCCATATGCTACAGGTGTGGCCCTGAAAAAAAGAAAAAAAAAAAAAAAAAACCCAGTCCCCAGATCCATAAACCATGTAAGACTCCTAGAGATCCACGGGCCCTGACCTCTCCCTCGACCCCATGGGGGCGGATCTGACTATGCCAGGGGCCAGGACAAGCATGCACACAGCCTCACCTTTGCTCCCCACTGGCCTCCCCTCTCACCCCCCCACTTCCCCCCACCCACAGGTGCAATAATGGCTGGACACCTGTCCTACTGCTGGGGGCTACCTGGCTAGGGGGAACTGGAGTTTACAGAACATAGTCCAGCTTGCTGTGGAAACAACTCAGGGGGTGGTGCTGGGAGGGAGATGGAGCCTATGAGGAGGAGGTGGTGTGCCTGGGAGTGCCCCCTGCCAGGAAAGCAGTGGGAGGGCAGCTGCAGCTGGGCTGGTTTCTTTGCCCCTCCTCCGCCCTGGGGCGTGGGGTGGGCTGTGTTTATGGACAAATAGAGACCGCCTGGGGGATGGCTTCCTTCCCCGGGCTCAGCCCCTGTTGTCACTGTACACAGTCAGCCTGGGCACCCCCCCCCCACTACCTTGTTTGGTATAAACAGATAAGGGCCTTGCAGAGAGCGGGAGGTGGGGCTCTAAAGATGTGGCCTGACCTCACCTTACTCCAACTATCCAGGCCTTCAAAGAGCACGCCCCATGCACACTGGGCAGGGCAGCTCCAGGTACCTGGGTCCTGAACATACATTCTTCTGCCAGGAAGCCAGACGAAGGAGAGAGACGGGGATAGGAACATTCCTGCCAATGGGGGCCAAAGAAACCTAAGTCCCCCAAGAGCCTCAGTAAGATCCTGAAGACTTTTTTTTTTTTTTTTGCTTTTTAAGTGCACACCTGCAGCATATGGAGGTTCCCAGGCTAGGGGTGAAATCGGAGCTACAGCTGCCAGCCTACACCACAGCCACAGCAACACGGGATCCAAGCTATATCTGCGACCTTTCACCGCAGCTTGCAGCAATGCCGGATCCTTAACCCACTGAGTGAGGCCAGGAATCCAACCCATGTCCTCATGGATGGTAGTTGTGTTTGTTGCTGCTGAGTCACAATGGGAACTCCAAGAGATACTTTTTTTTTTAAATTTATTTTATTTTATTTTATTTTTATTTATTTATTTATTTATTTTTTTGCTTTATAGGGCTGTACCTGTGGCATATGGAGGGTCTCAGGCTAAGGGTCCAATCAGAGCTACAGCTGCCAGCCTACGCCAGAGCCACAGCAACATGGGATCCGAGCCGTGTCTGCGACCTACACCACAGCTCATAGCAATGCCAGGTCCATAACCCGCAGAGCGAGGTCAGGGATAGAACCTGCAACTTCTTAGTTCCTGGTCAGATTCGTTTCCGCTGAGCCATGGTGGGAACTCCGAGATGCTTTCTTTTTTAATGGATTTTTTTTTCACATCCAAAATACTCTGTCATTTTCTAGATCATGGAGTAACCTAAGAGCTAACTGCAATACACTTTGGGGTTCCCTAAGCCAAGGAAATTATTATTATTATTATTATTATTATTATGCTTTTTAGGGCCGCACCCGTGGCATATGGAGGTTCCCAGGCTAGGGATCCGAATCAGAGTTACAGCCACTGGCCAACACCACAGCCACAGCAACGCGGGATCCGAGCTGGGGCTGCGACCTACGCCATAACTCACGGCAAGGCTGGATCCTTAACCCACTGAGTGAGGCCAGAGATTGAACCTGTAACCTCATGGTTCCTAGTCAGATTGGTTTCAGCTGCACTACGACGGGAACTCCAAGGAAATTATTTTTTACCTGGGAAAATTGTGGAGAAATAATTCAGTATCTTCTCCTCTAACCAGAATGTATTGTGTTGTCTTCTATGCTAGGCCACATTCCTTTTTTTTTTTTTTGTCTTTTTACCATTTCCTTGGGCCACTACCTTGGCATATGGAGGTTCTCAGGCTAAGGGTCGAATCAGAGCTGTAGCCGCTGGCCTACGCCACAGCCATAGCAACATGGGATCCGAGCTGCGTCTGCAACCTACACCACAGCTCACGGCAACGCCAGATCCTTCACCCACCGAGCAAGACCAGGGATCGAACCTGCAACCTCATGGTTCCTAACCAGATTCGTTTACCACTGAACCATGACAGGAACTCCAATGCTAGGCAACATTCCAACCTGGAAGAGTTGAACAGTGAAATATGCCACCCCCTCAGAGAAAGAGGGGCTGAGGCGAGTGGTCCCCATTCATTCATTCATTCATTCAACATATTGTGATCAACTGCCTACCAGCTCTCCCTCTCCTTCCCTTACACCAGTGTAGGTGGAATCCTGCTCTAGCCAGGGCTCAGTCACCCCTGTTTCCCCCACATTAGCCATCAAAATGTCTGGGCACTGAGTTCTAGGAAAACAATTTTTTAAAAGTAATGCGAAAAAATAAACTCAAAATGGCTTAAAGACTTAAACATAAGACAAAACACCATAAAACTCCTAGAAGAGAACATAGGCAAAACATTCTCTGACATCAACCGTACGAATGTTTTCTTAGGCCGAATTCCCAAGGCAACAGAAATAAAAACAAAAATAAACCAACGGGACCTAATCAAACTGACAAGCTTTTACATAGCAAAGGAAACCATTAAAAAAAAACAACAACAACAAAAAGAGGAGTTCCCGTTGTGGCTCAGCGGCTAACAAACCCAAGTAGCATCCATGAGGACTCGGGGTCGCTCCCTGGCCGTGTTCAAGTGGCTTGAGGATCCAGCATTGCCTTGAGCTGTGGTGTAGGTCACAGCTGCAACTTGGATCCTGTGTTGCTGTGGCTGTGGTCTAGGCTCCGACTGGACCCCTAGCCTGGGAAGCTCCATATGCCATGGGTGTGGCCCTAAAAAGACAAAACAAAAAACCAAAAAGACAACTATAGTATGGGAGAAAATAGTTTCAAATGATGCAACTGACAAGGGCTTAATCTCTAAAATATACAAACAACTTAAACAACTCAACAGCACAAAAACCAACAACCCAATTGAAAAATGGGCAGAAGACCTGAATAGATATTTCTCCAAAGAAGACGTACAGATGGCCAAGAGGCGCAGGAAAAAATGTTCAACATCATTAGAGAAATGCAAATCAAAACTACAAGGAGGTACCAGCTCACACCCGTCAGAATGGCCATCATTAACAAGTCAACAAATAACAAATGCTGGAGAGAGTGTGGAGAAAAGGGAACGCTGCTACACTGTTGGTGGGAATGTAAACTGGTACAACCACTAAGAAAAACAGTATAGAGGTACCTCAGGAAACTAAATAAAGAACTATCATATGACCCAGCAATCCCACTCCTGGGCATCTATCTGGACAAAACTTTCACTGAAAAAGATACCTGCAGTTCATGGCAGTGCTATTCACAATAGCCAAGACATGGAAACAACCTAAATGTCCATTGACAGATGAATGGATTAAGAAGATGTGGTACACGGAGTTCCCGTCGTGGCGCAGTGGTTAACGAATCCGACTAGGAACCATGAGGTTGCGGGTTTGGTCCCTGCCCTTGCTCAGTGGGTTAAGGATCCGGCGTTGCCGTGAACTGTGGTGTAGGTTGCAGACACGGCTCGGATCCCACGTTGCTGTGGCTCTGGCGTAGGCCAGTGGCTACAGCTCCGATTCGACCCCTAGCCTGGGAACCTCCATATGCCGTGGGAACGGCCCAAGAAATAGCAACAACAACAAAAAAGACAAAAAAAAAAAAGATGTGGTACATACACACAATGGAATACTATTCAGCCATAAAAAAGAACAAATTAATGCCATTTGCAGCAACATGGATGGAACTAGAGCCTCTCATACTAAGTGAAGTAAGTCAGAAAGAGAAAGGCAAGAAAAAAAAGAAAGAGAAAGGCAAATACCAAATGATATCATATATCTGGAATATAATATATGGCACAAATGAACCTTTCCACAGAAAAGAAAATCATGGACCTGGAGAACAGACTTGTGGTTGCCAAGGGGGAAGGGGAGGGAGTGGGATGGACTGGGAGTTTGGGGTTAGTAGATACAAACTCTTGCCTTTAGAGTCGATAAGCAATGAGATCCTGCTGAACAGCACAGGAAACCATATCTAATCACTTGCGATGGAACATGATGGAGGATAATGTGAGAAAAAGAATATATATACATGTATGTATGACTGGGTCACTTTGCTGTAAAGAAATTGACAGAACGCTGTAAATCAACTATTAATAATTCTAAATAAATAAATAGCTTGGAAGTTCCCATTGTGGCTCTGTGAAAACCAATCCGACTAGGAAGCATGAGGTCACTCAGTGGGTTAAGGATCTGGCATTGCCCTGAGCTGTGGTGTAGGTTCTTGGATCCTGTGTTGTTGTGGCTGTGGTGTAGGCCGGCAGCTGTCGCTGCAATTCTACCCCTAGCCTGGGAATCTCCATATGCCGTGGGTGCGGCCCTAAAAAGCAATAAATAAATAAACAGCTTAAAAAAAAAAAAGTAGTGGGAGTTCCTGTTGTGGCTCAGTGGGTTGGGAACCTGACTAGTATCCTGAGGATGTGGGTTTGATCCCTACCCTGGTCAGTGGATTAAGGATCCAGTGTTGCCGAGAGCTGTGGTGTAGGTTGAAGATTTGGCTTGGGTGTAGCTGTGGCGTAAGCAGCAGCTGCAGCTCCGATTTGATTTCTAGCCTGGGAACTTCCAAATGCCACAGTTGGGGCCCTAGAAAAAAAAAAATTTTTAATTTAAAATTTTTGAAAGTAATGGATGAGAGCACAATTTTTCAGACACATGCACACACGCAGAAAGCTGGTAATATCATACGCCAATCCTTGTGTGGTCTGTGTGTCTGTCTGCATAAACGCCCCCACCCGAGAAGGGAGGTCCTTTTTCCAGCAAACTGTCTCTCAGGCCTCTCCTGGACACAGCTCCACAGAGCAGCCCAGTAAACAGCGCCTTCTGGAGCTCGATGATGCATAGGCCTGGATCTAAGCCCTAAACTTTCTCACCTTGGAAAGGTATTCTGTGCATGTTTCAAACTTACTGTCTCCTTTGTGGGTTTTTGTTTGTTTGTTTTTTGGTTTTTTTGTTATATGTCTTTTTAGGGCCGCGCCCGTGCATATAGAAATTCTCCGGCTAGGGGTGGAATTGGAGCTGTAGCTGCTGGCTGCACAACTACACAGCCACAGCAATGCCAGATCTGAGCTGCCTCTGTGACCTCCACTGCAGCTCAGGGCAACGCTGGATCGTTAACCAGGAACTGAACCCACATCCTCATGGATACTTGTCCGGGTTTGTCTGCTGAGCCGGGATGGGAACTCCCTTTTTTTTTTTTTTTTTTTTAAACTGCCTCCTTCTTAAAATCCTTCCTGCAACCCAGCCAGCTGGCATTTCTGTTCCCCATGTCCTGGCTCTCCCCTTCCCCAAATTCCTTCATCGTGGTCATCCAATGTGCAATTTATTCTTTGTGTACTTTGCCTAAAGTCTGTTTCCCATCGGAGTAGAAGCCCCTTGAGGGTAGGGAGTGAAAGGTGTGCTAGTGTTGGAGTTATGAGTATGTTTATGGGGAAAGACTCACAAGTGCAAGCTTAGCTTTGTGGCTTTGGGCAAGCAACAATCTTTCTGAGCTTCATACTGCAACTATTAAAAAAAATAATAATAAGATGATGAGGAGTTCCCATCGTGGCTCAGTGGAAACAAATCTGACTAGCATCCATGAGGACTCAGGTTCGATCCCTGACCTTGCTCAGTGGGTTAAGGATCCAGTGTTGCCATGAGCGATAGTGTAGGTCACAGATGCGGCTCAGATCCTGTGTTGCCTTGACGGTGGTGTAGGCCGGCAGCTGTAGTTCCAATTTGACCCCTAGCCTGGGTACCCACCTCCACATGCCGTGGGTATGGTCCTAAAAAAGGAAACAAAACAAAATAAAACAAAACATTGAACAGCTCCCCCCAAAGTATCAGACCCTGGAACCTGGATTCCGATGATGGCTGTGACCTCTGGTCTTTCAGAGCTTCGGCCTCTCCATCTGCAAAACGGCGACAAAATAATTTTTGTTCCACTCCTGAGTTGTGAGCCCTGAGGATGAGTAAATATGAATGACAGTTGGCTAGGCGGTTTCAGGGCTTTTTGTTTTATTTTCGCCTTTTTTTTTCCCCAGCTGCAGCATGCAGCAGCTTGAGGGGGGATCTCAGCTCCCGGACCAGGGCCACAACAGACATCACTGCGGTTTTGGTAGATGGGGGTGGGGCACTTATGATGGCAGGAGGGGCAGGAAATGGATTTTTGTCTCCTCCAGTGTGGCTGTGACCTGAGAATTCCCTTGGGCTGAGTAACACTTACAGGCTGCAGGGCAGAGGGAGAAGCAGGCAAGGGATGCAGCTTGCCCTGGGGATAGGAGCATGCGATCCACTGTCCAGGTCCTGCTGCACCTTATAGCCACACCTGGAGGTAAGACGCTCCTCAATTACAGTCTAGGAGAGGGAGGTGTGCAACTTGCCCAAGGTTATTGGCCCGTGAGGGTGGGCTGGAGGCTGAGTCACCTCACTGCCCTGCACCCCTGCCATGCACCCAGGCCAAGACCCAGGACTCCTTCCTGGAGTAAAGCCTTTGGCCGGAGGCCCCTAAGAGCCCACTCCTCTGGCTCTATTTTTATGCTTGCTGTCGTTGGGGACCAGAGGGATCTCCCTGAGACACGGAAGTGAGCATACCGCTCCTCCATGGATGACACCCGGCCTCCCACCGCGCTCAGCACCATTCTCAAGCTGGGCTGTGGAAATCCTTGGGTAACCATGGCCCATCTTCCAGGGCTTCAGAGGCATACAATGGGTAGTGCTTTAAATCATCTCTTGGGGAGTTCCCATTGGGGCTCAGTGGAAATGAATCTGACTAGCATCCATGAGGATGCAGCTTCTGTCCCTGGCCTCATCCAGTGGGTTAAGGACCCGGCATTGCCATGAGCGGTGGTGTAGATTGCAGACTCAGCTCAGATCTGGTGCTGCTGTGGTGCAGACCGGTGGCTACAGCTCCAATTCGACCCCTGGCCTGGGAACCTCCATATGCAGCGGGTTTGGCCCTAAAAAGACCAAAAAAAAAAAAAAAAAACCCAATCATCTTTTGGTAGGAAAACCAATATGGTTATTCCTGGAGTCAAACACAAGGCTTGCACAAACATTATTTATTTACTTATTTATTTTTTCTTTTTTGGCTGCACCCAAGGCATAGGGAAGTTCCCGGGCTAGGGATCGACCACAGCTTCAGCAATGATTGCTCCTTAAACCACTGTGCCTCAGCAGGAACTCCTAGAACCATGTCTTTATTTTTCTTTATTCTTTTTTTTTTTTTCTTTTTATGGCTGCACTTGCAGCATATGGAGGTTCCCAGGCTAGGGACTGAACTGAAGCTGCCAGCCTACGCCACAGCTATAGCCAATGCTGGATTCCAGCTCAGGGCAATGCTGATCATTAACCCACTGAGCAAGGCCAGGGATCGAACCTGCATCCTTACAGACACTATGTCCAGTTCTTAACCTGCTGAGTCACAGTGGGAACTCCAAGCCATGTTTTTAAATTCCTTTCAAGTTCCGAGTGAGTGACTTTGCCTACCTGCCCCGCACCCCACCCCGGGCCTCCGTGGTACCTCTGGCTTGCTCACCTCGGCTCCAATCACTGAGTTTGAGAAGCCCCTATGTGCAGGAAAACCCATCTTCTTGGCCCAGCCTCCAAGGCTATTTGTCTCCTTTTTTCTGCCTTTCCTTCTCACCACTCCTCCTCCCCACTGGAGGAGCTTCCAGAACAGGCTGTTCTGTTTCACACACACTGTGCCTTTGCCCAGGCTGTTCCCTCTGGCTTCCAGTCCTTCTGATGGCCTCTGTCAACTCAGCTCAAAGTACACCTCTGTCCCCACTGCTCCCTACCGAACAGTTGATTCAGAGGGACCTCTCTGTCTAATTGGCACTTTCTGGGTCAGGATTCACAAGAGAGCCTCAAATGCAAGAATCAGGCATCCCCAGTGCCCAGAGCCTCTCTCGGCACTTAGTAGGACCACGTTTAGCGGTCTCAAAAGTAGACCCTCCAAGGCCCCGCCTACACACTCCTCCCTGAAAGACAGGCAGTGCTGCTTTCTGTGCAGCCTGCAGGGGGCGGTGTGGACCCAGGCTGGCCCCAGGCTCCCCAGCTGCTGTTTCAACGGGGTCTAGACTCTCCCAGCCGGAAAAACCTCTCCCCAGGAAGAGTTAGCAAGCTGAACCCCAAAAGAGGGGTTAAAGGCAGTCTCCATTCCCACCCCCCACCCCCACCCCCCGCTTCAACATCTCCTAGGCATCCACGCTCGGGCTCCTCCCGCTGAGTAAGCCACCGTCACCTCTAACACCCAGATCTGCTTGCTTCCAGACTTCAGCCTCCCTCTTTTCCACCAGCTCTCAGCAGCACCTGCACCTCAGTCTGTGCCCAGGGCCCCTCCGCAGCAAAAGATGCTCCTTTTAGAGTTTGGGGACCCTCAGGGTTCATATCTCCAAAATCCTAACTCCTAAGAGCACCACCCTGTCTACTGGGCTCCACCTCCTTGCTCACCCCAAAATGATGATATTGCTGTTACCTTGGTAACAGATGCTTTGTGGGTGGGGACGGGGAATGGACTAGAGAAAGAGAGCAGTGGCTTCAGGACACTCTCAGAGGCATGGGAGGTGGGGGTGGGCAAACTGGCCCAGGGCCTGGGGAGGGGCAGCTAGGGGCTATGACTTCCCCCACCACAGGCCACTCTCAGGGCCATGTCCCCAGCCTCAAGGAGAAAAGAAACAGAACAGAAGAGGATATTTTCTCGGAAAGAGGTTTTCTTTTCTTTTCTTTTCTTTTTTGTCTTTTTTGCTATTTCTTGGGCTGCTCCGGCGGCATATGGAGGTTCACAGGCTAGGGGTTGAATCGGAGCTGTAGCCACCGGCCTACGCCAGAGCCACAGCAACGCGGGATCCGAGCCGAGTCTGTAACCTACACCACAGCTCACAGCAACGCTGGATCGTTAACCCACTGAACAAGGGCAGGGGCCGAACCCACAACCTCATGGTTCCTAGTCGGATTCGTTAACCACTGCGCCACGACAGGAACTCCAGAAAGAGGTTTTCTTCACGGAGGAATGTGTAGGCGGGGCCTTGGAGGGTCTGCTTTTATTCCTCTCCCAGGAAAACAGGTCTCTGGGGACAGTCTGGACTTGGTGGGGCAGCGGGGGTCGCATACACTGAAGCCCAGGTTGCTCCCCTCCAGGGAGCCTGGGGCACAGAGAGAGGGAACAGCTTACCCAGGACATGTTAGGGACAGTGCCACAGGCAGTGGGAGGGCGGCTCTATGCCAGTATCCCGGGCTCCAAGGGTTGGTGGCAGCAGGAGGTGGAGGGGCCCTCCTCCAGCCCCTGGGGACCTGGCTGTCCCAGATGCCACAGCCAGGAAGTGTGTCAGGCACTTGCGTAAGAGCTTTCTATATTTCCATAAAATCATAATCACCGATGCCTGCCATGGTCCTTAGCTCATTAGAGCGGTATCTGCCTCTGGGGCCCTGGGGGGGCTGGCAGGGCAGGTAGGGGAGATGGGCCAGGCCTCTCACTGAGTTCTCTGCATCCCCAGCCCCACTCAGCCGGGCCCTCGCCCCAGCTGGGAGATGAGAACCCAGACTTGGCCTCAACCATGATGCACTCCCCTCCGCTAGAAGCCTCAGCTCTATACCTCGAGGGAAAGGCTAGCCTCTCAAGTGTTTGGCTTGGGCAGTCCTTGGCAACCCATGGGGGCAGAGGTCACAGAGGGGAGGGGCTCGAACTGAGGATGTGCCTGGGAGAAAATTGGTCAGGCCTTATAGAAAAGGCGCTGCCTCACATCTGAGAGCCTCAACCCCTCAGAGTCGGGGGGCCCTGGGGTCATTTAGGCCAGTGGGTCCTAATCTTTTGGGGAGCACAGATTCTCTGAGGAGTAGATGAAAGCTCTGGGCTCTCCCTAGAAAATGCTTATCCTCTAAAATTTTATATAGCTACAAGGGGTTCTTAAACACCCTGAAACTCACCTTCAAGCCCAAAGTTAAAAAATCTTTCAATTGCTTTTACTCCCCTCCCCCCCTTTTTTGGCCACTCCCATGGTAGATAGAAATTCCAGGGCCAGGAATCAAACCCACACCTCCAAAGGGACCTGAGCCCCTGCAGTCAGAGTCTTAACCTACTGCATCACAATGGGAACTCCAAGAGAACACCTTTAAATTTTTTTAAATAAAATAATAATACCTACTTATGGTGCACTTGCTCTGTCCAGCCCTTCACATATATTAACTCATTTAATCCTCAAAAGAACACTAAGAGATATACAATTATTGGCACCATTTAGCCTAACTCCCCCATTTCACACTAACCTAGTCCAAGTCTGCCAATCTGATCTGTTTCTGTTTTTGTTTTTGGCCTTTTTAGAGTCGCACCTGCAGCATAGGGAAGTTCCCAGGCTAGGGGTCAAATCAGAGCTGTAGCCGCTGGCCTACACCACAGCCACAGCAATGCCGGATCTGAACCGCGTCTGTGACCTATACCATAGCTCACCGCAGTGTCGGATCCTTAACCCACTGAGCGCGGCCAGGGATCAAACCTGCAGCCTTGAGGATACTAGTCAGGTTTGTTACCACTGAGCCACAGTGGGACCTCCCAACTCTGCCGATCTGAAGAGAAGGAAATCAAAGACCCTGTAGCGATGGACAGCTCTCCGCTCAAGGTCATGGAACAGGAAAAAAGGCAGATCAGGATGAGGACCAGGCTCTCGTATGGTGCTGGACACCACGCCATATGCAGATTTGAAGTCATCTGGCCCACTGCTCTGTCCCCAGGCTCACAAGAGCCCAGCGCCCAGGCTCATTCACTCAGTTCTCCTGGTAAGAGGCCTCCCGGGCATTCTATTATGACTTCCAGTCTGAGAGACTTTCTGAGAGTGTCATTGCCACACACCCTCCTGGAGCACCTTGCCACTTGCTCTGCCCACCCCTCATTTCTGCCCTCCGAATCTAAGAAGGGACAGGGTTCTTCCAAGAGAAGTTGGCCCAATCCTTCCCGTCCCGTCCCTGAGCCGCTGCAGTAGGAACTCTCGGCACTGAGACAATGACTCAGGCTCAGTTCATGAAAGACTGCTCTGAAGCACGAAGGCAGCAGTCCAGAAAGGACATCCAGAGGTCATGGGATCCAGCCCCTGCCTCTTCCACATCTGTCCCATCTCTGGCTTCCAATGCCAAGTCAGTTGGGCCCTGGGCCACACCAACGTCCTGGGCTTTCCTTGGTCCCTGTACCACCGATTCAGAATTCTTTCCCACGTCCAGTTCAAGTCTCCTCCTGGCTCAGTTTTCCCAAGAAGTAACAGGCTTCCAACAGTGGAGGAAAGTGAGGGAAGGAAGCTGTTTCTTCTCTCTGTCTCAGAAAAAGACCTAGGAACAGGCAGAAGAGGCAGGTCTCCCAGCAGAAAGGAGAGAAAGAAAAAAAAAAAAAAAGAGAGAGAGAGAGAGAGAGAGAGAGAGATTTCTGTGTCTGTCTTCCCTGGGCTAAATGGTGTATTACACTCTTATTCATTCTCCTAACAGTGAGATGGGCAAAGACTCCATTTTGCTGATGAAGAAATCAAGGCTGTAAAAGTTACCTACCCAGGGAGTTCCCATAGTAGCTCAGTGGTAATGAATCCGACTATTATTCATGAGGTTGCAGGTTCGATCCCTGG
This sequence comes from Phacochoerus africanus, assembly GCF_016906955.1. NCBI lineage: Eukaryota > Metazoa > Chordata > Mammalia > Artiodactyla > Suidae > Phacochoerus > Phacochoerus africanus. The sequence goes on from NC_062557.1 coordinate 23,189,637, forward strand.
CCTTGCTCAGTGGGTTAAGTATCTGGTGTTGCCATGAGCTGTGGTATAGGTCACAGACACAGCTCAGATCCTGAGTGGCTGTGGCTGTGGTGTAGACCGGCAGCTGTAACTCGAATTTGATCCCTAGCCTGGGAGCTTTCATATGCCACAGGTGCAGCCCTAAAAAAAAAAAATTACCTACTCAATGTCAAGCGACTTAATGATGACACAGGGACAAAACTCTAAGGAGCTCGAAGCCTCTGCTTTTTGAAGCCAAACAGGAGCAGGAAGTCTCCAAACACAGAAGAAGTCCTTGTTTGCTCCAGCCCTGGATGGAAGTTTGATGACCCCATCTCAGGGTGCTCCAAGGATTCTGAAGTCAGAGTTGCCTAGGGGGGGCTTGTTGGGCTGCTCTGAGCTGGGCAGCGGGGAAGTGGGTGGCCTTCAGAGGGGAACCAGAGAAGCCTGGTAACGAATGGGCCTTTAAGAAACTTGGACCTTTGGGAAACTGATCTGAGGGCCGAGGTCCTATTGAAACTCCTTTCAGGAAGCTAGTGTTCAGAGAGCCTACAGATGTAGTGGGTGCATGGGGGCGGAGGGCTTTGTCCCCCGACAACCACAAACCCTCACAACTGCCCTTGTCTTACTTCTGCCACTGGCAAATAAATCTCTATTCCTGGACACAGTAACCTGAGCAGTGCTCCACTGGTGAGCTCATCCTCAGGATAGAAATTGCTTGAATGACTATGAGTACTGGGGGTGGGGGGTGGGGGTGGTGACGACACCGGGTTCAGCTCCTCCTCCAGGACTGGCATAAAGTCAGGACCCTCTTGAGAGCCACCCATCCCTCATCTTATCACCCACAGCAGATGAGGAGGAGGGAGGCTTAGACCCAGAAGTCTGTCCACCCACAGCCAGGAAAGGATTCTCACAATCGCCAGCCTCCTTTCATTTTCTTGGACAGGCCTAGAGATGAAGCTAGACCTTTTGGTCAGGACCAGAAATGGCAGGAGATGAGGGAGTTGGGGAAATGGCTGGTAAGCAACACGCATTGGAAGAGGTACCTTCAGGGAGTTCCCATTGTGGCTCAGTGGTAATGAACCTGGCTAGTATCCATGAGCGTGCGGGTTCGATCCCTGGCCAGGCTCAGTGGGTTAAGGATCTGGCATTGCCACGAGCTGTGGTGTAGGTTGCAGATTGGCTTGGATCTGATGTGGCTGCGACTGTGGCTATGACCGTGGTGCAGGACAGCAGCTGCAGTTCCAACTAGACCCCTAGCCTGGGAACTTCCATATGCAGCAGGTGTGGCCCTTAAAATAAAATAAAATAAATTACTAAATAAAAGGTAGCTTCAGGCCAATTGGAGGGTAAGAACGCTTTTCCTCCCACCTCTCCCTAACCCTCATCTAATTCCATTTGTGGTAGGAGCTTTAGGAGGGGGATGTATCTTGGAGAGTTTTGGGAACCTTAAGTGTGGGGACTGAGGCTTCTTTGCTAAAGTCCAGACAAGACTGGAAAGCGATACAGTTGCCCTGCTTTCCAGGACAGGGCTGGCCTTTGACATATGATGTTAAATTGTCCAGTCCCTGCTGAGAACACCCCTACCTCATAGTCCCAAGGATGTGTGTCTTTGGAGAGAGTGACTCCAGGGCAGAAAGACATCCAGTTAATGGGGTGGAAGTGTTTCCATTCTTCTTCCACTTCACTATCAGCAAGTCCTACCTTCATCTCAGTCTCAGCTAACCTGCAGTTGCAACCTATTTCTATTCCCCCTCGACCCCATCCAGACCATCTTCAACCTTGTCACGCCCCCCACCCCTACCCCATTCCGGGTTTTTCAGTGTAAAACTGCCCCCTCCACTTCCCTACCCTCCAAGCCCCTCCCCGTCTTGTCGAGCCCCGCCCCCCCGCTCCGCCCAGCTCAGCCTCCTGGCCACAGCGGTAGCCAATAGCTGAGAAGCTAATTTGCATAGAGGCGAGGGGGAGCCGCGGAGGGAAGGGGGGGAGGGACTAGGCGACCTCCTAAATCAAAGTTGGGAGGCGAGGACTGGGCGTAGGGGCCCGCTGGGTGCCCGACTGGGGCCCGCGGGGGGAGGGGGAGGGCTGGGGGCGGGCTCAGAGGACAGCTGAGCTGGCCGGACACCGGCAGCTCCCTCCCTCGGCTCATCTCCCGAGTCCCCACTTCCCTCCTCCCCTCGCTCCGAGCAGCATCCTCTACAGACCCTGGGTCCTCACTCTTGGGGTCCTCCGGATTCCGCGGCTCCGTGTAATTACCACCTCTCACCCACCAACCCGGGAACTTTCTCCGCCCGTACCTGGGAGTGAGGGATTGCTTTGCCTGGGCGGGTTTCTCCTGGGGTTCACTGGGGGGAGGCAGTCTCCAGAGAAAGGATTTAGGGTCCAAGAGAGACGCCCGCCATCCTCAGCCTGCCTCCAGCAGGGCTGCCGTCGGGTCTCTGCACCTCTCTTCCCCTTTCCCCTAACGATGACCGAAATGAGCGAGAAGGAGAACGAACCGGATGACGCGGCCACACACACACACCCGGGGACCGTCTCTGCCCTCCAGGAAACCAAGGTAACTCGGGAGGCGCAAGGCCTGGACCCCTGACCGGTGCGCCCCCGGCCCGGTGCGTCCTCCTCCCGACGCAGTCGCCACTGTGGCCTCGGATGCCCTGGGGTCGCAGTAGGGGGGCCCGAATGGTTCCTAAGGCTCCCCGCAGCGATCTGAGGGCAGTAGGTTCGTGATGAGGTGCCCAAGGAGCCCCTATCACACAAGCACGACACGCCCTTGCGCGCGTGATGGGCGGACGCGCCGCCGCGACCCTCCAGGGAGGTTGTAACTCGGCTTTGTTGGAGGGAGTCGGCGCAGGGAAGGCGGAGGAAGTGTGTAGCGGTGTGTAGCGGCTGGGGGCCGGTGTGCGCGCCCGAGTGTAGTGCGAGGCGCACCCCTCCGGAGTCCGCCAGGTCTCTTGTCTGTAGCTCAGCCTGTCCCTCTCTCTTTGCCTGTGTCTCTCTGAAAATGTCTCTACAACCTGTTTGTCTCTGTCTTGGTATCTCTCCGTGTGCGTCTCTCCCGGATTCTCTCGGCGTCTCCGTGTGTTTATCTCTGAGTCTCTCTAGCTGTCTCTCTCTGCCCCGCCGCAGTCCTGCATTCCACCCCTCCCAACCGGGTTAGGCTTGGGGACGTGTGAGGACGCGGTCCGGGGGTGCGCAGCTTCCGAGTTGGCGCTGGGGGCTGCGGCAGCGCGGGCCCTCACCGGCGGGGACCAGGGGACTGTTGTTGCGGCTCGCGAGCAGAAAGACAGGCAGCCCCACCCCCTACTCCGCCAGCGGGACGGGGGCTGCGGTGGCAGGGGGGAAGCAAAAGGGAAGTCATCGTAATTAATGAATGTCATAATTAACCCTAATTATGTATGATTGTTACTCCTGCGGGAGTCACAATGAATAAATTATTCCCCAATGAAGTCAGGCGGAGCCCAGACTCCCGGCAGTGAAGGGGGCGGGGCGGGGCGGGGAGAACGCGGCGCACATTCAACCCTCCCAACCGCTAATCTGTCTGCTCCCTCCCCAAGTTCTAGGTGCTGACCTGCCAGAAATTCTGAGGGAAAGGAACCTGAGCAGGGGTGGCTGGGGATGGGGAGAGAGGAAGGGGCAGTGCTCTCTCTGCCTGCTCCCCAGACTTCAGGCCAAGACTCCCCTCTCCCTGCCACCCTGGTAAATTGTTGCCACCTGGCTCCTGTTACTCTGAGGAAAGGGGCAGCCAGGAGCAGAAATGGGTGGGGTCTTTCTTTGGCCTCCCCTGGTATCACTCGCTTACCTATAGCTCTTTCCAGTCCATCTTCCTTCTAATTCTGCTTGACACCCCCCCCCCCCCCCCGAATATGAGGTAATTCAAGGTCAAGGTCATCAAGAGAGTGACCAGGGGAAGATGAGTAGGGCCAGAGTGAATGGAGGCTGGCTGAGGCACCCCAAATAGGCCCCCAGCCCTAAACCAGAGGGACACAGTGGGTCTCCATGTCCAAGTCTTCAGATTCACACTTGACCTTCTCCTGCTCCCTTCTGAGAACTAGACCTTGGGCTATCAGACCACAGAGTTCACTCTCCCTGGGAGAGCCAAGTCTACTGGGAAAGGAATGAGGTGCTGGGGTGGGAGGAATATTTGTGACAGCTTCTTTCAAGCAGAGGGTCCCAGGAACTGAGCCCCATGCTGAGTTCCAGTGTCCCTGACCTTCTCGGGGGCGTCCTAGGCACATTGGACAGACACATACAACCCCCCTCCTTGCTTTCCAGGGGATTGGGGCCCTCCCAGGTCCTGCCCTGATGTCCACACCACAGCCTGGCCACTCAGCTCCCTCCTTACAGAACTCTCCAAAAGTGGACAGGAGCGCTAGGCAGTGCTGCCTCAGCAACCATCAGGCTGCAAGTTTAGCTGCGTGGGGAGGGGGTGGCCAGGGCTTGGCAGGTCTGTGCCTCCCTCCTCCCAGCACAAGGACCATCCCATGCCATTCCTCTGGGTCCTCTCCCTTCCCTGCTCCCTCTGTGCCAGGCCAGTTGGAGCCTTGCCCCTCTGCCCCCTCCCCTGCACCTCATTTAAGAAGGACTCAGTAATAACAGAAGTTGGGCTGCGGGTCTTGGGGGAAGGTAGTCAGGAGGGCAGAAGTGGGCAGAGAGGGAATTCAGGACTCAGTGTCCTTCCATCCCCCCTTGTCCCAAAAAAACTTCTGTCTTCAGACTATAGGGATGGAGGAGAAGGAAGGGAGAGGATTGGTAGCTGCTCACCCAGCTCAGTTTGAGGCAGGTTCAACAGAGGTGGCTAGTGGAGTTCCCGTCATGGCACACTGGTAAACGAATCCGACTAGGAACCACGAGGTTGTGGGTTCGATCCCTGGCCTTACTCAGTGGGTTAACAACCCAGCGTTGCTGTGGCTCTGGCGTAGGCCGGCGGCTTCAGCTCCGATTAGACCCCTAGCCTGGGAACCTCCATATGCCCAGGGTGCAGCCCTAGAAAAGACAAAAAAAAAAAAAAAAAGAGGAGGCTGGTGCCTATTAGGCAGTGAAGCCAACATTCCAGACATATTCATCAGTGTTGGGGGCCCCCTGGGCATTTCTTGCCAGGCCAAGCCCAGCCTCCTGCCCAAGCGAAGGTTGGGTATCACTCCTGCTGAGCCCAAGCTACTCAGTGCCCGCCCACACACTCAGTGTCAGCATCACGCTCTCTGGGTCCCCATCCCAACCTACCACACAGGGCCTGCCATCATTCCCTTTGATGCCATCCTTGGGAAGACCCTGCCATGCCAGCTTGGCCATCTAGGTCAGCCTGTGCCACATCTGCCACCACTCTCTACCAACTGCCTAGTGTCCTTTCAGGAGCTGGTGGGAATTGAGGGAAAAAGGGATAGTCCAGGGTGTGGAGAGGTGAGGAGCAGGCAGGCAGGTGAGGCTCTGCTTCTAAAAGGGGATTCAGAAGTTCCTGTCATGGTGCAGTGGTTAACGAATCCGACTAGGAACCATGAGGTTGCGGGTTCAATCCCTGGCCTTGCTCAGTGGGTTAAGGATCCAGCGTTGCCATGAGCTGTGGTGCAGATCACAGATTGGATCCCACATTGCTGTGGCTCTGGTGGAGGCCGGCGGCTACAGCTCTGATTCGACCCCTAGCCTGGGAACCTCCATATGCTGTGGGTGCGGCCTAGAAAAGACCAAAACAAACAAACAAACAAACAAAAAAAAACCTTCCAGGAGGGAATTCGTAATAACAGGCCTGGTGGTCCAGGCTCCAAGCCAGACAAGCTCCTAGTGCTTGGGAGGGAATGGGATCCAGGTGGGCCAACTTGCCAGGGTACATACACAGCAGGTTTTCCCCATGCCAGGGGATGGGTCCTGGCCCAGTGGAGACACCAAAAAAATAGCTGATAGGAAGGTAGAGAAAGGTCTTCTCTGGGAAACAGGAGTCCCAGGTGTGGGAATACCTGGCCAGGTTGAGCAAAAATGAGGTTTGAGTAGCCAAGCCAAATGTCTCTGGAGCGAGCAGGCATTAAGCCATTTGGCAGAGGTACCCCCATCCTGCCCTCCAGCCACAGCCCTTCACACCTGCCAGCCACTTCAGACCGCATTCCTTCCTGCCTCTCCCACCCTCCTGGGATCTGGGGCAGAGTCAGGGCAGCCCTGGTGCTGGAGAACATTCTGTTCCAGAGGCCTCTGGTACCCTGCAGAGATGGCTCTTGGCACTGAGGCCAGCGGGGACCAGGAGAGGGCCAGGCTGGAGAGCAGAGAGGTTTGAAATCTCATCCTGTGAGCATTACTTTGGAAATAATGGCCTCAGGAGGTGGCTGGGAGTGGGGATGGGGGACCTGATTGATGTCTTCAAATATTTGAAGGACTGATGGGTGTAAGAGGGAGTAGCCCTCTCTGGAGCCAAGGGAAGAAGAAGGGCTGATAGGCAGGGAGGCAGGTTTCAGCTCTATATAGGGAAGCACTTTCCAGTGAATGCAGCTGCCCAAAGATGGAATGACTGTCCCAAGAGAGGGTGTGCTTCCTGTCACAAGAGGTGACCAACAGAGTCTGAAAGTCCGACAATGATTCAGAGGGGACGTGGCCAGGGTAGTGTGTGGTGGGGACTGCTCTAGGTGGCCAGTCTGTTTTGTTTTTTTTTTTTGCTTCTTAGGGCTGCACCCGCAGCATATGGTGGTTCCTAGGCTAGGGGTCAAATCAGAGGTGCTGGCCTACACCACAGCTCAGGGCAGCACTAGATCCTTGACCCACAGAGTGAGGCCAGGGATTGAACCCATAACCTCATGGTTCCTAGTCAGATGTGTTGCCGCTGTGGCGCAACGGGAACTCCTAGGTGGCCAGTCTTCAAGTCCCTTCTGACCTTAAATTTCATGACAAGCCCATCGCATAATTGAGAGGCAGAGGTGAGGGCCAAGGCAGGGCCAGGAGCCCCAAAGATACTCAAGAGCCAAAGCCACTGGTTCAAGTCCTGGCTCTGCTGCTTACCAGTTGAGGACTCATGAGGAGTGAGTGGTTTCAACCCCTAGGAGCCTCAGTTCCTCATCTGAAAAATGGGACAATAATTGTCACCATTGGAGTTCCCATTGTGGCTCAGTGGGTGAAAAACCCGACTGGTATCCATGAGGATGTGAGTTCAATTCCTGGCCTCGCTCAGTGTGTTAAGGATCCGTTGTTGCCGTGAACTGTGGTGTAGGTCGAAGATGTGGCTTGCATATTGCGTTGCTGTGGCTGTGGTGAAGGCCGGCAGCTGCAGCTCCGATTGGACCCCTAGCCTGGGAACCTCCATGTGCTACAGGTGCAGATCTAAAGAAAAAAAGAAAAAAAAAGGCAAAAAAAAATTGTCACCACTAGGGTTAGTGCCAGGGTTAACGACATGCAGCATGTAAAGTGCTAGCTCAATTCCAGGACTCTGACAAGAACAGCCTGTCATTATGTTTCTAGATTTAGGTTTTTGCTTTTGGGACTTGAGCCTGTGTTGCTTAGAGAGCATCTAGCCTGGACTCCTTCCTCTTGGATGTGGGGAAACTGAGGTTCAGAGAGAGGAAGGGAAGAGACTTGCCTTCAGGCGGCAGGTTTGGTTTTGCCACCCACCCCAGCACATCCTCCCAGAGACCTCATGAGCTCTGTGCCCACGGCCCCTGGGCAGAGCAGTGGGTGGTTCACCTGCCCCTCTGGGCCTGTCAGAGCCTCCAGAGCTGCATTTGGCTCGGAGAACACATTTGTGTTCTAATTAATCATCCCTCTGGGCCTCCATCTCTGCCCCATCGCCCAGGCATCTGGGGCCTGGGGCCCTTCTTCTATGAGAAGCACAAAGAAGCCCACAGTGCCATCCAGGAAGCTGGGTTTGGGAGGAGCTGGGCAACTCAGCATGCCTGTCACCCTGGGGCTCTGGCCTTTCAGCTGGCATGCCGGGCTGCCTTGTGCCCAAACATTTCTCTCCCCACCTCCCCCGTGGTCTTGGCTCCCCAGGGCTAGAAGGGCCACCACTTCCCTCTCCCTTGGCATGGTTACTAAGCTGGCAGCCATGGCACACAGGCTGCCTGGTGTCCCCACCTGGAGCCAGGCCTCTGCCCACCACCCTCTACCCTTATTTTCTTTTTGCATCTTTTTAGGGCCGCACCCTCAGCACATGGAGGTTCCCAGGCTAGGGGTCAATCTGAGCCTCGTCTGCAACCTATGCCATGGCTCACAGCAACGCCAAATCCTTGCTTAACCCATGGAGTGAGGCCAGGGATCGAACCTGCATCCTCATGGAGACTAGTCGGATTCATTTCTGCTGAGCCACAATGGGAACTCCCCCTTTTTCATCATTGGTGGAAAGGAATGGGCAGGAGTAAGGACTCTCACCAGGAGGGGAGTGGGGCAGGGGTCTGGGTGGAGAGGTCCAGATCTCGCCCTGGGTGGAATAAGCGGGTGTTGGGGTGAGCTGTGAAAGTACCTCTGGCCTCACCGCAGAATCCACCCCTCCCTCCAGAACAGAGGCTCCATTTAGGATTCCATCCACTTGCTCATCATTTATTCAACAAAGATTTGAGGTTCCTGCTGTGGCAAAACAGGATCAGCGGCTTCTGCACCAACAGGATGCAGGTTTGATTAAGGATCCTGTGTTCCCGCAGCTGTGGCAACTGCGGCTTGGATCTGATCCCTGGCCTGGGAACTCCATATGCAGCGGGGTGGCCAAAAAAAAGAGAAAAAACAAACAAACAAAAACAAACAGGGGAGTTCCCGTCGTGGCGCAGTGGTTAACGAATCCGACTAGGAACCATGAGGTGGCGGGTTCGGTCCCTGACCTTGCTCAGTGGGTTAACGATCCGGCTTTGCCGTGAGCTGTGGTGTAGGTTGCAGACGCGGCTCGGATCCCGCGTTGCTGTGGCTCTGGCGTAGGCCGGCGGCTACAGTTCCGATTAGACCCCTAGCCTGGGAACCTCCATATGCCGAGGGAGCAGCCCAAGAAATAGCAACAGCAACAACAAAAGACAAAAACAAAAAAACAAAAAAACAAACAAAAAAACCCAAACAAACAGGGAGTTCCCGTTGTGGCTCATCAGTTAAGAACCCAACTAGTATCCATGAGAATGTAGGTTCAATCCTGGGCGCCACTCAGTGGGTTGCCGTGAGCTGTAGTGTAGGTTGCAGCCTCGGCTCAGATCCTGAGTTGCTGTGGCTGGGGTGTAGGCCAGCAGCTGCAGCCTGGATTTGACCCTTAGCCTGGGAACTTCCATATACCGAATGTGCAGCCCTAAAGAAAAACAAAGCCCCCGAGTTCCCATCATGGCTCAGCAGTAACGAACCCGACTAGTATCCATGAGGATGCAGGTTCGATCCTTGGCCTTGCCGAGTGGGTTAAGGACCCGGCGTTGCCATGAACTGCAGTGTAGGTCGCAGACGTGGCTCGGATCCCATATGGCTGTGGCTGTGGTGTGGGCTGGCAGCTGTAGCTCTGATTTGACCCCTAGCTGGGAACTTCCATATGCCATGGGTGCAACCCTAAAAAGACCAAAAAAAAAAAAAAGAAGAAAAACAAAACCCCCAAAACAAAGAGTGACGGAGCACCTACTAGTGTTTAAATCTTCTCTGCCCTCCTGGGGCTCAGAGCCTCCCCGAGGAGTGAGAAGTAAATGATAACATGCAGGTGCAGCCAGCAGGAGGAGGGAGTGGGCCCACTCAATGGAATTTCTGCAGAAGAGATGGCTTCCCAGAGGAGGAAGAGCCACAGGAAACCCTGAAAGAGAAAGCGGGAAATAATTGGACGAAGCAGAGAAGAAGACAAATATGTCAAAACGCAGAGGCATAAAACATGGATGAGTTCAAGTCCTCGCATCTGGGCTCAGGTGGGAGGCATAGGGTGGAAGGGCAGCTTTGGCCAAGTGGCAGTTTCCCGGCTGGGACAGGGGCCTTGGCTGGGTCCTGAGGAGCCATGAGAGGTTTTAGCTGGGTCAGGGTCACCTCCCCAGCAGCTGCATGGAGAGCGGGGGCTGGGGGTGGAGGGTCAAGGTGGAAGCAAGGAGCTGCGGGACTGAGGCGGCTGGAGCCTGAACTAGGGCAAGGCTGTGGGTGTGCTGAGGTGTTGCAGGGGATGGACTGGAGAGATATTTTGGAGGAAGAAACAGCCCTGAGGATGAAGGTCCAGGGCGGCTACTCCCTCACTCCCTGTTCAAGAACTGGGGACTTGATGTGTTTGGCCCCCAAAGTATTTTGGGGGGGTCTTTTGGCGGGTGCACCTGCCGCATGTGGAAGTTCTCAGGCTAAAGCTTGAATTGGAGCTGCAGCTCCCGGCCTACACCACAGCCACAGCAACACCAGATTTGAGCCATGTCTGTGACCTACACCACAGTTCATGGCAACCCCAGATCCTTAACCTACTGAACGAGGCCAGGGATCGAACCCGAGTCCTTAAGGATACCAGTCAGATTTGTTACCACTGAGCCACAATGGGAACTCCCAAAGTATTATTATTATAATTATTATTATTATTTTGCTTAGGGCTGCACCCGCAGCATATGGAGGTTCCCAGGCTAGGGGTCCAGTCAGAGCTACAGCTGCCGGCCTACACCACATCCATAGCCAGGCCAGATCCGAGCCGTGTCCCCAACCTACACCACAGCTCATGGCAATGCTGGACCCTTAACCCACTGAACGAGGCCAGGGATCGAACCCACTAGCTCATGGGTTCCTAGTCGGATTCATTTCCGCTGTGCCATGACAGGAACTCCCCAAAGTATTATTTTTTTAACTCCAGGAAATAGTACACCCATTCAAAGAAATTTCTGTGCAGCCGTAAAGAAAGAATGATGAGGAGTTCCCATTGTGGTGCAGCAGAAACGAATCTGACTAGGAACCGTGAGGTTGGGGGTTCCATCCCTCGCCTTGCTCAGTGGGTTAAGGATCTGGCGTTGCTGTGAGCTGTGGTGTAGGTCGCAGACGCGGCTCATATCTGGCATTCCTGTGGCTGTGGTGCAGGCCAGCACAACTTGGATGCTGCATGGTTGTCGGCTGTGGTGTAGGCTGGCAGCTACAGCTCTGATTTGACCCCTAGCCTGGGAACCTCCATATGCTGCAGCTGCAGCCCTGAAAAGCAAAAAAAAAAAAAAAAAAAAAAAAAAAAAAACAAAAAAAAAACGAAAGAAAAAGAAATAATGATGATAAAACTGTATATTGGTATGGAATGATTTCCAAGATTTACTGTTAAGTGAAAAAAGCAAGGCACAGGAGAAGTGGTATACTACCTTTTATGCGAAGAAAAAAAGAAAAACTCTTGAGTTTGTTTCTACCCAATTTCACATAAAAGTCTTGATTTCTTTTTAAAAACTGGGAAACCTGGAGTTCCCTGATGGCCTAGTAGGTTAAGGATCCAGCGTTGTCAGTGCCGTGGGTCAAGTCGCTGCCTTGGCTCAGTCCCTGGCGCAGCCAAACAAACAAACAAAAAAAAACACAGGGAGTTCCTGTTGTGTCGGAGCGGTAACAAACCCAACTAGTGTCCATGAGGACGCTGGTTTGATCCCTGGCTCTGCTCAGTGGGTTAGGGATCTGGCATTGCCATGAGCTGTGATGTAGGCTGCAGACCCAGCGCGGAGCTGGTGGTGCTGTGGTTGTGGTGTAGGCTGGCAGCTCCAGCTCCATTTGACCCCCAGCCTAGGAACTTCCATATGTCGTGGGTGTGGCCCTAAAATGAACGAACTAATTCATTCATTAAAACGAAAAGTAAAAGAAATATTGGGACGTCTCGCCATGCTGGGTTGTCCACATGGACCAGCCTCAGTTAGCTAGAGGAGACCAGCAGCCGCTCGCTGGCCATCCAGTTTGCCACAGTCCTCACCACTCCTAATGAGGTGCCTGTCCCGCCAGAACGCCTTTGCTGGAGGAGGTTCCCTGGCTCCTGTGCGCCTCTGGGAGGATGACCTACCTTCTGGAACTTGGCAGCCTCTCTCGCAGCACGTCTCACCTCTGGCTCTCAGCCTTCAGGCTGCCGCTGGCCAAGGAAAGAAACCAGGGAGCCAGCCCCCACCTGGCTCCCGCTCACAGCCCCTCTTCCTCTCTCAGCTCCAGCGGTTCAAGCGCTCCCTGTCCCTCAAAACCATCCTCCGAAGTAAAAGCATGGAGAACTTCTTCCTCCGCTCAGGCTCCGAGCTCAAGTGCCCCACTGAGGTGCTGCTGACGCCCCCGACCCCGCTGCCACCTCCCTCCCCCCCACCCACATCCACAGACAGGGGCCTGTCCACCCCGGCTCCGTCCCCCTGCCCAATCCCACGACCCCTGGCACCAGTCAAGCCGGTGAGACTGCACAGCTTCCAGGAACACGTCTTCAAGCGAACCAGTCCCTGTGAGCTGTGCCACCAGCTCATTGTGGGTAGGTGCCTAGTGGCCTCAGGAGGGGGTATGGGGAGTGGGTCTGTGGAGCTGACTGCCTGATGTCGGGCTTCTGCTATTCAGGCCCCAGTCCTTTTTTTTTTTTTTGGGGGGGGGGGGTCTTTTTGCCTTTTCTAGGGCTGCTCCCGTGGCATATGGAGGTTCCCAGGCTAGGAGTCTAATAGGAGCTGTAGCTGCTGCCTTACACCAGAGCCACAGCAACAAGGGATCCGAGCCGAATCTGCAACCTATACCACAGCTCAGGGCAATGCCGAATCCTTAACCCACTGGGCAAAGTCAGGGGTCGAACCCGCAACCTCATGGTTCCTAGTCAGATTCGCTAACCACTGAGGCCCCCAGGCCCCCAGTCCTAATTGTGCCCCTCTCCCTGGGTGGACATGTAAGGACGCTTAGGGGTGGGTGGTGGCCCAGTGTTACTGTGTTCACTGACAACTCAGGCTTCAGAGCCAGCTCACACCCTCACCTGGTAGGAATGAGTGCTTGGCCCCAGGCTGGCCCAACAATGCCCCACCCCTTGCTCTCTCAGGCTGTAACCTGCCTCCTCTGCTCCTGGACCTTGGCCATAGCCTTTTTTTTTTTTTTTTTTTAATCTTTCTGTCTTTTCTAGGGCTGCACCCATGGCATGAGGAGGTTCCCAGGCTAGGGGTCTAATCAGAGCTGTAGCCACTGGCCTACACCATAGCCACAGCAACGCCAGATCCCAGCCGCATCTGCAAACTACACAACAGCTCACGGCAACGCCAGATCCCCAATCCACTGAGTGAGGCCAGGGATCAAACCTGCAACCTCGTGGTTCCTAGTTGGATTTGTTAACCACTGAGCCATGACGGGAACTCCAATATAGCCTCTTTTGACCATCTTCTCCTGCCAAACCCAAATTCTCCCCAGGAAACTCCAAGCAGGCCTTGCGGTGTAAGACATGCAAAGTCAGCGTCCACCTCTGGTGCTCCGAAGAGATCTCCCACCAGCAATGCCCAGGCAAGATGGTGAGTGGGCACCAGGTGGAGATGGCTGGCCCAGTGCTCCCAGGACTGGCATGTACGGGAATGAATGCCCTTCAAGGCTGCCTCCTCATGGGAGGGGGAATCCTTGGGATTGGGGCAGGCCAAGCTCCCCTGGGCTGTGACCTCCCCATGCCCTCTCTCTGCCCCTCACGCCACAGTCCTCCTCCTTCCGCCGCAACTTCAGCTCCCCTCTCCTGGTACATGAGCCTCCACCAGCCTGTGCCACAAGCCGAGAGTCTCCACCCATCGGTGAGTGTCCACCGTTGCCCCTGATCCCACTGTGGTGTGATGAGAGACCCACACATTCCTCAGATGGGTGCTTGAGTCACCCTGGCACTGCCTGTTCTTGGCACTGCTACCACTTCCCTTCTTTATATACTCCTGTCCTGAATGTAGGGTCTATCCATCCATCCAACCAGCTACCCATCCATCCATCCAACTGTCCATCCATCTATCCATCCATTTACCTGTCCATCCATCCATCCATCCATTCACCAGTCCGTCCATCCATCCATGCATCCATGCCTCCATCCATCCATCCTTCAACAAACACTTTACTGAGCAGCTACTAAGTGCCAGGCATTGTGCTAGACATGGGGACACCTCCCTGAAGAAGGTGGAGCTCTTGTCTAAGTCAGGGAGCCAGACATGAAATAGATAATGATGCAAACCATCGGTTAATCACCATTGGGTGAACACCTGAAACAGAAGGATGGGAAAAAAGAGAGGATTAAAAAAAAAAAAAATGGAGTTCCTGGAGTTCCTATCGTGTGTGGCTCAGCAGAAACGAATTTGACTAGCATCCACGAGGACTCAGGTTTGATCCCTGGCCCTACTCATTGGGTTAAGGACCCAGCATTGCCATGAGCTGTGGTGTAGGTCTCAGACTTGGCTCAGATCCCATGTTGCTGTGGCTGTGGCTGTGGCCAGCAGCTACAGCATGGATTCCACCCCTAACCTGGAAACCTCCATATGTCGTGGGTGAAGGCCTAAAAAGACCAAAAAAAAAAAAAAAATGGAGTTTCTGTTGTGGCGCTGTAGAAATGAATCCCACTAGTATCCATGAGGATGTAGGTTGGATCCCTGGCCTTGCTCAGTGCATCAGGGATCCGATGTTACGTGAGCTGCAGTGTAGGTCACAGGTGCGGCTTGGATCCTGTGTTGCTGTGGATGTGGTCTAGGCCAGCAGCTGGAGCTCCAATTTGATTCCTAGCCTGGGAACTTTCATATGCTTCAGGCACAGCCCTAAAGACACACACACACCAAAAAAAAAAAAAGAGAGAGGAATTCCTGTAGTGGCGCAGTGGTTAACGAATCCGACTAGGAACCTTGAGGTTGCAGGTTCAGTCCCTGCCCTTGCTCAGTGGGTTAACGATCCGGCGTTGCCATGAGCTGTGGTGTAGATTGCAGACGTGGCTCGGATCCTGCGTTGCTGTGGCTCTGGCGTAGGCTGGTGGCTACAGCTCTGATTCAACCCCTAGCCTGGGAACCTCCATATGCCGCGGGAGGGGCCCAAGAAATAGCAAAAAGACAAAAAAAAAAGAGAGAGAGAGAGAGGAAATGATAACGCTGGCACCTACTTCATCCACAGAGACAAAGAATGCCTGTGGGAGACTTGCAGGATGGGGAATTAGCCCGAGGATCTGAGGATCACACTGGAAGACCAGTGTGAGCAGAAGGCAGGCCAGAGGCAGGAAGAGGCAGAGAGTAAAAGGATAACATAAAGGATAACGAAGAGTTCCCCCTCTGGCCCAATGGGATAGGTGATGTCTCTGGATGCAGGTTCGATTCCCCCTGCCGTGCATAGGGGTTTAAGGATCCGGCATTGCCACAACTGCGGCTTGGATCTGAGGATCTGATCCCTGGCCTGGGAACTCCAGGTGCCACAGGGCGGCCAAAAACCAAACAAACAAGAAACGGACCACGGCGAGGGGGTGTCTTAGGGCCCATTTTAGGAATGTCCTTTGGACTTTATTCTAAGGTTAATTTTTGTGTTTTTACAAGAGTATTCTGGCTACTGTGCTGATTGGAAGGACCCGGGCAGAAGTGGGGAGACCAGTTGGGAAGGAGTTGCCAGGAAGGAGTTTGGTAGCATGGACCAGGCTGGTGGCAGTGGAGATGGAAAGAAGTGAGCAGATTCTAGAAGTGCTTGGGAGGTAGGATGAGGGGATGGAGTGAGGATGGGCAGCAAGGGGTCCAGGATGCTCCCAGTCTCTGCCTGGGCACCGTGGGAGGATGTGGAGCTCTCACTGCCATGAGGAAGACCCGGGGAGGGGGGGGGGCAGGTGAGGGGACATGCAGAGTTCAGCTTAGGGCAGACTGAGCAGAGGAGCCTGCAGGGCAGCCAGGGCTGAGATACAGGGCTTCAGGGCAGAGCCAGACTGGCAGCTGGGTGCCTGGCCTTGACTGTGGCTCCTCGGCAGGGGCCATCGGGAAGGTGGACCCTGTCTATGAGACTCTGCGCTATGGCACGTCCTTGGCCCTGATGAACCGCTCCAGCTTCAGCAGCACCTCTGAGTCTCCCACACAGAGTCTGGTATGGGGGGCATTGGGGGGTGGTTCTTGGAGGCAGGGGTCTCGGAGGTTGGGGGTCCAGGAGCTAAGCCCCCCCCCCACATCCCCAGAGCGAGCGGGATGAGCTGACCGAGGACGGGGAAGGCAGCATCCGCAGCTCCGAGGATGGCGCTGGTGACAGTGGTGAGTGGGACTGGGGACCGCGGGCAGGAATGGAGCACAGTGCAGTGCACTGCCTGCTGCCTCACACCCTGGCCCCGCCCTGGCATCTCCAGTATTCACAGCCCCCGCCGAGAGTGAAGGGTCAGGACCGGAGGAGAAGAGCCCCAGACAGCAGGTGAGGCTGTGCTGATGCTGAGCCCCGGCAGGTGTGGTGGGAAGGGATGTTCTTTTCCTTGTCACTGATCCCAGGTGTGCAAGAGTGTGGCGGGTGGGGGTATCATTGTCCCATAATTTATCCTCAGTCCACAGGGATGGACCGTGGCAGGTGAGCAGGTGCGGGAGGCAGGACTGTTACCCCTCCCACCTCTGACCCGATGCCCACTGTGCCCACTCCTACCCCCTCCAAGGGTGGGCAGTTGCAGGGTGCAGCAGACAGAGGAGGATCCCCCTTCTCCATCCCTGGCCCAGTCCCTGCAGGGGGTGCGAGCACAGCAGAGAGGAGAGTCTGTCATTGACCCAGGGGCCACTGTGGACGGAGAAAGGTGTCACCCTCCCATCCATGACCCAGAGCCTTTCCTCAGCCCCCCAGACTCCCCCTGCGGAAGGATGTGGGGCCCATGTACTCCTATGTCGCACTCTACAAGTTTCTGCCCCAGGAGAACAACGACCTGGCTCTGCAGTAAGTCCTCCTGCGGCCCTGCCGCCCGCCCCCCAGCCCCCACCGACTGGGCAGCTGCCTGGCTCCAGCCTCAGGGCTCTGTGCTCCCAGACCTTGGAACATGAGTGTGAGGGGGACCTTCAGGAACTTTCTCCTGGCATGCTTGAGGCTACTGAGCCCGAAGAAGAGGCAGAGGTGCCAGAGTCCAAGAGGGATTGGTGCTGATGCCATGTCTCCTGCTCCCTGCCCAGCCTCTGCCCTGGACAGCGGCCGCTGTACCTTGGGTCACGAGTGTACTGAGCGCATTGAGAACCTTCCCCCAGCTGTCGAGGGTGTGCAGGGGACCTGGGGGCCTAGGACTGCTGGGACGCAGACCCCTCTATATGCCAACCACCACCTCTCTCCTCCCAGGCCTGGAGACCGGATCATGCTGGTGGATGACTCGAACGAGGACTGGTGGAAGGTGACTTGGCAGAGCGGGGAGCTGAGGCTGGGGAGTGGTAGCACCTTGCTAGCCCCCACCCTCAGAGGGCCCTGCCCCACCTTCTCTCCAGCCCCAAAGACCTCCCCTCCTTCCTCTGCTGGCCCCAGACAGGCCCACGCCCACCCTCAGGCCTTGCTCTCACTTTGCCCCTCTGTGCACCAGCCTTGTCCCCCTCCCCCAGCCCCCTGCCCACCTTGTGCCTTTCCCAGCCCAGAAGCCACCTGACTAGGGGCTCGAATACAGAGAGCCCCAAGATGTGGAGGATGACGGCACTGGCTCTGAGTGGGCATTAGGTCTAGAGAAAGCAGTGGGGGGCAGGGTGGCCTGGGGCTCATTGCCGGCCTCATTCCCAGGGCAAGATCGGCGACCGGGTTGGCTTCTTCCCAGCCAATTTTGTGCAGCGGGTGAGGCCGGGCGAGAACGTCTGGCGCTGCTGCCAACCCTTCTCTGGGAACAAGGAGCAGGGCTACATGAGCCTCAAGGAGAACCAGGTGAGGGCCCGGGCCCAGCCTGGCTGGAGCGGTGGGCCTGGGAGAGAAGCAGCAGGAGTGAGGGCGAGTGCCCTGGAGGAGGCTGCTTGCAGCCTGGCAGCCCAGAGGGAAGGCAGGTTAGACGCAGCGGGACTGAGGGCAGGGCCCTCCTGTCATCCCCGCTGGGAATGGGGGGCTGGTGGTCAACACAGATGGGGGCTGAATTATGTTAGAAACAGTTGGGGAAGCCCTGGATTGGGAGCCCAGAGGCCTGGGTTTGAATGCCGGCTCCGCCTCTGGGTGGCTGTCCTTTTCCTGGTAACCTCTGCGAAGTGGGAGTTTGGCAGGGGCGTTGGACGAGCCCCTCTCAAGGGTCAGCTGCTCAGTGTCTGCTGATGGCGTCTGGTCTGGCTGCTGCGCCCTGTACCCTCCTGGGATCTGCTCCCATGACCCCGGCTCCAACCACATCTGAAGCTAGTCCCGTCATCCTCTGGGATGCGTCCCCTGGGAGCCGTCAGCAGGACTCCGGGCCAGTTATGCAGGCAGTGCCAGGCCTCAGCTTCGTGCCTCTCCTGCTCAGATCTGCGTGGGCGTGGGCAGGACCAAGGATGCTGACGGCTTCATCCGCGTCAGCAGCGGCAAGAAGCGGGGCCTGGTGCCAGCCGACGCCCTGACCGAGATCTGAGAGGAGCCAAGAGCACCCAGAAGCCACCCTGCCTGTGCCCAGCCCCTCGCTTCAGGCCCCAGGAGGGGAGCAGGCATCTGCCCACACTCTCCCTCCGCCTCTCTCCTAGGGGCCACTCACCACAGCTTGGGAGCCTTCTGCACTTTGAGGAAGGTTTTTTTTTTCCCTTGGGGCCTGAGGTGCCCTGAGGAGGTTGCTGCTCTGAGACTTGGGGGTGGGGAGGAGGAGAAAGTGGGAGGGAGAAAGATCCAGGTGGGTTCACCCCGGAGCCCAGCCACCCCCAGGCCAGCTGCCATGCGGAGTCCAGCCCTGAGAGGAAGTTCCTGGCGGAACTTTCTTGCTGCGTCCTCCAGAGCCCCTTCCCATGCCAGCACCTCTGCATGCCGGACCACCCCTCTCCTCACAGAGCCTCTGCTTGGGTCTCTGTGTGCGTGACCCTGCAGCTGCCCCTTTGGAAGTGGGGTCGTGGGAGGTGCCTTCCCGGCTCCCTCCGCCCTCCGCTCTGGGCGGGGAGGGAATTCAGGGCTGCAGGAGGGTCCTGATTCACCTCCTGGTCTCCCCACCTCTGTCACTCCATCAATTCTCAGGAAAGTTCTGCGGTTCTCTCTCCCATTACTTGAAACCCTGGGTGGACAGAGGAGGGGGGAGGGCTGAGGTCGAGGGAGGAGGTGGCAAATCAGAGACTGTCCCCTCAAGGAGGACAGTCATCACAGAGCGGCCTCACTCTCCCAAGAGCAGCCTGAGCGCCGAAACCCGATGGAGATCCAAAGACTGGCCCAGGCTTGGTCAAACCACCCCCATGTCACTGTCAGGACTCTAAAAGCCCCCAGTTGCAGGACTGACCCACCAGGGGAGGCTGAATTTAGTTCCTGTTCCAGCCCTGCCAGGCCCACCCCAGGAACCCCCCCCCCCCTCAGGTCCTACCTCCCTGTGGGGACCTCACAGGAGCCCCTGCTCTGCCAGGACAGGGCTGCCTTTGCAGGGACCCCTTGTTCCGGCTGTATCTGCTCCCTGGTCCCGGACAAAGAGCCCCAGCCGGAAGAGGGAGTGGGAGAATTCTGTTTGGCTACCAGATAAGGAAGGGGGTAGGCACCCTGGGGGTTGGGTCAGGGGGGTGGGGGGACACAGAAAGAGGACCCTTCCTTTGCAGACTGCTTTTCTCTGGTGCCAACCTCCCTCTTTCCCCCAGCTCGGAGCCTCCTCTTGTGCCCTTGATCATGCCAGCCAATGCCACCACCCCCCATCCTGGGCACAGTCACACCCTCCCATCAGTGGGAGGGCCACATCCTCCTACCCACTGACCCCTGCCCACTTCTCCCTCCTAGTGGGTGGGGGAGTCAAGCCACACTGCCCTGTTTGCTGCCATGAGGCCCCCCCCCAGCAATATCCCAGGGGTGGGCCCGATGCCCACTGTACATGAGGCTGCATGATGGGTCTGCTGGGGCCTTGCTGAGCCCCCAGACCCCCAATTAAACGTTTCTTCTCCCAACCTGTCTGCTCCATGTATCTTTCAGCTTGGGTGAGAGGAAGGGAAGGGGCAAGGAGTGGGGCGGGGGCTGGAGGTACTAAAAGGGGACAGGTTGAAGGTGGGAGAATGTGGCAGGCGTTGGGGCTGGGCTGGCCCTGACCATACAGGGTCCCCAGGCCTCTTCCCTCCCTTCCACCCAAGCAGCCTGAGCCCGGGGGAGATCTGGGGAAGCGTTTGAGAGAACGGGCTGGGGAGAGCCAGCGGGGGTGGGGGTCAGGGTGGGGGGTGGACGTGGAAAGGCCCCGAGGCAGCGAGGAAGGAGGTTTGGGGGACACTGGAGGGAGAGAGGGTGGGGCTGAGGTCAGTTTCTGGTTTGCCGCGCACCTGCCTCGCGCAGGGGGCGGGCACACACCTCCGCGTCTGGACCGTTCCCGCCCACCCAGAGGTGCCGTCGGAGACCAGCCGTACCCAGGGGGGCTCATTACCCACCCGAGCTCAGCCTCGCCCCCACAGTCCCCTAAGCCCGAGGCAGATACGCCGGCGGCGGCGAGGACAGTCGCGGACAGTGGGGCCCTGAGATGACTCAATCGCGCCCGTCATCGGGAGCCTGGCACCAGAGGGCCGCGGTGGCGCCCCTCCCGCAACGCAGCCGTGCCCGCCCGCCCACCTGCTCCGGCAGAGCTGCCTCTTTCCGCTCGATATGCCGGCCACGTCATCGCCCAGGCGAGCACGTCCTATGCTATTTATAGGCCGAGGGGAGCGTGGAGCAAGAGAGAGGCGGGCTGCGGGGGTGCCAGGGCAAAGCCGAGCTGCCAGAATGCAGAGGGGGTGGGGGCCTGCTCCTCTAGATGGGCACCCTTCTGATTCTGCCTCCCACCCCACCACCCCCAAAACAAGGTAGGCCAGGGGGGACCAGACCCTAGGTCTCCTGCCCGCTTTCTTTGGGACCCTTTTCTCCAGGGAGGATTCTGGAGCTTGGGGAGGTGGGCGGGGGCAGGAGGAGGAGGGTGACCTCCCCACCCCCCAGGACCCCTGATGGCAGCAGTGGATAAAGGGATCAGGAACCCAGTCCAAAGGCTTGAAAAGAGGGAAAGTCATGCAGATAGGTTCCCCCACACCCCCCCACCCCCGCCCCCGTGCCCAGGGCACCAACCCAGGAACTTAATCTTGTTTTATCCTCTAGAACCCAGTGAGGAAAGTGTCGGTGTCCCCTTTTCACAGCTGATGAAACTGAGGCACAGAAATATTAGGTGGCTTGTTCACAGTCACACATTGTCCAGCCCAACCATGCCCCTTTTATACACAGAGCACCTGAGGCCCAGAGTAGGCTAGTAACTTGCCCAAGGTCACCCAGCAAATTAATGGTCAAGCTGGTCTCAGAAATTACATTTCGTGCCTCCCAGTTCAGCTCTTCCTGCACCTGACCCTGGGTCCCTCAGTGCCTTACACCAGCAAGGTAGACACAGAGACACCTTGAGATGCTGAGGCTCCAGGGATCAAGACCCCACTCCCCTGGATACAGTGAGAGCCTTTCAGCAGAACTTCCTGCACACTCGCTTGTGTTTGCACCAGCCGCAGCTGGCCTGGACCCCCGCCTCCTCCTCAGCTCATTTGCCGCACTGCTGAGCACAGTGGCTTTTTCGGGTGGCTGAACCACTGACAGCAGGCTCGCAGCCTGGGGGCTGAGAACAGCTGGTGCCCCCACTCTAGCCTCTGCCCTCCTCTGCGCTACTCCGGGGGTGGCAGCACCTGCAACACCACTGGCCTGGAGCAGAGGATGCCCAGTAACCTGCTGGTGGTTCCAACCCACCATTTGGTTCTGTCATTTGACCACACGCACCCTCTCTGCCCCATCTCAGCCTGAGCTTAAGCTGGGAGGTACTCTGTGAGGGTTAAGGTTACCTAGGCTTGGGGGTGATGCCAAAAGGGGGGGGGGGTCTGGGGGCCAGACAAGAGGCCTAAAATGGCAGAGATGGATACCAGAGGTGGGGGTTGGGGGAAGACAGAACGAGCCCCTCTCTGCAATCCCATCCCCTTTTTTTTTTTTTTTTTTGCTTTTTAGGGCCGCATTTGCGGCACATGTAAGTTCCCAGTCTAGGGGTCGAATCAGAGCTGCAGCTTCCGGCCACAATCACAGCAACTTGGGATCCGAGCCTCGTCTGCGACCTACACCACAGTTCACAGCAACGCCAGATCCCCAACCCACGGATCGAGGGCAGGGATGGAACCCACTAGTCGGATTTGTTTCTGCTGCACCACAGTGGGAACTCCCCACTTTTTTTTTTTTGGCCATACCCTTGGCTTGAAGAAGTTCCCAAGCCCAGGATCACACCAGCGCCACAGCAGTGACAGCTGTAGGATCCTTAACTACTAGGCCACCAGGGAACTCCTACAGCACCCACCTTGCTAGCCCCACTCTCTCTGACCTCTTCAGCCTTCTTTACCCGCTTCTCCCAATCCTGTGGGGTTTTTTTTTTCTTTTTTTTTCCCATTTGATAATTTACTCATTTAATTTTTAATTTTCCTGGAGTATAGTTGATTTACAAAGTTGTGTTAATTCAGGGGTAAAGCAAAGTGAATCAGTTATACATATACAGATATCCATTCTTTTTCCGATTCTTTTCCCATATAGGTTATTACAGATTGCCTTGTGCTATACAGAAGGTCCCTTTTATTTCCCTTTTATTCTTTTTCCTTTTTATGGCCAAATCTTTCACATGTGGAAGTTCCCAGGCTAGGGGTTGAACTGCAGCTGCCGCTGCTGGCCTATGCCACAGCCGCAGCACCAACAGATCCAAGATGCATCTACAACTTACTCCCTAGCTCAGCACTGGGTCCTTCATCCACTGAGCGAGGCCAGGGATCAAACCCTCATCTTCACGGAGACTATGTCGGGTTCTTAACCCACTGAGCCGCAATGGTAACTCCAGTAGGTGCTTGTTAGTATCTTTTTTTTTTTTTTTTTTTAAGGGCCACACCCGCGGCATATGGAGGCTCCCAGGCTAGGGGGACAAATCAGAGCTGTAGCTGCCGGCCTGTGCTACAGCCACAGCAATGCAGGATCCAAGCCACGTTGGATCTACCTACACCACAGATCATGGCGATGCTGGATCCTTAACCCACTAAACGAGGCCAGGGAGCAAACCTGTGTCCTCATGGATGCTAGTCAGATTTGTTTCCACTGAGCCATGATGGGAACTCCTCCCCCCTCCCAATTCTTTTTATTTATTTATTTATTTTTAGGGTCGAACCTGCAGCATATGGAGGTTCCCAGGTTAGGGGTCCAATCAGAGCCGTAGCCACCAGCCTACACCACAGCCACAGCAACGTGGGATCCAAGCCATGTCTGCCATCTATACCACAGCCCACGGCAATGCCGGATCCTTAACCCACTGAGCGAGGCTAGGGATTGAACCCGAGTCCTCATGGCTACTAGTTGGGTTTGTTAACCACTGAGCCATAACAGGAACTCCCCACTCCGAATTCTTAACAGCCTGTCCCCAGTGCTTAGGACAGGCTCGGGGCACCTGCTGCAGGGTATGAGAAAGGCAACATGTTCTTCCAGCCTCAGCCCTCCCTGTGCTTTCAGGGAGCCAGCCTGGGTGGCCCACCTCTTAGCCTTAGAGAGAGGACCAGGAAGGAGGCCAAGGACCCTGTACCCCTTCCCCAGCTCATGGCCCTGCACAGCAGCTGTACTCCGTACCTCTCCTCGGCTGCCCACTCTGAGTCACACACCTTCCCACATCTGGGGGAATCCAAGGCGGGCGCTAGTGTTCATGCCATGCTGAGGTTCTGGGGAGTCACTGGTGCTTTGAGGCCAGTTTCCTCCTCTAGAAATAGAGTCGGGGAGTTCCCGTCGTGGCGCAGTGGTTAACGAATCCGACTAGGAACCATGAGGTTGCGGGTTTGGTCCCTGCCCTTGCTCAGTGGGTTAACGATCCGGCGTTGCCATGAGCTGTGGTGTAGGTTGCAGACGCGGCTCGGATGCCACGTTGCTGTGGCTCTGGCGTAGGCCGGTGGCTACAGCTCCGATTCAACCCCTAGCCTGGGAACCTCCATATGCCGCGGGAGCGGCCCAAGAAATAGCAACAACAACAACAACAACAACAACAACAAAAGAAATAGAGTCGGACTTGCCTGGGGAGTCTTTACCTGGGGGCCATGAACCCCTTTAAAGGTACGCAAAAGTATGTGACGGGACCAGTTGCAAGTGCTTGAGAGAATGGACACATGTTGTTGTCAGCATTTCACAAGACTCCAGGGCCTGGAAGAGACCCGGTGGTTCTGCTAGAGGATCTGCCTGCCAAGGGGGCCCTCCCAGGCACTGCCGAAGGAAGGGGTTAGAAGCCCAAGGTGGAAAGAGATAAACTTAGGCCTGGGGTGAGCTTCAGAAAGAAGGGACTAAACTTGGAGTTCCTGTCATGGCACAGCGGGAACAAATCTGACTAGGAACCACGAGGTTGCGGGTTCGATCCCTGGCCTTGCTCAGTGGGTTAAGGATCCGGCGTTGCTGTGGGCTGTGGTGAAAATCACAGATGCAGCTCAGATCTGGCATTGCTGTGGCAGTGGTGTAGGCTGGCAGCTGTAGCTCGGATTAGACCCCTAGCTTGGGAACCTCCCTATGCTGCAGGTTTGGCCCTAAAAAGACAAAAAGAAGAAAAACAAAGGCAGGGAGAGAGAAGGGACTAAATTCAAAGCTTCCCAAGAGATAGGTTCCTACAACCTAACTCTTCCCTCACACCCCAACCTCCCACCACCCCAAACCTCCCCAGAGTCAGCATCCTACACCTTCAGTGACCTGTGGGAGAACAGCACCATCTCCTGGTCTATGGTGGAAATGGTTTTCTATGCTGCAGCCTTGGGAACCCCAGGGAAGCTCCTTACTCTCCCTCCTGTCAGCCAGGAGGAGGAGGAGGAGGTGGAGGTGGACGGCCTTCAGGGCCCCTCCTCCTCCGGTCCAGGCCTGGGAAGAAGGCATCTCCAAGTAGCTTGGCCAAGGCCCTTCCCCTTCCAGGCCACAGCATCCCCACTTGAAAGAGTTAGAGCAAGGCTGAGGGTACATTATGCACAAGCCACTCTCGTGGCCACAGAGGACCTCTCAGCCTGGGCTCTGGTGCACATGGGTGGTGGTGGAGGCCGTCTGGAAAATTCTGTCTGGCCTTCACTGCCTTGGGCTACCCACCTCCCCACCCTGTCCAGACTGGACAAGGACGCTACAGGCAGAGCTGGGAAGGTCTGCGGCCCCTAAGAATGCCTGAGCCTGCCCAGCACATACCCTGAAGACTTCTCATTGGCTTTCATATCACTCCTCTGCCCCAAACAAGTGTTCCTAAGATGGGTGGAGGGCAGGGAGGGGACCAGGACAAGCACACCTGTTATAGCTGTTCCCAAACTCATCTTTTCTTTTTAGAGCCACACCCACAGCATATGGAAGTTCTGGGGGCAAATTGGAGCTGCAGCTGCCAGCCTACACCACAGCCAGAGCAACACGAGATCCCTAACCCACTGAGTGGGGCCACGGAGCAAACCTGCATCCTCATGGATATTAGTCAGGTTCACTCCCGCTGAGCCACAATAGGAACTATTTTACTTCATCTAGAATTCACTTTTCCCACCCCCAATGATGCATTAGTTCGAGCTGAACAGGTGAACCCAATGTCCCTACACCGTTTTCTCATCTATAAAATGGAGAGGCTAATATCCTACCTTACAATGTTGTAAAGATTAGAAAATCAATGTAAGTCAATGCAAAAAGTGCCTTACAGTACTGGGCTTAGAGAGGATTTTTCAGTAAATGTGCTGGTTACTACAAGTGGCAAAATAAAACCCATTGCCCGGTTGTAAAAGTTATTAACCCAGAATGGCTTTGACAACTGTTATGTGCCTTTATTCCAGTTTCTGCTGAGAAAGCCATCTTTTTTGTTGGCTGCTCCCAAGGCACATGGCAGGTCAAACCCACACCACAGCACTAACAGCTGCTGGATTCTTCACCTGCTAAACCACTAGGGAACTCCCTCCTGTGAGTCATTTTCTATGGTTATAAATAAAAAAACAAGTCTTATTAGGATCAGAAAGAAAAAAGGTTTAGGGAGTTCCCGTTGTGGCACAGTGGTAATGAACCACTTTGTCCACAAGGACGAAGGTTTGATGCCTGGCCTTGCTCAGTGGGTTAAGGATTTGGTGTTGCCAGTAGATCACAACTGCAGTTCAAATCTGAACCCTGGCCCAGGAACTCCATATGCCAAGGAAAGGCCAAAAGAAGAGAAAAAAAACAAAGACAGCTTAGGCAGCAGTCTTCAGTTGAAGTCCAGGCACCACTGCTCCTGGACTGGTGGTGGTTCAAACCCCCAGTGTCCTGGAGTTCCAAGGGGGTAGACCTTCACCTTGAACCTCAAGCTTGCAACTGAGAAGTATAAACATACTATTTTCTGCTGTCTTTAAACAATGGGACAACTTACATAGCAACTACTGCACATCTGAGACCACTCACGCTCTGCCCTAAGGGGCAATTTTGAAGCACAGTATTTTAGGTTTGGGTAGAAGCCATCCGTCCCTTCTCTTCAAACAGGCCCCATACCCTGGAGATGGAGGGGGTATGAGCCTGGCCAGAAGCCAGGAGCCAAGGAAGCAATGAAACAGGAACCCAGGGAAAGGCCTCTAACCGGGTTTGGTTCTGGTCCTGTAAATAGTGAAGACCCACCAAGCAGCCAGAAACTTTGGAAGTGAAGAGGTAGGCAGATGAAGGCTTAACTTTTTGTTTTTGTCTCTTCTAAGGCCGCTCCGGCGGCATATGGAGGTTCCCAGGCCAGGGTCAAATCAGAGCTGTAGCCGCTGGCCTCCGCGCTCCGCCAAAGCCACAGCAACGCCAGATCCGAGCCGCGTCTGCAACCTACACCACAGCTCATGGCAGCTTAAGTGGATCCTTAACCCACTGAGCGAGGCCAGGGATCAAACCTGCAACCTCGTAGTTCTTAGTCGGATTTGTTAACCACTGAGCCACGACGGGAACTCTTGATTGTTTTTCCGGCCACAGTGTGCAGTGGCTTGATGTGGGATCTCTGCTCCCAGACCCAGGGATTGAACCCCGGGCCGCAGTGGTGAAAGCACCTAGTCCTAGACACTAGACCACCACAGAATTCCCAAGGCTCATTTTTATTGAATCTATGTAACTGCCAAGGCCACTATGTACAGAGAGGAGGGGGAGAACTTTATTTCTTGGTCTCTTCCTCCTTGGACAGAGTCTTGATGATTTCCTCCTTCTTGGCCTGGAGTCGCTCTTCACGGCGCTTGCGTGCTTCCTTGGTCTTAGACCTGCGGGCCTCAGCCTGGTCCCTGGGTAATGAAAGACAGAAGACGGGTGAGCTGCTGGGGACACCAAGAGCTCCTGCTTCAAATAACCTCACGCTACCTTGACCCCGGGAGCAGCAGGCGGTGTTCGGGTGTGGGTACAGCAGGAGGATCACACAGCTGTACTCTGGACAGACTGCGTCTAATTGGACGTTTTCAGGGTCTCAGAACCTGACGCAAAGAACACAGGGGCCAATTCCTAAAGAAACTTACGCCAGAAGCTTCTTGCGAGCCTTGTCTGCCTTCAGCTTGTGGATGTGCTCCATGAGAATCCGCTTGTTTTTGAACACATTCCCCTTCACTTTCAGGTACAGACTGTGATACCTGCCGGGTGCAAGGATGGGGTTCTGCTCAGCAATTGGATCAACACAGACTGGCCCCTGGGATCTGCTTTCTACACAAGGCACCGAGGGTCCCTTTCCTCTCCTCTTGTTGCAGGGACGCCTTTCTCCCAAACCAAGACTTTTGGTGCAGTTTTTAGACAGAAGAGCTGGCCTGCAGAGACTCGATTCTTGGGCTATCCTTTTTTTTTTTTTCCGGTCTTTTTGCCATTTCTTGGGCCGCTCCTGCAGCATATGGAGGTTCCCAGGCTAGGGGTCGAATCGGAGCTGTAGCCGCTGGCCTACGCCAGAGCCACAGCAACGTGGGATCCGGAGCCACGTCTGTGACCTACACCGCAGCTCACAGCAATGCTGGAACCTTAACTGAGCAAGGCCAGGGCTCGAACCCACAACCTCATGGTTCCTAACCAGATTTGTTAACCACTGAGCCACGATGGGAACTCCACTTGGGCTATCCTGATGGTGAACAAGTGAGGAAAACCAGGACAGAATGGAAAAGCCTAAGAGACAGAGGGCTCCCTCCCAAGGCCAATGAGACGGAGCTTGCATCCCTGCGGAAGAACAAGCCATCAAAGCCCAAGGCAAAGTACTCACATGTGGCGGTCAATCTTCTTAGATTCACGGTATCTTCTGAGCAGCCGGCGCAGAATTCTCATCCTCCTCATCCAAGTTACCTTCTCAGGCATTCGAGCATTGGCAGTACCCTTCCGCTTACCTACAAGGAAGCTGAGTCAGGCCCACTCTAGTGCATCTGGGTGACCAGAGCCAGCTGAGAGTTCCAGGGACGGCTACCAATTCTCTGGGATACTTTATAACTCAATGGGTCATGTGCCAAGAGTTGTACCTCATTTTAAGGAGCATTATTTCCATTTTACA
Source organism: Phacochoerus africanus (assembly GCF_016906955.1). Classification (NCBI taxonomy): domain Eukaryota; kingdom Metazoa; phylum Chordata; class Mammalia; order Artiodactyla; family Suidae; genus Phacochoerus; species Phacochoerus africanus. Next base: position 23,218,000 of record NC_062557.1, read on the forward strand.
CATGATGATTCCAAGTATCTAATTTCTTTCATTTACTCAATTTTTAAGAAACCACAAATAAGGCAATTATTCCTCAGTCACTTTGCACAGAATGTGGATGACAGGGTAGGTATCAAGACAGTGTGGTAAACCAGGACTCAAAAGGTGGTATGAGTTCCTGTCACGGCACAGCGGAAACAAATCTGACCAGCACCCATGAGGACACATGTTCGATCTGTGGCGACACTCAGTAGGTTAAGGAAATAGCGTTGCTGCAAGAGCTGTGGTGTAGATCACAAACGTGGCTTAGATCTGGCATTGCTGTGGCTCTGGCGTACACCAGCAGCTACAGTTCTGATTCAACCCATAGCCTGGGAACCTCCATATGCCGTGGGTACGGCCCTAAAAAAAAAAAAAAAAAAAGTAAAAAGTAAAAAAAAGGGTGGTGTGTATGACTTTCATCTTCCTCGATCAATCATCCTGAGCCGAGAAAGGGCTTTTAGGATTTATTGGACAACATTTTCCAAGTATCCAGAAGAATCCTTGGCAGATAAAGGTGACCTCTTTCTACCAATACTTTCGACACCAACACCAGTTGTCAACTTTCTGCTTTGCAGACAGAGAAACACCAAGTATCAGAGTAAGAAAACACTCAAAATGAGTCAGAATGGGAAATCGAGACTTAATCATCTATCATTCCTAAGTCTAAGTAAAGGGAAGAACACACTTACCGATGCCCATATGCCTGCCCTTCCGGCGGGCCAGGGTGTTTTTCCGGCATCGAGCCCGGGAATGGACAGTCACAGGCTTCCGGATGATCAGCCCATCTTTGATCAGCTTCCGGATCTGCTGACCTGGGAAACCACAATGTATCTGGTCAGTCACCTGGGGGCTGCCTGGCCTCAAGCACACCAGTCCCAAGCCAGGACACAAACAAGAGGCCAGAGATACCACTCACATCCCTGGTTTCAAAAGCAGTAGAAATAGGGGAACCTCTGTTTCTTAAAATACATAAGAATTTCATCCATCGAGAGTATTTTATAGCAAACTCTCTCTATATTTGGGGAGGGGTGATTAAAATAGTATACAAATACAGCCTAGTCCTTCAAATCCTGTCTCAGCTGTTAGCTACCAGCCTAAAATAAGGTGAGGAAGTTTTGAACACTCATTACACCACCACAAACCCAAACAGGTTAAAAATTTCTCTGATGGTGACAAAGATTCCTGCTTGACCCAACCTTTGTCAGGCTTCCGAGCTTTCTAGGCCCATCCTTACAGTTCCTTTGTAAATTCTCGTTTTGGAAAGAACCCCGCTTAAGTTAGTTAACCAGAAACCCCTATCCTGATTTCAGGAAGAATCCTTTTTTTTTAGGTCAGTTTAGTCAGAATCCCCCTTACCTCTGTTTCTTCTTAGTAATTTTCCTCCCACTGACCCCTACACTGTGCTCCTTGGCTGTCAATCCCTACTTGCTCATGCTACCTTCTGATTTGAGCCCAATCTCTCCCCCTCACTGTAAAATCCCACTGCACTGGTCCCCGTATAACTATTTCAATGGTCCCGAATAAAATCTGCCTTGCCATCATCCCCCCCCCCCAATATGGCTGCTCCCATGGCATATGGAAGTTCCCGGGCCAGAGATCAAACCTGAGCCGCAGCTGTAACTTATGGCATAGCTGTGGCAATGCGGGTTAAGACCCGCTGTGCTACATAGGAACCCTATTTATGGAAGTACTGTGGTATGCTAATGTTATCTGCAGGACTGACATTGTCTAACTACTTTGAGTAATTATGTACAAACATGCCTCTGTTCTGAGGCCCAGGCCTTCCCAATTCATCCCTAACCCCCAGTCCTCCAGTTTGCTTCTTCACAAACCCTTCACATAGCTATACAACAGAACATCCATTCTAACCGTATTTACTAATATAATACTGGGTAGTTCCATTAACCTCCATTCTCTCATTCTGGCAAATGGCAGGAAGAGAAGAACCCCTGGCATTTCCTATTTCTCTGATTCCTTCCATTTCCTAAGGATGCCCACCCCCCAATGTCTGACTTATGAGGTCTCCTAAATCTGCACAATCAAGTTAACACAATTGTGCCACCTTTCATCCCTCAAGGGTTGAGCAGGTGATAGGGCAAAGAAAGGTCGCAGAACCCAAGAACTCACGGGAGTTGGCGTTGGCGATTTCATTAGTCTCATTGGGGTCCAGCCAGACTTTCTTTTTGCCACAGCGGAGGACACTGGAGGCAAGCCTCTTCTGAAGCCTGAGCATACTGTAACAAACAGAAAACACTATCAGGCCCTGGAAACCATTCCTGGGCAAGGAGCATCCCCAGCAAGACCTGCCCTCCAAAGCCTTCTAATGTGAAATATACCACAGGATATGGATGTATGTGCATTTAGTACTAAGGACAAACATATCTCTCCCGCCCCAGGCTTTTGCCACCCACAACGGCACCTCCAGATTAAAAATCTCCCCTGTATCCAGATTTTTGTTAACGCCTTGGCAACTACCCATCCCATAATGTAGACAAAGCCCAAGCTACATCTTGACGTATTTGCGCCTCAGTTTTCTCCTCTGGAAAATAAGATGAACGGATGAAACTGAAATTTATAGAGAGAGCTAATACTCTAACATGCACCAGTGAAAATGAATTTATTTAACGCGAAGAATCTGAGGCCAGCGGAGCCGATTCGCTAGTCAGTCTTCTGATTCCTGGGCTCGTTTTTCTCATCTTATCACAGTAATATACTAGCCTTAAGGATTTTCTTATGATGGCTCTACCGAACAAAAGGCATCAAAGAACCAGGGTTTGCTTCATCCCGGACAGTCGGAGGCTCGAGACCTACGCGAGGCCCGTCCTACGTCACATGCAAGTAGACATTGGCTCGGAACCACAGATTGACCCAGCGAGTAAGCAAGCCATAGCCCGGTCCCCGCCACCGCCTCTCTTCTGCCCGCAGGGGTAGCCTCGGACACGTGTGGGGCGCAGGGCTCGCCCTTCTTTCTGCGTAAGAGTGCCCAGGACGCTCTCCCACCCCCATCCTCTCCAGGCCAAGAGCTAGTGTGCTCCGGCCTACCCTAAGCTCCGAGACCGGCCGTTTCAGGGCCGTCTCCACCTCAACTCTCCCACCAGGGGCTGAGGTATCGAGCCGTCGAGTGCCCTGGCAGCCGGAATCAACCAAAATCGGAGGCCCTGGTGCCCTTACCTCATGGCTGCGGCCGCAGCGGCGAAAGGAAAGAACTTGCTCTCGCCAGGCTCCTCCCATTATCTGTGCAGGGGAGAGCTCATCCCTGGCTCCGCTTTCGCCCGTATTCCCCTCCAGTCTTTTCATCTTCTGCCACCCTAAACGTACTTATATCTTCTGTAAAGACCCGGGATACTCGAAGCCTAATATCAGAAATCGGTTTTAAACTTAAAAACATAGAAAATATACCCCTTCGGCATGGCAAAGTGGTATAGTCCGACTTCCTATTAGGCATGCGTGGCAAGGGTGTCTGGTCACGTGGATGGCGGAAGCCGGAAGTCAGCTGGGTTGCGCAGGCGGGTTGAGGGAATTTTGCTAGAGTGGCCCGTTTCTCGCAGTCGCGTTGGGTTCTTTGGGTGTTTTATTGGCGCGGGGCGGGTGTGGAAGGTGAAGCAAGAGAGAATAATGAGGGCGGATTTCAGACAAAAGCAGCCCTGTATTCACTCTCTTAATTATTGGGAGCCCCTGGAGGTCAGAATAAACCACCAAAGATACTAGCTGATGTTTTTGCACCCCTATGGTCCTTGATCTCTTAGTGCCTCAGTTTCCTTCTCCGTATAGTGTACGTGATATATCCGTTGTTCAGTTGTGAAAATCGCATGAGTTAACGTTTGCAGCTTGCGAAGGCAGGCATTAAGACCAGCTCCTCTTTAAAAATAAATAAATAAAAAGGCACGCTCCTTACGACAGGAACCAGTCTTTTGTTTGGCTCATACTGTATGCCAGCAGCCATGGAACTTTGCACATAGTAAGCACTTGAGAAATAAGGAGCGAATGAATAGCTGTGAAAGTCTTAAACCTGGTTGCTAGAACCTCTCATAGTTCTTTCCTCTTGCTCTGGAGTTCCCAATGCAAAAACCTAAAGAAGTGCAACTAGAGATTATCGTACTAAGTCAGAAAGACAAAAACCTTATAATATCACTCATATGTGGAATCTAAAATATGGCACAAATGGGAGATCCCCATTGTGGCTCAGTATCCATGGGGACGCTGGTTAGATCCCTGGCCCCACTCAGTGGGTTAGGGATACAGTGTTGCCGAGAGCTGTGGTGTAGGTCCCAGTCCGCGCTCAGATCTGGTGTTGCTGTAGCTGTGATGTAGACTGGTGGCAGCTGCAGCTCAGATTCCACCGGAGCCTGGGAATCTCCACATGCCACAGGTAGAGACCATAAAAAAGGCAAAATAAATAAATAAAATATAGTGCAAATGAATCTATCTACAAAACAGAGACTCACAGAGAACAGACTTGTGGTTGCCACGGGGCGGGGGATGGGGGAAATGGACTAGGAGTTTGGAATTAGTAGATGCAAACCATGGCATTTAGAATGGATAAACAAGGCGTTTCCGTCTTGGCTCAGAAGAAACGAATCTGACTAGTATCCATGAGGATGCAGGTTCCATCCCTAGACTCGCTCAGTGGGTTAAGGATCCATCTGGCATTACTGTGAACTGTGGCTCAGATCTTGCATTGCTGAGGCTGTGGTGTAGGCCCCCTGCTTCAATTCTGATTGGATCCCTAGTCTGAGAACCTCCATATGCTGCGGATGCAGCCCTAAAAGACAAAAAAAAAAAAAAAAAAAGAATGGATAAACAAGGTCTTATTGTATAGCACAGGGAACTATATTCAATCTCCTGGGATAGACCACTATGAAAAATAATATGTATACATATATATATTATTTATCTTTCTAGGGCCGCACCCATGGCATATGGAGATTCCCAGGCTAGGGGTCTAATCGGAGCTGTAGCTGTGGACCTACGCCACGGCCACAGCAATGCAGGATCCCAGACGTGTCTGTGACCTACACCACAGCTCACAGCAACGCCAGATCCTTAACTAACTGAGAGGGGCCAAGGATGGAACCCGAAACCTTATAGTTCTAGTCAGATTCATTTCCACTGCGCCACGGGGACACCCTTTTTGTTTTGTTTTTCTAGGGTAAAATAATATTTAAAAATGTGTAATATGTATGACAGAGTCACTTTGCTGAGTACAGCAGAAACTGGCAAAACATTGTATCAACTATATATATATTTTTAAAAAACTAAGAATATTCTGGGGCTCAAGAAACACAGATCTGAGTTCTGCCTCCATCTCCTGGCTTTACTTCAGCTGATAACCCCGTATCTATCATCTGAACTTTCCTGGCTGCTAAATAGAGCTTAGAAGATCAAAGAGAGGGAAAGAAAGCAAAATGTATGCCCCTTTCTCACAACAACGCAATTAGTGTCATGGTCATTTTACAGCTGACTGAAGTAGCAGAGATTGAAAATCCAGGTCCTTCTGATTACAAACCCCATGAGTTCTTTCATGCCAGGCTTGCTTGTGCACAGGGGGAAGATGGGAGCCCTGCTCAGAGATGGATCTGTTCATGGAACAATACTAATATGCTTCATCTTCACTCTAGGTCAAGGTGATGTGACCAGAGAAAGGACTAAGGCTGGCCATCACTTGTTGCAGAACCCAGGGTGAGGAGTAGTCAGAGTATTCCACAGCCTCCCCTCCAGCAGAAGACAGCAGGTTGGTTTGTTTTAGGTTCCCTGAACCTAGGCAATTCTCTCTTCTACTCATCTCTCCTCTTGTGGAGCAGGGGAAAGGGTAGAGTAGGGGAGGTAATAGGTCCTCCTATTATGACTGACAGCTGCACAGCACCTTACAGCGTCTCCAAACACCCCAGCAACTCATCATTTAATTTCATTCTCCTTCCTCCCAATAATCCCAAGCGACAAAGTACCAGCAAACCCATTTTACAGAAGTGTGCTCATTTGCCCAGGCCCATGCCCCTGGAAAGCGTCTAAGCCAAATTGTTACTAAGGTCTCTTGCCAGAATCCCCTACTCCTTTTCTCTCCACAAATCATGGGAAGTGGGTCCAGGCTTTGGACATCTGTCCCCAGATCAAGAATGAAGTGGGAGGGGGAAGGATGAAGCAGGAGCAATTCTAGGTCAAAGGTCATTAGAAGTGATTTTTCGCCCGTCTTGTCTCTCAGCTCCACATGCCTTCCTACTCTTTGCTCTCTTCCGAGGAACACAGACCTCACTCGGGCCCAGCCCTGGCCTTTTGGAAGGGCCTGTGGGGACACTAGCGCTAGAGTAATAGGACTCCTGGGGTCCCTGGTATCTGCTCTGTCTCTACTGAGACTCCCTTTGCAATCCCGACCCAGCGTCTGCTTCCAGCCGGCCTGCACCACCATGTTGGCGAGGGAGGGGCCTTTCTGTTTGGTTTCAAGGCGGCCTGAGACCACGATGGGGAGAAAGGAGTTAAAGCCAGGTCCCAGGATCACCAGGGCGGGGAAGTTCCGGTGGCCCAAGCTGAGAGTGGAATGGGGAGACCCGCTAGGAAGAGCGGTTTGGGACGCAAGGGGGGGCGGTGCCAGCCATGCTCATCCGCGCTTCGGCTCCATCCGCGCTAGGCATCCACGGGTAAACCGTACCCCCCGCCCGCAGCCCCTTAGCGGGTTTCTAATCCTCCCCCTCCTAACCCCCCCAGAATGGAGCACCCTCGCCCTAGGCCGCTCGGAGGCCACCGCTCGCCCGCAAGCCGTGCGATCCTCCCGCCGCCCTCCCATTGTCTGCGCGGAGCCGGCGGAGGGGCTGCGAGGGGCGGGGCCGGGGCTGGCGGAGGGAGGGGGGAAGGGAGGGGCGGGTGGGAGCGGAGGGGGCGGGGGGAGATGCTGAGCCTTCAGGGGCGGAGGAGGCGGCGGCGGCAGAGGAGAGAGCGGGAGGAGGGAGAGAAGGCAGGAAGAGGGCAACCGAAGGCCGGGCCAGGTGGCTGGACCGGGTGCCGGCTGCGCTGCGCTGCTCTCGGTTCCGACGGCCTCTCTCATGCGTTGAGGGCGCCCGGCTGGGCCGGGCCAGCGGCCGGAGGGGAGGCTCCTCTCCATGGTCCAGAAGACCAGCATGTCCCGGGGCCCTTACCCATCCTCCCAGGAGATCCCCATGGAGGTCTTCGACCCCAGCCCACAGGTGAGGCGTGGTGGCCGGGCTCGAGGGAAGGGGGCCGCTCTGGGGGACCTTGCGGGGTCGGATCGAGGCGGGCCGGGGAGCAAGGGGTTATACGCCTGGTGTGGAGGGGAGAGGGCTGCGCGCCCCCCATCCCTGCAGGTGAATGATTGATGGGCGCTTGGCCCGGAGTTGTGCTGCGGTCTTGCGGAGCAGGGAGGGGACAGTTGGACCGCCTGTCACCCTTGCCTCCTCGTCTCACCCGCGTCAGGGTCTCTGCTGCTTGGGTACCGGCTCCAGTGGGTTGAGAGTGTGGTGCTGGCGAGGGGCTCCGGGGGTTGAGTTGAGAGAGACTAGCTCCGGCAAAGGGGGCGACGCAGAGCACGCTCAGGGGCGCCGGGCGGGTGTGGGTGGGGCGGGGGTGGCACTGGGAGATGGCCGAGGCGGTGGTCAGAGGGCGGTGCCAACAGGCCTTCAGAGCCGCAGACACTGGCCCTTGAGGATAAGGCCAGGCCCCCGTTCCAGCCACTTCTGCTCCACAGCTAGATTGGCTTCCCTCCCCCAACACTCACGTTCTCCCTCCTCCACCCCATCCCCCCAGCCCCGGAAAACGCCTCCAAAGTTTGGAAAGTTGGATGGATGCCAACTCACTGTCCTGGAGGGAAGAAACTGTGTTACCTGGGGGATGGGGGGTGGTGTCTGCCCCCCCCACTCACTTTTCCTATGCTCCTGAGTTACCCCCTGGAAGGGGTATTCCTGGGTGTGGTGGGTGCCGGTGGAGTGACCAGCAGGGGCTAGAGTGGTCTTGCCAGGGGATTCCTCTAGGACACCGTCCTTTTCCAATCTGGCAACACCCCAAGGCTAGGAGAGCATTAACTCTTTTCTTGCTGTGGCCAGCCTGGAGCAGCTGTAGCCACCATGATAATGTGGTTGATGGGCATGTGGGGTGGGGGGGGGTCAGGTCAGACCTAAAAATACCTCCTTTTTCCACCCTAGGCCCCTTGGAGCCTGGGAGGCAGCTGACTGGGGCCTTCCTTTCAGCTGTCCCTTGTCCCTCTGGGTGCCACTCCCTTTTCCTAGCCTGGGATGGTGGTGGTGGTGTGAAAGAGAGTCTGGGGCTTGCTGGGGGATCCTCTTACATTTGTTGGGGTCCTCAGTCCTAGAGGGTGGTTGGATGTGTGGTTCGAGAGAAGGTGCTGGGAGAGAGGACCCTTGAAAGGTTCCCAGATGCCCTTCTCTCCCATCTGTCCATCCTCCTTCGTGTACTCAGGCCCAAGGAACCAGAGCCTCTAGTCGGGTCATGGCTTATCCAGCTTCTTTGGCAAAGAAACTCTAGGATGGAAGGTGGGGGCTGGGGCCTGGAGGGCCTGAGCCCTACTCCAGATTGGCTGGGGGCCAGTTGTGGATATGTGGGTTGGGGAGGGCAAAGATGCAGCCCCCTTTATAGGAGGCTTCGAAACATCTGACTCTGTGCCTGCTTGAGAGGTCCGGGCATGTCCACTCTACACAAGTGAGGAGCTCAGCCAGTGGGACTGAGCCAGGCTTCCCTGAGGGCCTGTGGGGGCCGGGTCCTAGGCTCATTTCGGGGGCAGGGCCTAGAGGCATTTAGATTGATATTGAGGTGGATATCATGGGGTCAGGATGTGGGCAGGGGCTGGGGGGTTAGAGGGCTTGATCCATCATGCCCTCTTGGGAAGAGGTATGATCACTGTGATTGTGAGAAAGGGGGCTGAGAAAAACTCCTGTCAGCATGGGTGGGGGGCTAAATCCACCCCACTGGCTCAGGATTGGGGTTAGATGTTTACTTTCCAAATACAGTTCCACACTCCCTCCCCTCCCCCTGGGAATCCAGTCTGGGGTCTCCAAGAGCTGAGAGCGCCAACTCCCCTCCCCACTCTGCAAAAAACAAGGCAAGAGTTGGGCCCTGGGGAAAGGCACACTGGGCCTGGGTTGGTGATTCCTCTTCTCTCTGGGGCCACAGGCACGCTCAGCCCCCCTCTGCTCCAGCTGAGGTGGGGGGGGGACTTTCCCTGGGCTCCCTCCGCACCCCCAGCACTGCAGGCAGCCTCTCCCTTCCCCCTGAGGCCTCTGCAGGCTGCCCAGCATCTTAATTAGCTTTGCTGCCTAATGAGCCTCCAGCTTCTCAGCGCCTCCCCCTTCCCAACCTCTCTGGCTCGGTTTGGGGGTTTCTTGTGCGCTTCCTAGGGTTCTCTTGCACTGCCCCCCACCCCATGGCTGTGGTCTGGGCCCTCCCTCCCCCTCGGGCTGTACCATCTCTGGAAGAAGGTGGAGGGGCGGCCTGTTCAGATCAGGGAATGATATTTCCAAGGCTTAGCTGTGGTTCTGGGCCTGATGGGCTGAGGGTTGGGAAAGGGCCTTTCTGATTCTACTCTTGTCCCTTCCCGGCATCTCCAGGGCAAATACAGCAAGAGGAAAGGGCGGTTCAAAAGGTCGGATGGGAGCACGTCCTCGGACACAACATCCAACAGCTTTGTCCGCCAGGTAACGGGGCGACTGGGCTGCGAGGAGGGAGGTGGCTGGTTGGTGGAGACCAGGATTGGTGAGCTGGGTCTGAAGCTTTCTCCAGGCACCCTCCCCCATGTCGTTTGTCACCTGCTAGGAACCCCGCCCCATCCTCCTTCCACCCCATGACCTCCTCTGCATATACTGTCAGCTGCACCCACTCCCTCAGCCCCCGCCCAGCCCCTCCCCCAGCACCGGGCACCAGCCCCTGCTGCCTGCCTGCCTGCCTGCCTGCCTGCGTCATCTCATTCAGGGACAGCCTGGCCTGCCTCCTTCTAAGCTTGCTTCGGGCTGTCACCCACTCCCCCTGCCGGCTGTCTCCTTCTACATCCTCCCCCAGGATCTGTGACAGCGTAGGGTAGAGGCAGGTCCTAAGACATGAGGAGCCAGGACCTTTGGGTGCCTGGAGCCCTGAGTAGGTATGGATCAGGGCAACACCCTCCTCACATCCGAGGCGACTGTTCTTTAATATGCAGAGAGAAAGTGTGTTGAGGGAGGTAGAGGGGGACTGGAGCAAGTTGATTTTAGAGAGGACTTTAGCCCAGCACCCCTGACGGAAGGCGGAAGGCAGAAGGCGGCGGCAGGGGTGGGGTAACTGCGTAGCTTTCTAGGGTCTTTTGCTCTCAGTCAGGAGGATGCCAATTCTCATCTCTGTTCTAACTCTCAACCCCAGGCCATCTCAGGCTTAGGGAGAAGCAATGAGAGGGAGCCATGTGGTTGCTATGACGACGGAGCATCGCAACAAAGCCTGGTACCCAAAAAAGGCGAGAGGGGCTTAGGATCAGACGAGGAAAGGCGTCTATTGAAGAACAAAAAATGGGCAGGCGTGTGAGGGCAGAGGACAGTAAGGAAGTCAGCCCCCCCGGGGCCAGGAGAGAGAAGGTGATGTCAGGCTGATCCATGGCAGATTGGAACGAGGCCCTTCTTGTTAATTCTTCCGTCTCCATAACACATGGCACATGTGAGCCCAAGCTTGACTTGAGAGTGTCAGGAAGGGGCCGTTCATCCCAGCATCTCCTAAGTATACAAACAAACGGGAAGTCCTTTCTTGGACCGCTCCCTCATCCCTCGTGCTGCAGGCCTGGGCCAGGGCTAGGAAGAATGAAATTGTGCTCAGCGGAGCCCCCCTGGACGGAAAAGTGCCTCATTCCTCCAGGGTGTGCCAACCCAGGGCATCAGGCCCCAGCCTCCAGTCCTTCCTCCTCTCGGCTCCCCAGCTCTGACCCCCAGGAGGTGGCAGGGAGAGGGGGGGCAGTCCTTGCCACATCTCTGAGCTAAATATACCCCAGCAGTTTGCACATGTAGCAACTCTGCTTGTAACCTGAGCCCCCTGGGGGAACGGGCCCATTTGGGCCACCCCCTAGGCCAGCAGGGCCAGGCACTGAGGGCGCGGGGATGGAGGCGCCCCACCAGACCCTCGTAGTGGTGAGCAGGGCATGGGGCAGGGGAGGGGTTGGGGGGTGGCCCCTCCAGAAAGCTGGTGGGGGGCCTTCACTGCAGCCTGTCTCCTTGCCTCCTCACTGTCTCCTTGTCTCCCGCCATTTCTGTGGGGGTGTGTGTGTGTGTGTGTGTGTGTGGGTGTGTGTGTTGGGGTCAGTAAGGACCTCTCTGCCACTCCTTCTCTGGGGCTGTTTCTCTGGCTCTCCCAGTGTCCGTCTCTCTGACTCTCAGTGCTCCCTTCTGGTGGGGTGGGGAGGCAACGACTAACCGCTTTCCATTCTCTTTCCTTTGTGTCTCTTTTCCAGCTTCTAGGAGCCAGCCCCCCCCCTCCCTCCTCCCCCTTCCCTCCCATTTTCATGATTTGGCCCCAAAGGGGATGGGCAGCTGCACTTAGCTCACTGGGTGCTCTGGGAAAGTGGGCCTTGTCTCTCTTCCCCAGGTTCCCGCCGCCCCAAGCCCTTGGGCATCCCTGGCCCGGTGGCCCTTTCATGTCCTCAAGAAAGACCCCCCCCCCGCCCCCCGACCTTGGCAGGCTCGTTCTTTCTTCATGTCACCCCCTACCCTTTGTAGCGACCCCTCCCCACCTCACGGTCCCACAGATCCACACCTCCTGGCTCCTGCCCCCCACGTGCCCTCAGGGACCCAGACCCCGAGGGCGCCCCCCTGTATGCCTTCAGTCAGGCACACCAGGACATGCCACACACAGTGGAAGTGGCACGTCCAAGCACATCCATGAATGAGCGTGGGCTGTCACCCTGTGGGTCTGGACAGGCTCTGTGTGTCTTACACATGTGCCTGCATCGCTGAGGGAGTTCCTTATGCCCTGGGCTGGTCGGTGTGGTCGAGGCCAGCTGCCTGGCACAGCCAGACTTCTGAGTCTGCCTTAACCCTGGCAGCTGGCCGCCCTAGTATTGGGGAAAGGCCTGCTGTGTTCTTCTCTTAACTCCCCTCTTCTGCCTGTACCACCCCAGAAATCTTGGGTTCTTTTCTGTATCTGGTGAAAGCCTGAGGGCTGGGGCTCCCCTACTTCTGGCAGAGGCGGTAGGATTCTCTCTTCCCTCACCCTGGAGCGGAAGAGAGTGAAATTTTGTGTGGTCCTGTCGTAGGGAGTCCCTTGCTAACGGTGCAAGGAGCCCAGGCCCAGGCTGGTGGCTACAGCCCCTGGGAGGACTCCCTGGGCCTCTGCTGAGTCTGTCTCAGGCAGTGCTGGGGGCAGGGGAGGGAAGAAGGAGCGGGCAGTGGAGACTCGGCCCCTGGCGCTCTTCCCCTGCGCTGTGCCCCTATCAGGTTCCCACTCCTCCCTGGGCCCCCAGCAGCTGTCCTTGGACCTGCCATAATCCCTTGCTTGCCGATGTCACCCTTCCTAGGGCCACAGTCTTCCGCGGGGCCTGCAGACCTCACTCTCTGGCTCTTCCCAGCTCGTGCCGCCTTCTCTTAGCCCTTGCGACATCGTTCCGGGCTGGCTGGGGCTTGAGGTGTCCACGGTGGGTGCCTTCTGAGGCCCAGGAGCTGGGGAGGCAGTCTTGGCCCTGAGCTGGCCCTGTCTGTTTTCAGGGCTCAGCAGAGTCCTACACCAGCCGTCCGTCGGACTCCGATGTGTCTCTGGAGGAGGACCGGGAGGCCTTAAGGAAGGAGGCAGAGCGCCAGGCATTAGCCCAGCTTGAAAAGGCCAAGGTGAGAAAGATGAAAGGGGCTGTGCTGGCATTATTTCCCTTACCCCGTGCCATAGAGGCAGCCCAGGTAGACCGAGGGTCACGTCTTGGCCCAGCCACTTCCTAGCTGGTGTACCCATAGGCTCAAATGTGTCTCTATCTTTCACCTGTAAAATGTGAGCTTTAATACCTGTCTCGTTATAAAGCATAATAAGTGCTTAATACTGTTTGTACATATACTAGGAGCTAAAATTTTCCATTCATTCCTGGAGTCAGATTTTCCTTCTGGGCTGACTCTTAAGCTGTGTGATCTTAGGCAAGTCACTTAACCTTTCTGATCTCTAGTCTCTTCATTCATTAAAATGAAGATGGTGGGAGTTCCCATCATGCCTCAGTGGCAACGCACCTGGCTAGTATCCATGAGGATGCGGGTTCGATCCCTGGCCTCACGCAGTGGGGTAAGGATCCGGTGGTGCATGAGCTGTGGTGTAGGTCACAGACATGACTCAGATCTGGTGCTGTTGTGGCTGCGATGTAGGTCAGTAGCTGCAGCTTGAATTCGACCCCTAGCCTGAGAGCTTCCATATACTGTGGGTGTGGCCCTAAAAAAGACTAAATAAATAAATTAATTAATAAAATGAAGCCCTTCATAGGGTTTTGATGATAGATGAATGAGATAATGGATGTGAAACGTATAAAACCTGGCACACAACATGAATGCAACTAGAGATTCTCATTCTAAGTGAAGTAAGTCAGAAAGAGAAAGACAAATACCATAAGATATCACTTGTATGTAGAATCTAAAATATGCCACAATGGGGAGTTCCTGTCGTGGCGCAGTGGTTAACGAATCCAACTAGGAACCATGAGGTTGTGGGTTTGATCCCTGGCCTTGCTCAGTGGGTTAAGGATCTGGTGTTGCTGTGACCTGTGGTGGAGGTCGCAGACACGGCTGGGGTCCCGCGTTGCTGTGGCTCTGGCATAGGCCGGCAGCTACAGCTCTGATTAGACCCCTAGCCTGGGAACCTCCATATGCCATGGGAAGCGGCCCTAGAAAAGGCAAAAAGACAAAATAAATAAATAAATAATAAAATAAAACGTAGCACAGTGGATTTCCCTTGGATTGTAAAAATGTAGCCCACCTAATCCTCAGGGCAGCCTTTTTGCCTGCCCGCTTGCATCTCTCATAAGTATCTCATCTGAATAAATGTATTTCTTGCCTATCAAAAAAAAATATGGCACAAATCAACCTATCTACAACCTATCATAGAGAACAGACTCGTGGTTGCGAAAGTGGGAGAGAGGTAGGGGTGGGATGGATGGGGAGTTTGGGGTTGGTAGAATGGATAAGCAATGAGGTCCTGCTGTACAGCCCAGGGAACTACATCCAATCACTTGTGATAGAACATGATGGAAAATAATATGAGAAAAAGAATGTATATATATGGATGATTGGGTCACCTTGCTATATAGCAGAAATTGACAGAACATTGTAAATCAACTATACTCTAATAAAAAAAGGAAGAAAAAAGAACATATACATACACATTGAAAAAAAATACCTGACACTCTAAACAGTAGCTGCTATCATTATTATTACTGTTATTTATTCGTATTGTTATTCTTCCTTCTTGGTGTCGTTCTGGGCTCCTCCACCCCCTGTACTTAGTCATTCCCTGATGTCCTCCTCTACCTTCAAAGGACTGAGTTCTAGTTTTTGCTTTCTTTTTGTTTTTTTAGGGCCACACTAGAGGCATATGGAGGTTCCCAGGCTAGGGGTCGAATCAGAGCTGCCAGCCTACACCACAGCCACAGCCACAGCAACATCAGATTCGAGCCGCGTCTGTGGCCTACACGGCAGCTCATGGCAACGCCGGGTCCTTAATCCACTGAGTGAGGGCAGGAATAGAACCTGCATCTTCATGGATGCTAGTTTGATTTGTTTCCATGGCACCACAACGGGAATTCTCTGCTTTCTTTTTTTTAATTGTGAAATTTAATATACACATAAAAAGCCATTCAGTGTATGTTTTTCTTTCAAAAAATTTTTTTTTAATTAATTTATTTTTTGTCGTTTTGCCTTTTCTTGGGCCGCTCCCGCGGCATATGGGAGGTTCCTAGGCTAGGGGTCTAATCCGAGCTGTAGCTGCCAGCCTACACCAGAGCCACAGCAACGCGGGATCCGAGCTACACCTACACCACAGCTCATGGCAACGCCGGATCCTTAACCTACTGAGCAAGTGCAGGGATCGAACCCGCAACCTCATGGTTCCTAGTCAGATTCTTTAACCACTGCGCCACGACGGGAACTCCCTCTTTCAAAAAATTTTTTACTACAGTATAGTTGATTTACAGTGCTTTGTTAGTTTCAGGTGTATAGCAAGGTGATTCAGTTTATGTGTGTGTGTGTGTGTGTGTGTGTGTGTATTTTTTTGGGGGGGCACCCCTGCGACATATGAAAGTTCCCAGGCTAGGGGTTGAATCAGAGGTGCAGCTTCCGGCCTACGCCACAGCCACAGCAATGCAGGACCCAAGCCGCATTTGTAATCTACACCACAGCTTATAGCAACACTGGATCCTTAACCCACTGAGCAAGGCCAGGGATTGAACCCACATCCTTATGGATACTAGTTGGGTTTGTAACCCACTGAGCCACACAGGAACTGTATATGTATATTTTTTTCTTTCTTTCTTTCTTTTTTTTTTTGGCTGTGCTACTCGCATATGGAGGTTTCCAGGTCCAGGATTGAACCCAAGGCACCACAGTGACAATACCAGATCCTTAACCCACCAAGCCACCAAGGAATTCCTACATCTTCTTTTTCAGATTCTTTTCCATTATAGGTTATTACAAGTTTTTTTGTTTGTTTGTTTGTTTTTGTCTTTTTGTCTTTGAGGGCCATACCCGCAGCATATGGAGGTTCCCGGGTTAGGGGTCCAGTTGGAGCTGTAGATACCTGCCTGTGGCAGAGGCACAGCGACGTGGGATCTGAGCTGTGTTTGCAACCTACACCACAGCTCACAGCAACGCCAGATCCTTAATCCACTGAGCGAGGCCAGGGATCGAACCCGTGTCCTCATGAATGCTAGTCAGGTTCATTAACCACTGAGCCACGACGGGAACTCCTATTACAAGATTTTGAATATAGTTTCTTTTTCGGTCTTTTTTTTTTTTTGCCATTTCTTGGGCCGCTCCCGCGACGTATGGAGGTTCCCAGGCTAGGAGTCCAATCGGAGCTGTAGCCCCCAGCCTACACCAGAGCCACAGCAACAAGGGATCCGAGCTGCGTCTGCAACCTACACCACAGCTCATGGCAACGCCGGATCCTTAACCCACTGAGCAAGGCCAGGGATCGAACCCGCAACCTCATGGTTCCTAGTCAGATTCGTTAACCACTGAGCCACGACGGGGACGCCTGAATATGGTTTCTTGTTCTGTATAGTAGGTCCTATCTATTTTATGTATGATAGTGTGTACAGTATATGTTTTAATAAACAAGTTACCAAACAAACATCTCCCTAATCACCACCCCAGTCAGGACGTTGTGCATCGTGTCGTGATTTAACCCTCTGGTTGTGGTCCTCCTCCAGACCAAGCCAGTGGCATTTGCTGTGAGGACAAATGTTGGCTACAACCCATCTCCAGGGGATGAGGTGCCTGTGCAGGGAGTGGCCATCACCTTCGAGCCCAAGGACTTCCTGCACATCAAAGAGGTGGGGAGAGGCCACTTGGCATCTGGGAGGAGAGCAGGGTAGTGGGTGCCAGGAGAGGGGCAGCCAGAGCTCTGGTGGAATAGGACTTCTGAGCCAAGCAGAGCTGGGCTAAATCTGCTGTGTGACCTTAGACAAATCTTTCCACCTCTCTGAGCTTCAGATTTTTCATTGGTAGAACAGGATGGTGATGCCTAGGTCGCCCGGTTGTTGGGAGGGATTGCGACGAGACCTGTCAGTGGAGTGGCAGTGTGCCAGGCACAAGGAGGTGTCAGCATTTCCTTCTCTCCCTGCCTTTCCAGGGTAGAGCTGGCACATGCGGGGAGGAAGGTCTCTCAGGGCAGGGGCGTGCTTGGGGACAGGGTGGTCCGTGGCACACGAGGATGCTGGTCCCAGAGGAGCCTGAGAATTGGGGGCTGTACTCAGAGGCTGGAGCCAGGCCTGGGCTCTTTGAGGGTGCTACCCCCTGGGCAGGGTAGGCAAGGCGGGGGATGCGGTCCCTTGAAGCTGGCTGCTGGCTGGTACCTCTCATGTCCCTCTTGGTCTTTCCCACCCCACCTGCTGTTGTTGTTTGCAGAAATACAATAACGACTGGTGGATCGGGCGGCTGGTGAAGGAGGGCTGTGAGGTCGGCTTCATCCCCAGCCCTGTCAAACTGGACAGCCTGCGCCTGCTGCAGGAACAGAAGCTGCGCCAGAACCGCCTCAGCTCCAGGTGTCCGGCTGGGGGGCAGGGCGCTCCCACCCCCCGGGAGAGGCTGTTTAGCCAGGAGTGGGCCCCAAGGGTTGACCCGCTGCCCTGAGGACAAAGAGCTGCCTGCGGCATCACCAGTGGAGCTGGAGAATCCCCGGGGTGGGGCTGGGGGCTGGGGCGGGAGAGAGAATCAGAGCCCCCACCCTCCCGCCTACCTCTCTGCTCACGGCTCCATTTGCCTCTCTGCCCACACAGCAAATCAGGTGACAACTCCAGCTCCAGTCTGGGAGATGTGGTGACTGGCACCCGCCGCCCCACGCCCCCTGTCAGTGGTAAGAGCTGCCGTCACCCCACGGGGTGGGATGGAGCTCCTGGGCGGGCTGGTCTCCCCACGGCCTGTCCCCTCCTTTCCCTGCGGTAGGGAGCACCCCGATCCTGTGACCTCCAAACACATCCAGTGGTCCCCCCTCCCTGAAGAGCAGGACACCCCACAAGCTGGGCCTGGCAGCGCCCATTCGCTCATGACTCTCCTCCCCATTTCTTTGGTAGCGCCATCTCTCTGCCTGCCTCCCCTCCCCCCACCCCCCATTCATTTCTCCCAGTCCTGTTCCATTCACCTCTTCTTCTTTCTTTTTTCCCCATCCCACCCCTGCGTTCTGTACTTGTGTCTCCATGTCCATCTCACTCCTCCCCACCTCGTCTCCTTCCTCCCTCAATCCTGACTCTCCGGTCCAGGTAACGAAATGACTAACTTAGCCTTTGAACTAGACCCCCTAGAGTTAGAGGATGAGGAAGCAGAGCTTGGCGAGCAGAGCGGCTCGGCCAAGACTAGTGTTAGCAGTGTCACCACCCCGCCACCCCACGGCACACGCATCCCCTTCTTCAAGAAGGTAATTCTCGCTGGGCTCTTGCAAGAGGGGAGGCCAGGGCCCAGCTCTTTGGCGGGGTGGGGCTGGGGGGCTGGGATGGATTCAGATGTGGTACCCGCCCGATTCGGTGGGGATCAGGCCTTTCCTCCGAGGAGTGGCGCTGAGAACGGACACATCGGGGAGTTCCCGTCATGGCGCAGCGGACACGAATCCGACTAGGAACCATGGGGTTGCGGGTTTGATCCCTGACTTGGCTCAGTGGGTTAAAGATCTGGTGTTGCTGTGGCTGTGGTGTAGGCTGGCAGCTGTAGCTCCGATTGGACCCCTAGCCTGGGAACCTCTGTAAGAGAAAAAAAAAAGAATGGGCACATCTGTCTCCACACACAGCCCCACCAGGCTGACTTCTTCAGGTGGGCTGGTTCTTGTGATGGAGGCACCCCTTCTCTTGGAAGGCTGCTCCCGCCCCCCCAGCTGAAAGCAGGGTCTGGTGGTGACACAACCTGACCTTCCCCTGACTACCAGTGGGATACACCATGTGTGCCCACACCCCCGCAGGTGAAGGGGGAAAGCGGAATGGGGACCCTTCTTTGCCCTTTGCAGACTCCATGGGGCCAGGGTGGGCACGTGGAGATCACCTGGCTGCAGAGCAAGACGGTTAAGGGAACCCTTAAAATGGGCAGGCTGGCTTGCACTGGGGCCAGGAGATGGGCACCAACCTAGGGGCTGTCACTCCTCCCAGCTCTTTCCTAAGACCCAGGAAGGGGGCAGAGGAAGTCTGAATAGTCCCACGTTCACTGGACTGGCTCTCAGTCCCACTCCCAGCCCTGATCCAGGGCCATCCCTGACTCCCCTTGGCATGGGGTCCCGTCGCCTCTCTCTGGCTCTGTCTGTCACTAACACGCATGCCCTGTTATCTCTCCTCGTCTGCCCGCTCTCCCTCCCCCTCTTGTCCTGGCTCCTCCCTTGACCTCTGCCCCGGCCTGGGTACCCTCCCTTTTCTCCCCCCGACCCCCGCCCCTCTTGGCAATCTCTGGACACAGCCAAACAGAAGCAGAAGTCGGTGAGTATCACAGCTTTCTGTGTCCCCCCCTCCCACCCCCGGGATGAGCTAGGGGGACCTTCTAACACCCATCCCCTTATCTGCCCCCTATTTCCCCCACCCTTCCTGGTTCTCCTTCGCCGTAGCTCCCCACCACCACCCTGATCCCCACATCTGGGCTTTGGGACCAGGGGGAGGAAAGGATGCATGGGGGAGCCTGGAGGTGGGGGAAGAAGGGCTAATGCCATCTCCACTCTGGGGTTTCCCCTCCCTGCTTCCCCCCCAGACAGAGCATGTACCCCCCTATGACGTGGTGCCTTCCATGAGGCCCATCATCCTGGTGGGACCGTCGCTCAAGGGCTATGAGGTAGGAGCCCCTAGAGGGGAGCGGACTCAGGGGGGCCCAGACCTCCAGAGAGACTCCATAGAAATGTCTTTGGATCCCAGAGAGATCCCCCAGCAGGGCTCTTCAGGGTTTCCTCCCCAGAGGGCTACAGACCTTCGGAGACCCCCAGGGGGCCCCAACCCACAGGGAGACCCACTCAAAAGGGTCTAGTCCTCTCAAACCCACCTGCCCCCCCCCCCCCGCCCCCCGCTGCCCCCGAAAAGTCCTCCCAGAGATCTCACCTTAAAGGACCTTTGGAATCAGAGACCCCAGCGGAGGCCCCGCAGAATCAGATGGAGCCCCCTCCACCCAACAGGGACCGATTCATCTCAGGGATTTAAGAAGCAAATGGAACATCAGGGGGAAGATACCCAGCAGTCCACCCTTCCCGAGGGGCTTTAAACACCTGACTCCTCCCCCCCCACCCCCCAACCTCAGGTTACAGACATGATGCAGAAAGCTTTATTTGACTTCTTGAAGCATCGGTTTGATGGCAGGTAAGACCCCAGGAGCTGGCTCTCCACACCCAGCAGGGTTTCGCTGCTGCCGAGGATGGGCAGGGTGGCCGGAACGACAGTCCTGGAACACCTGGACTGAGGGAAAAGGGGGCAGGCCTGGAGCCTGGGGAACAGACAGGGCATTCTAGCCCCCTGCCCTAGCCCCTGACTCCCCGTTCCCCCACCCCCAGGATCTCCATCACTCGAGTGACGGCAGACATTTCCCTGGCTAAGCGCTCGGTCCTCAACAACCCCAGCAAACACATCATCATCGAGCGCTCCAACACACGCTCCAGCCTGGGTGAGCCCACCCCTTAGCTCTGTGGCCCAGCCCTGCTCTGGGGCCGGATGTGGGAAGGAGGGAGGAGAGGGGGCATCTCCGGAAGGGTTCTTTCCCCAGCCGCCTCCGGGGAGGCCCTCTTACATTTCCCCCCCCTTCCCCCACGCCGCCGCTCCCGCTCCCGCAGCCGAGGTTCAGAGCGAGATCGAGCGAATCTTCGAGCTGGCCCGGACCCTGCAGTTGGTTGCTCTGGATGCCGACACCATCAACCACCCAGCCCAGCTCTCCAAGACCTCACTGGCCCCCATCATTGTTTACATCAAGATCACCTCTCCCAAGGTGGGTGCAGGAGGCTGACCCCAAGGCGGACAGGCGCGCTCTGGCTGGGCTGCCTGGGTTAAACCCCAGGTGCTCCTTCCTAATGGTGTGACTCAATCCCTTCAAGCCTTAGTCCCCTTCTCTGCCAGGCTCCATGGTTATGGATATTGGAAGAGGCATCCTGATGGGAACACCTAGCACTTAGCAGAGGGCCTGGGATCACGTACCTCATCATGTATTAACTATTATAAATATAATTATTAGGGTCATTCAGGGTAGTCCCCTGTCTCTGCTTTGATTGGCCTCCCAACCTGAGGCTAGAAAACAGAAGGAATTCTGTTCTTTTTGTTTCGTTTTGTTTTTGTTTTCCCCAGTCTCACCTAGCCTCTTGGGAATAGACCTTTCTCGTCTTTTTGATTTCAGCCGTTTTTGCTGTATTGTCCTCATTTAAGGCTTGGTAAAGGTGAAGTTGGTAGGAAGGCTGATTTGCTTGTTCGTCATAGAGCAGCTATGTCTTCAGTGTTCCATCCGAGACATTAGTGGGGGTTTGAGAAACGTGGAGGAGGAGTTGAGGTGAAGGATTTGAAGTTAGAAGACGGCATGGGGGAGTTCCCTGGAGGCTCAGTGGGTTAAGGAGCTGGCAGTTGCCACTGCTGTGGTGTGGGTTCAGTCCATGGCCTGGGATCTTCCGCATGTGGGCACAACCAAAAAAAAAAAGACCGTATGGGGTTCAAATCGTAGCTCTGATTGACTGGCTTATTTTTAATTAACTAAATTTCCTTGTTGGTTTTTTGGGTTGTATTTTATTAAGCTGGGATCTTGAGGAGATTATTTAGCTTTTGCACCTCGGTTTCTTCACCTTCAAAATGGGAATTATAATCCCTCTTTTATGTTATTATTGGGAAGATTGGAAGTAACGATGTAGAGAACCCACAGTTCTGGAGTTCCTGTCCTGGTGCAGTGGTTAACCAATCCGACTAGGAACCATGAGGTTGCGGGTTCGATCCCTGCTCTTGCTCAGTGGGTCAAGGATCTGGTGTTGCCGTGACCTGTGGTGGAGGTCGCAGACACGGCTCGGATCCCGAGTTGCTGTGGCTCTGGCGTAGGCCGGTGGCTACAGCTCCGATTCAACCCCTAGCCTGGGAACCTCCATATGTCGCGGGAGTGGCCCAAAGAAATAGCAAAAAGACAAAAAAAAGAACCCACAGTTTTGTCTGGTTCACGAAAGCAACCAGGGCTGGTAACTTATCATCTCACTCTAGCATCCTATGGGCTGAGCATCCAATTCCCTCACCTTTCTGGGTCCTGTGTTTCTAATGAGCATAAAGAGGATGGCGGGATGTAAGTACTTCCTGGGATGGTGGAAAGGATCAGATGAGATAATGGATGCAAAACACTCTGCGAACTAGAAAGTAACAGACACGTCCATTTCCCTCCCTGAGCACTCACCGAGGTTCAGGGTGGGGACGGGAGCCAGCTGGCCTGAGTTAATGTACCAGTGCTGCCACTTACCAGCTCTGGGCACCTCTGGCGAGTCACCTAACTTCTCTAGGTCTTGATTTTCTCATTTGCAAAATAGGGATCCTCAAGTGGTGCTTGTGACGATTAAATAGACATTTTTTTTTTTTTCTTTTTAGGACTGCACCCAGGGCATGTGGAAGTTCCCAGACTAGGGGTCGAATCAGAGCTACCTGCCAGCCCACACCACAGTAACGCCAGATCTGAGCCTCGTCTGCCATCTACACCACAGCTCATGGCAATGCTGGGTCTTCAACCCACTGAGCAAGGCCAGGTATCAAACCCGCAACCTCACGGTCTTAGTCGAATTCGTTTCCGCTGTGCCATGACAGGAACTTCTAAATAAACAAATTAACCGTGCAAAGTGCCTGGCATCTACTAAGCACTATATCTATTCTATTTTTTTTTTTTTAAGATTTTTATCTTAGGGAGTTCTGTTGTGGCTCAGTGGTAACAAACCTGACTAGTATCCATGAGAATGCGGGTTTGATCCCTGGCTTCGCTCAGTGGGTTAGGGATCCAGCATGGCTGTGAGCTGTGGTGTAGGTCGCAGACACAACTTGGATGCTGGGTTGCTGTGGCTGTTGGGTAGGCCAGCAGCTGCAACTGCAATTCAACCCCTAGCCTGGGTACTTCCATATGCCATGGGTGCAGCCCAAAAAAAGAAAAAAAAGATTTTTTATCTTGAAAGAATTTCACACTTACAGAAAATTGCAAGATTTGTACAAAGGACTCTCAGTCTTTGAATACCCTTCACTCAGATTCACTAATTTTTTTAACTTTATTGAAATAAAGTTCATATGCCATTCAATTCAGCCATTTAAAATACATAATTTATTTCAGACTCACTAATTTTGAGCATTTTGCTACATTGACTTTATGTTTGTATTGTGGATATATGTATTTATATATATGTATATTTTTTCATGAACCATTTGTAGATATCATATGCCTTTATCCCTAAATGTTTCAACATGTATTTCTTTTTTTCTTTTCTTTTGTTTCTTTTTTTTTTTTTTTGTCTTTTGTCCTTTGAGGGCTGCACCTCAGCACATGGAGGTTCCCAGGCTAGGGGGTCTAATTGGAGCTGTTGCTGCCAGCCTATGCCACAGTCACAGCAACGCCAGATCTGAGCTGCGTCTGCGCCTTACACCACAGCTCACAGCAACGCCGCATCCTTAACCCACTGAGCGAGGCCAGGGATCTAACCCACAACCTCATGGTTCCTAGTCAGATTCATTTCCTCTGTGCCACGACGGGAACTCCTCAACATGTATTTCTTTTCTTTTTTTTTTTTTTTGTCCTTTTGCTATTTCTTGGGCCGCTCCCGTGGCATATGGAAGTTCCCAGGCTAGGGGTCGAATTGGAGTTGTAGCCACTGGCCTACACCACAGCCACAGCAACGCAGGATCCGAGCTGCGTCTGCGACCTACACCACAGCTCACGGCAACGCCAGATCGTTAACCCACTGAGCAAGGGCAGGGATCGAACCCACAACCTCATGGTTCCTAGTTGGATTTGTTAACCACTGCACCACGACAGAAACTCCTCAACATGTATTTTTTAGAGAACAAAGACATTGGGAGTTCCTGCTGTGACACAGTGGGACAAGGTCATAACTGCAGCTTGGATTCTGTCCCTGGCCCAGGAACTCACATATGCTGGGGTGTGGCTCCCCACCCCCAGAAAAAACCACACACAAAAAAACAAGGACATTAACTTACGTAACCACAGTACAGTTGTCAAATTCAAGAAATCTTATCTAGGGATTTCCTGTCGTGGTGCAGCAGCACTGAATCCGATTAGTAACCATGAGGATGTGGGTTCGATCTCTGGCCTCACTCAGTGGATTAAGGATCTGGAGTTGCCATGAGCTGTGGTGTAGGTCACAGAAGCAGCTCGGATCTGGTGTTGCTGTGGCTGTGGCAGAAGCTGGCAGCCGCAGCTCCGAGTCAACCCCCAGCCCAGGAACTTCCATCCATGTGCCTCAGGTGTGGCCCTAAAAAGAAAAAAAAAAAAAAAAAGGGAGTCATATGTAAAATATAGTCCATCTTCAGTTTTTACCACTTGCCCCAGTAATGCCCCTTGTAGCTTCCCCTTCAATCCAGGATCCCATGTTGCATTTAGTTGTTATATCTCTTATTTGTTTATTTATTTATTTATGTGGCTGCGCCCACAGCAAGCAGAAGTTCTTAGGCCAGGGATCGAACCTAAGCCACGGCAGCAACCCAAGCCCCAGCAGTGACAATGCCGAGTCTTTAACCACTAGGCCACCAGGGAACTCCCTCTTTTATCCCTTTGGTAGTCTTTGTTTTTTTTTATTTTTAATTTTTTTTTTCTTTTTGCCTTTTCTAAGGCCACTCCCACGGCATATGGAGATTCCCAGGCTAGGGGTCAAATCGGAGCTGTAGCACCGGCCTACGCCAGAGCTGCAGCAATGCAGGATCTGAGCCACGTCTGCAGCCTACACCACATCTCACAGCAACGCCAGATCCCTAACCCACTGAGCAAGGCCAGGGATGGAACCTGCAACCTCATGGTTCCTAGTCAGATTCGTTAACCACTGCGCCATGATGGGAACTCCTCCTTTGGTAGTCTTTAAACTGAAACGGTTCCTCAGCCTTTCTTGGATTTTCATGACATTGACATTTTTAAAGAGTACAGATCACTTACTTTGTGGGTTGCTCCTCGGTGTGGGTTTGTCTGGTGTTTCCCCATGACTAGATTTAGGTTGTGCTGTTTCGGGTAGGAATAGCATATAGCTGTGTGTCCTTCTGCATGTGTTGCATCCAGGAACATAGGATGTCACTTAATTGTATCATTGGTGCTGTTGACTTTGATCACTGAGTTAAGGTTGTGGCTTTATGTTTAGCTATTATTATCATTATTATGTTATTATTGAGATGTGAAGAATGATAGGGGCTGTATAATGGTCTTATTGTCAGGACTAAATGAATTGAGTGTGTAAAAAGCACAGAATGGTGGCAGTATATCATAGCAAGTGTCCCTGGAAAGGATGGCAGCTATTGTTAACATGGAGGGGAAGTTGGCCCAGAGAATGAAGCCTATAAAGGTGGTTAGAGGGGTTGGGAAGGAGAATCACTGCCCTTCATGCAGCCCCTGCTAGACCTTCCCAGGGCAGGCTGGCATGAGACCCAGGAGAGAGTGGGGCCCTGTGTGGCATGGACACAGGGCTGGTGAGGTCATCTCTGAAGAGGTGGCCAGGGCTGAGGGTCCTGGAACATCCCCCGGCCCTGCGACAGTCTCTGCACACTGGCTCTCCAGCTCGGTGCATTGTGGGGTCCCTCTAGCTCCTCTTCTCCCCCCACGAACCAGGTACTTCAGAGGCTCATCAAGTCTCGAGGGAAGTCTCAGTCCAAACACCTCAATGTCCAAATAGCGGCCTCGGAGAAGCTGGCGCAGTGTCCCCCCGTGAGTGCTCAGACCCAGGGGAAGGGAAGGGGGGACGTTTGGGTTCTCCTGGTTTCCTCTGGCCTGCATGAGAGAGTGACCAGGAACACCTGGCCCGGGTCCTTAGGTGTAGACAGGTTTTCCGGGAAAAGCATACAGGACAAGCAGTTAGAGACTGTGGTACAAGCCCTGGAAGCACCATCTCCTCTGTGGGGAGTTTAGCCCCCTTCCACGTCTTGGTTGCCTTATATCTAGAATGAGGGAGTTGGACTGTCTGAGTGCCAAGACCTTTTGTAATTCTGTCAATTTATATATCTGAGAGCACTCCACTTCCTGAACCTCCAGAGGTTTCTTTTTAACTTTGTCCTTCAACCCCTTGACTCCACCCACTGTCCCCAGGCCACACCCTCACCCCGACCACGCCCAGCTCATCCCAGCCCCGCCCTTAACCCCGCCTCCACAGGAAATGTTTGACATCATCCTGGACGAGAACCAATTGGAGGATGCCTGCGAGCACTTGGCCGAGTACTTGGAAGCCTATTGGAAGGCCACACACCCGCCCAGCAGCACTCCGCCCAATCCGCTGCTGAACCGCACCATGGCTACTGCAGCCCTGGCTGCCAGCCCTGCCCCTGTCTCCAACCTCCAGGTACAGGTGCTCACCTCACTCAGGAGGAATCTCAGCTTCTGGGGAGGGCTGGAGGCATCGCAGCGGGCCAGGGCGGTGCCCCAGCAGCAGGAGCACACCATGTAGGGGCCCCGCCCAACCCCCCTCCCACCCAGGGCCCAGAACTGGAGCCCTGGAGCGCAGGGAACATGGGGAAGGAAGGGAAGAGTTTTATTTTGTAAAAAATGTGGTGAGTGGCAGCTTCTGGTGTCTGTGGTTTTTGATGGGATTGGGGCTGGCTGGTGGTGCCTCCCTGGGCCTAGTTCCATAGGCTTACATCTGCTGCCTTGGGGGCTTTTGGATATGAGGCCTGATTGGGGGCCTTATAAGATAAGTGGAAGAAACAGAGGAAGACCGATATATTCATTCGCTAGACTCTACACTCATTTTAGACCCAACATAGGTCACACATTTTAGATGTGACAGAACAAGGGCCTTCACAGAGCAGGGCCATTAGAACCAGAGACTGCTCCCTCCTCCAGAGCCGCAGTCCCAGGAGGCTTCTGGGAAGGGACCCAAAATGAGTCATTATGAGTTGATGCAAAACCTTCCGCCCTTCTCCCAGTTAAACCAGATTCTAGGAAAGACCCTTCCGTGGGTGCCTCTCCCAGCCTTGATCTCTTCCAGTGGGAGCCATGGCCTGTCTCTGAGGTCACACCATTAAGTATTGGGTTCTACATGAGAGCCAGAAGAAACCTGTGAAATCATTCTAGACCATTGCTTTTTAAACTAGTTTTCAGCAGCAGAGCCCATTTGTTTCTTGAATCTTATGTGGAAGCTCAGTATGTCGATAAGGCATCCTTGCTCTGCTCAGAGGGAGCTAGTGCCCTGGCCTCCACTTCACCTCCACAGGGACCCCTGGAGCACTCTGTGCCCTGTCTGCCTGGGAAGAGTTTGGCAACTGCTGCTCTAGTCAAAGCCCCATTACACCACCACAGAGAAGGGAGTCACTTGCTCAGGATCCCATAGCTTGAAGTGGCAGAGGATGGGACTAGAACCCAGGCTTCTTTGCACCCCACCCGGCATCCTCCATGGTGGCAGTGACCATCAGGTCACCTTCATATGGCGTTTGGTGCCGAGGACCTTGGGCCATCTCATCGTTGCCAGTGGGGCAGAGTGACCCATCAGCCTTCCCCAGCCTGCAGCGTTGAGTCTTTGTTGGGGGCAGGGGAGGAAGCCCATCAACCTCGGAGGCTCTCACCTGACTAGGGAATGGAGTAGGGGGAAGTGTGGGGTTCTGGAAGCTTGTGATCAGAGTTGGGCTGAAGGAGCTGGGATTAGTGAACAGGAGCTGAAGTCCCCCCTTAGTATATCTGGGAAACTGAGGCAATGCTAACCCAATCAACCACTAACAAGTGGCAGTACTAATGAGCTGTTAATGACAGTTCACCTCAAGACCGCATTAACTCACTTCCTTGAGGAAGTGAGGACTGATTGTTCATGGGCTCTCTGCCATGGTTAGCAGGAGAGTTCACACCCCCTCACACCTTAGGAAGGTTGGGCGCCCCCTGTCCTCATGGAGGAGCAAATGCCTTGAGTTCTGTCCCCGTTTGCTGGCTGCCCACCCCCTAGGGCCAGCACCCTCCTTCGGCCAGGCTGGGTGTCATGGTGCCATCACTAACCTGCCTTGCTTTGTTGTGTTTCTCTTACCCCTGCCTGATCTGCATGGTGTGTGCCGTCTGTCTGCTAACCAGGGACCCTACCTTGCTTCCGGGGACCAGTCGCTGGAACGGGCCACCGGGGAGCACGCCAGCGTGCACGAGTACCCGGGAGAGCTGGGCCAGCCCCCAGGCCTTTACTCCAGCAGCCACCCGCCAGGCCGGGCGGGCACCCTGCGGGCACTGTCCCGCCAAGACACGTTTGATGCTGACACTCCTGGCAACCGAAACTCTGCCTACACGGAGCCGGGAGACTCGTGTGTGGACATGGAGACTGATCCCTCCGAGGGGCCAGGGCTTGGAGACCCTGCCGGGGGCAGTACCCCACCAGCCCGACAGGGATCCTGGGAGGACGAGGAAGAAGACTATGAAGAGGAGCTGCCCGACAACCGGAACCGCGGCCGGAATAAGGCCCGCTACTGCGCAGAGGGCGGGGGTCCGGTTCTGGGGCGCAACAAGAATGAGCTGGAGGGCTGGGGGCGGGGTGTCTACATCCGCTGAGAGGCAGGGGCCACGCAGCGGGAGGAAGGGCTCTGAGCCCAGGAGAGGGGAGGGGCGGAGGGGTGCAACCACTGGGGTTGTGTCTTGCCTCCAGGGGGCGCTGTCTCCCCCCTTCAGACGCCTTTGCTCAATGTTCGGGGTTTCTTTGGTGGTAGCATCCCATCCAGCTCCTGGGAGTCCCTCAAGCCTCAAGGGTAGGTTTTTACCTACCTACTGTGGATGGATGGGGAGATGCCCACCTTTCTGCAGTGTCCCCTTCCCCACCTCAGGGGGCTCTCCCCTCACCCAGAGAAAAGGTGCACTTCCTGAACTACCCCTGGCTCCAAATGAGGTGGCCCTTTCTTTTTCCAATCTGGAGTATTTGGGAAGGGTATGGGGGCTTTTCCTGGAGAAGGGAGACCACAAACTTTATCATGAGGGCTCTCTTCCCTAAACCCCAGATCCAGGGTCCCTCACGGTGCCCCCCCCACCCCGCTTCCTGGCAGCATTATCTGGGAGGTGAAAGCCACAGCATTGAAGCTATCTGCAGAGCTTGTCCTGGGCAGTGGTTTGGAGAGAAGCTGGCAGGCATCTGATGTAGTGCCCTGTACCCGCCCAGGACCTAGAACCCTGAGGAGGGGACAACCAGAGATGCTGCTACCTGCCCTATCACCTCCATGCCTCAGGCTTTGCCCCTCCCCCCAGGAATGAGCTTCGCCTACAGTATCCCTTGCCTGCTGCCATCCGAAGAGGGGGCCTCTCTGCATCTGAGCCCCCCGCCATCCCCTTGTCCCCTGGGTTTGGAGTCCAAGAACACTCCAATCCGCCTCATTTTGAAACCAAAAAAAAACAAAAAAACACCTGCTCCTTCACTCTCACCCTGAGGCCCCAGGGGGGAGGCCCTGTGCGTTGGTGCCCCAGAGGTAATGGCCACCACAGAGGTTACCTCGGGACCTCGGATCTCCCCTGGGGGGCTTGGCTGCTGCTGCTGCTGCTGCTGCTCTGTATTTGCCTCTTGTGATCCTGTCCTTTACCCATGCCCCCCCCACTCCCCCACCAAGGAGAGGCCTTGGTACTTCCTCTGCCCTGGAGTGTCCTTCTGCCTGGCATCCCCATAGCCCAGCAGCCCTGCCCCCGCCCCCCCCAGCACCCAGCTGGGCCAGAGAGAGCCGATTGTGCCAACGAGGACTGGGCCCTGCCCGGCTGCCCGCCTCAGGGATGGGCACTTCATGCCTGTCTCGCCACCTCCTGTGCCAATGTTGTCCCTCCCACCCCCCCCTCACCTGGGGGTGGGGTGCAGCTTCCACTTACTGGTTAGAAGATACCACTGCCCAACCCTTCCCCATCTGGTGTCCTGTGCCCCCATCTGTCTGTCTGTCTGTCTGTACTCCCCTAGGAGAAGTATTTTGCCACATATAAAATTGCCGTCCTGTC